>NC_080792.1:73827387-74147030 GCF_028018385.1 Neofelis nebulosa | reverse complement strand
ATCATCGTCCATCTTAAATGGTATCAGAAAGCCAATTTGGGATGAAAAATACAGTGATAAATCAGGAAACCTTCAAGTTATTATTAACATTTGAGGAAATTACAGTGTTTAAATTCATATACAATTTTGTGTGTGATAGCTACTCTCTCCCTTAATTATTTCCTAAACCAAACGTAAAACAATGAAATATGGTGTATAATTAAACAGCAGCTGTTTTCTTATGGGCAAAAGAATCTTAATGTATATTCAGGGGCACCTGGGTGTCTCAGTCGGGTAAGTGTACAACTCTTGGGTTTCGGCTCAAGTAATCGTGGGGTGAGCCCTGCATCTGGCTCTGTGCTGGCAGTGTGGAGCCTGCTTGGGATTCTTTCTCTCCTTCTCTCTCTCCTTCTCTCTCTGCCTCTCCCCCACTCACACACACTCTCTCTCCCAAAAATAAATAAACATTAAAAAAATTTTTTTTGGGGGGGCGCCTGGGTGGCCCAGTCGGTTAAGCATCTGACTTTGGCTCAGGTCATGATCCCAGTTTGTGTGTTTGAGCCCTGCATCGGACTCTGTGTTGACAGTTCAGAGTCTGAAGCCTGCTTCGGATTCTGTGTCTCCTTCTCTCTCTGCCCCTCCCCAACTTGTGCTCTATGTCTCTCAAAAAATAAATGTAAAAAAAAAAAAATTTTTTTTTAAATATTTTTAAAGAATCTGAATACCTATTCAAAGATTACAAATCCAGGGGCACATGGGTGGTTCAGTTGGTTGAGCACTGACTCTTGATTTCAGCTCATGTCACAATCCCAGGGTCATGGGAATGCACCCCATTTGAGGTGTTGTGCTGAGCATGGAGCCTGCTTAGGATTCTCTCTCTCCCTCTGCCTTCTCCCCATCTCATACTCTCACTCTCTCTCCCTCCCTCTCTGTCTCTTTCTCTCTCTCTCTCTCCCTCTCTCTCTCTCTCTCTATATATATATATATACATATATATATATATATATACATATATATATGCACAATAAGATTACAAATCCAAATCTAATGAGAGGGCTGATAAAAAGATACATCAGGGCATCTGGGGGACTTAGTAGGTTGAACATCTGCCTCTCGATTTTGGCTAAGGTCATGATCTCACGGTTCGTGGGATTGAGCCCCACATCCAGCTCTGTGCTGACAGTGTGGAGTCTGCTCGGGGTTATCTCTCTCCTTCTCTCTCTGCCCCTCCCCTGCTCATGCACACTTGCGCATATGCTCTCTCTCAGAACAAGTGGATAAACTTTAAAGAAAAAAAAAAAAGAAAATGCTTTAAAAAAAAGAAGATACATTGGTCTCTGAAATAAGTGAAAAAAAGTTCAAAATACTATTTTACTCAAATCAAATTTTTAAAATAACAGTAACAGCAGGGGCACCTGGGTGGCTCAGTCAGTTAAGCATCTGACTCTTGGTTTTGGCTCAGGTCATGATCTCATAGTTGTGGAACTAAGCCCTCCATTAGGCTCCGTGTTGAGCGTGGAGCCTAGCCTGCTTGGGATTTCTTTCTCTCCTTCTCTCTCTGCCCCTCCCCTGTACATGCTTACTTGCTCTCTCTCTCAAAATAACTAATAAAATAAACATTAAAAAAATAACAATGGGGTGCCTGGATGGCTCAGTCAGTTAAGCATCTGACTTCAGTTCAAGTCATGATCATACAGCTTGTGAGTTCGAGCCTCACATTGAGCAGCCTGGAGCCTGCTTCAGATTCTGTGTCCCCCACTCCCTCTTCCCTGCTCGTGCTGTCTCTCTCTCTCTCAAAAATAAATTTTATAAAATTTAAAAAAATTTTAATAAATAAATAAAAAAACAGTAACATTGGGGTGCTTGGGTGCCTCAGTCGGTCAAGTGTCCATCCGACTTTGGCTCAGGTCATGATTTTGCAATTTGTCAGTTTGAGCCCCACATCAGGTGCTGCACTGACCGTACAGAGCCTGCTTGGGATTCTCTCTCTTCTCTCTCTGTCCTCTCCTGCTCTCTCACACTCTCTCTCAAAATAAATAAACTTTAAAAAAAAAAAGAACTTTTCACTATTGTATATTTGGTTGCAAGTAAGATCTTTACTTAAAAAAAAGGGCCCTGTTGCTTAACGAAAAAAATTAGAAAGGAAAGAAGAAAACCACTGGTCTAAAGAAGTGACTGTCAATGGGGGCAGAGGGAATCTGCCACCCAGGAGGCATGTGGCAATGCAGCAGACATTTTAGTTTTTTGAATTTTTTGTTTTTAGTCTAAATTATTTCTCTCCTCAGTTTCCAACATTTTCAACTGAATTCTCCATAAACCTGCAAGCACTTAAAAAAATCATGAAACATTAAAAAATAGTCCAAGGCTTTTCATTTTTTGCAGACTTGAAGATATTCTAGTTCTCATAGTAAGTTTCTAGGAGGTATGAGCTCTACCTGCAGTATTTCAAAGAAATAATTTAACTTTCTCTAGGTTTTTGGTTTTTGTTTTTGTTTTTGTTTTTTTTTTAAGTTTATTTATTTATTTTGAGAGTTGAGGGGAAGGGGCAGAGAGAGAGGGAGACAGAAAATTCCAAGCAGGCTCCATACTGCCAGCACTGATTCTGACGTGGGGCTCGAATTCACGAACTGTGAGATTATGACCTGAGCTGAAACCAAGAGTCCCAAGAGTCGGATGCTTCACCGATGGAGCCACCCAGGTGCCCCTCTCCAGGTTTTCTGATAGGAAAATTCACTTAGGCATGCCTCCTGCAGACATTCTGGTTGTCACACTGGGGGTGGGTGCTCTTGGCATCTAGAGGGTGGAGGCCAAGGATGCTGCTCAACAGGCTACAATTCACTGGGCAGCCCCAACAAAAGAATGATCTGGCCCAAAATGTCAGTAGAGTCCAGGTGGAGAAACCCTGTTCTAAAGGAAGGACTGAAGGAGAGAGATCAGAAATAGACACACTATTAAGATTATCATCCAAAAAAAGATGAGGACTGGGGGCACCTGGGTGGCTCAGTTGGTTAAGCCTCTGACTCTTGGTTTCAGGTCAGGTCATGATCTCACAGTTTCATGGATTTGAGCCCCATGTCAGGTTCTGCACTGGCAACATGGAGCTTGCTTGGGATTCTCTCTCTTTCCCCCTCTCTCTGCCCTTCCCCTACTCAGGCTGTCTCTGTCTCTCTCAAAATAAATAAACTTTAAAAAAAAAAAAATGAGGACTGGGATAAGGCAGTGGCTCTGACAGAGGCATGAGAGACACCATCCTTGAGCCCCAATCAGCAGAAACACCATGTGAAGAAGAGACACAGGGATTTTTCTACAAACAGAGAATGCCAGGTACAATGCTGTCTGCTATCGTCTGTGGGAGTTGGAAATAGTAGGAGCTGGGGATAATAAAAATAAGTCCTTCAAAATTTGCTTTTATTTTCTTTCACTCTAGACTGTTCTTATGTTACTGCCACTGCTTTAAATGTACAGAGGCTCTAAGCAAATGTTAGAACTTTAGTTTCCACATTTTCTTGACAAAAGTTTTCATAGTAAGAACTTAACAGATGTGAAGAGAAAATGGCAAGGAAGTTATTCAACTGTGAATCAAGGTTACACCCACCTGTGGTTTATCCAGTGAGGAATATTATAGTCATCGCCCAGCCGAGAATCACGAGGTGCACTTCGATTATGTAGCTGGAAGGGAAAAAGCCAGTGCACAGATCAGCTGGAAAACAAGTAGGATGTGGAACTGCTCCAACTGTTCTGTTTTTAAGTATTCTCAAGATCACTCTAGGCCAGTACTAGAGACTGGCCTTTAGTAAGCAATCCAAAATTGTATTACCTTGAACAATGGGACAGCATGTAATGGTTGCTCCCCCATGCACACCAAGTCCACACCAATTCCTAAAAAAGAGAAGACGAAAAGAGTTTGGGGTGGGGGTGGGAAGAAGTAGAGATAAGTGTCCCAATCTATTAACAATATTATTTAACTAGGGGCGCCTGGGTGGCGCAGTCGGTTAAGCGTCCGACTTCAGCCAGGTCACGATCTCGCGGTCCGTGAGTTCGAGCCCCGCGTCAGGCTCTGGGCTGATGGCTCGGAGCCTGGAGCCTGTTTCCGACTCGGTGTCTCCCACTCTCTCTGCCCCTCCCCCGTTCATGCTCTGTCTCTCTCTCTGTCCCAAAAATAAATAAAAAACGTTGAAAAAAAAAAATTTAAAAAAAAAAAAAAAAAAAAAAAACAATATTATTTAACTAAACAAAACCGACTTCCCATCCTAAGATTTATAACCTCACAGGGCTGCCTACACAGCAAAGAAGAAAAGAGATGCATTTTGTCTGTTTCTTCTTTACCAGGTCTCATCACACCTGCCATTATTCAGTGCTTGACAATTAGCCTTGGACTGCTTTGTAGATCATGATTTGTCAAAAGGACAACCCAGGCCTCTATTACTAAAGTTTCATGACCAGAAAGGAAAAGGAATCTTGAAATTTCAGTAAGACAGCAAAACAATCCATACCATTTAACAGAGCTTCTTAATTGACAATCCAGGATTTACACTCCACCCCCATCTTTTGGAAGCCCAAATTTAATGGAACCAGAATTACAAATTGGGAAAGCATGGCACACCACAGAGGGAGGACTAGATCATACAATCTGATGGTAGTCCCCAAGATGGGCTGATGACACACTGGTTCCTTGAAACGATCCCTCCGAAGAGCTCTCCAGTGTCAGATATGTTTGGAAAACTCTGAGTCCCTGTTACACCCATTAGAGATAAACAAGATACACTAACAAATTAAAACCTACAATTAGGGAATCTGCCTAAACTGTTTATGACCCAACATTTCCTTAACCGATTTGACCACAGAACGCTTTTTGTCCCCTAACATTATTCACATCCCCAGGATCTCCGATGCACAGAGCCAGGGAAAGCTCAGAGCTCTAAGGTAAGTGAGGCTATAAACACTCAGAGACAGTGCAAACCAGGGAGCATTACCATTATCTATCATTCGCTGCTTGGTCAAGATCATGAGTAGACGGTCCACTTCAAACACACCCACCCCAGGTGTGATCACCACAGACATCTGCCCAGTTCGGTCAAAGTTGCGGTTGATGTAGTGCTTGTCAAACACTTGAAAGAAAGCAAAAGTTCTCCAATGCAGATGTTACAGCTTTTCAGAAACCAGCCACTTGCAAGCCTCTCTATGCCCTCAGACTATTTTGTCCATGTTTCTATTGCAGCAATTGCAGTTCTGACCTGAATTCTAGTTAGCCGTGTGCACATCTTCCTTTCCCCTTCTACATTAAGAACTGCTTAGGGGCGCCTGGGTGGCGCAGTCGGTTGAGCGTCCGACTTCAGCCAGGTCACGATCTCGCGGTCTGTGAGTTCGAGCCCCGCATCAGGCTCTGGGCTGATGGCTCGGAGCCTGGAGCCTGTTTCCCATTCTGTGTCTCCCTCTCTCTCTGCCCCTCCCCCGTTCATGCTCTGTCTCTCTCTGTCCCAAAAATAAAAAACGTTGAAAAAAAAATTTAAAAAAAAAAAAAAAAAAAAAGAACTGCTTGAACACAAGACTATCCCAATGTTGCCTTTGTTAACACCCCTCATTAATGCCTACTACTTGCCTTGTGTTGTCTTAAATGCTCAAATTTCATGACTTTAGTTTAAACAATCCATAAATGAGTCTGTACTGAAACTGACAAAAATATTAATTTTTTAAAAATTTTTTAATGTTTTATTTATTTTTGAGAGCAAGAAAGAGACAGAATGTGAGTGGGGAGGGGCAGAGAGAGGGAGACACAGAATCTGAAGCAGGCTCCAGGCTCTGAGCTGTCAGCACAGAGCCCGATGTGGGGCTCGAACCCACGAACTGTGAGATCATGACCTGAGCCAAAGTCTGACGCTTAACCGATGAGCAACCCAGGTGCCCCTACAAAAATATTAATTTAAGACAATATTCAAAAGAATGGACAAGAATCTTGGGATGAATTTGTAAATTTGGCAAGTTAATTTTTATTTCTGTCCTGTACAATCCTTACTTTGGAAAACCAAACATATTCCAATATGAAAAAAAGATTTATAAATAAAAGACTCCATGCTTGGGTTGACTGACATGTCATGATGACATCATGTCATGATCTCACAGTTCATGAGTTCAAGCCCCTCCTTGGGCTCCATGCTGACAGTGAAAAGCCTGTTTGGCATTCTCTCTCTCCCTCTCTCTCTCTCAAAATAAATAAACTTAAAAGTAGGGGAAGGGCACCTGTGTGGCTCAGTCTGTTAAGTGTCTGACTTTGACTCAGGTCATGATCTTATGGTTCGTGAATTCATGCTGACAGCTCAGAGCCTGAAGCCTGTTTCAGATTCTGTGCCTGTCTGTCTGTCTGTCTGTCTCTCTCTCTCTCTCTCTGCCCCTCCCTAGCTTGCACTCTCTCCTAAAAATAAATAAACATTAAAAAAAATTTTTTTAAATACAAAAATAAAAAGACCCATGCTTTAGAATTGCCAGCACGGGCAGGTTATACGTGTGAAGTGACCACACATCATTACTTCCACCACTGGCGAGTGTCAATGGATGCCTAACCAGAGCTGAGCCAATCAGACTCTCTGCTGGGAACATGGAATTCTGAACAGAGAGCAGAGAGCTGACAGTAGAGCTGGGAGCTGAACACTGCTCCAGGAATACCTGCTGCTGCAGTTCCTAGAGCCACTTTGGTCCCCACCTTCTTCAGCATAACATTCAAGCCTTTCCTGACGGCCCACCAGGTCTCTATATCCTAAGAGTAAATTTTTCTTTTTTGCGTAAACCAATTCAGTAGGTTTCTGTTGTTTGCAAACAAAGCATATCAGCCAACACATCCAGGGACAAGCATTTGGAAGAAGTCACACCACACTGTTAAGAAGGTTCCCTCTTAGAAGGGAAATGACAGTAGAGGAAGGAGGGAGATCTTCATTTTTACCTGATATACCTCTGATTATTTGAATTCTTAAAACATGGGTTCCTTTTGTAATTAAAAAAAAAAAAAAAAAATGATTTGAGGTGCCTGAGTGGCTCAGTCAGTTAAGTATCCAACTTCGGCTCAGGTCACGATCTCATAGTTCATGAGTTCGAGCCCTCCATCAGGCTCGTACTGACAGTGTGGAATCTGCTTGGGGTTCTCTCTCCCTCTCTCTCTCTCTCTCTCTCTCTCTCTCTCTCTCTCCCCACCCCTCCCCTACTTGCAGGTATTCTCTCTCTCTCTCTCTCAAAATAAACAAATAAACATTAAAAAAAATTTTTTTTCAAATTACTTAGAAGCAATTGAGGGATAGCATAGAAAACAGTAAGAATACAGTCTGTAGTAAAACAGCCCAAGGAAGATTCCCTCCAGCTCTTTTCTCTCAAGTTACCATGAGAAGCAGATGAGAATAGCAAGTTAATTCCCAGTGGAAGATCTAAGAGCTAAATGTTGGCCATTAAAACCATCCAATCAGAAGTTACTTCTTTCAGTTAATCTTTGGAATACATGAGTGGGGAGATCTTCAACTGGGTCTGGGTCTTTGGACATTAGTAAAAAGAAGTTCATAGCCATGTGGTAAACAAGATGCCAGATCACCACGGCTTGTGTCCTTACTCACCATTGAATGACAGATTGATGGCCTCTAGGTAGTTTCCTTGTGCTGAGGTAGAATTATCTCCTTGAGGAAAGCCCTCTGAAGCAAAAGACATAAGAGAAGGAAAAGTATCCCACGAAAGATGAACTCTTAAAGAACAAGTGGAAAGTGTCTGGCTCCATAGGTCCCCCTACCCTGTAGTAGGTATACTATTGAACTTACTGTATATGTAATGAACAATTAGACCCAACTGGAAATAGAAACCTGACCAGAAGCAGAAACTCTGTCCAGCACTGTGAAAGAAGCAAGCATGAACCTCTCATCTCCCAGCCTCCATCCTACACCTCCTTTCCCTGCTGCACTTTCTGTCATTATGAATGCAGTACCTGCCTGTTCCAGTCGCACCAACACTGGATACTGGATAAAGAGTTTTTTAATGGTCACAAGGAGTGATGTCCACTCTTCTCTCCTCTCATTCTGCACCACCACTCTGAAAGGAATATTGTCATAAAATAGACATTGAGCAGCTATTACATACATCAGGTCTCTCACAGAATTTCAAAAGAAAGGAGAAGATGAGATTTCCAGGGTTAAGGTAATTTATCACATAATAATAAGTATTAAAGCCAAGTGCATGTAACAAACATTAACAAAGACCTGTATTATCAATAGTCATATAGATTGAAAACAAAAAGTAAGAAAATATTTAAAAATTGCCTTGAAATCATATTAATGCCTAGTATTCAGCAGGAACATGAAATCTTCATACAATGAATTATAATTAGGTGGTATATAAGAAGCATAAAATAAAACATCTATATGTAGGTTTTACATATATATCTAATAAACAAATCTATGACAGGGAACTACATTAGTAGAAAGGGATAGGTGAGAATCTGTTTACTGTAGAGCTTGTGAACCTTAAAAACCTTAAAAATACATGTGAATGTATTACAAAAAATAAAAATAAATGTGTGTGTATATGTGTGTGTGTGTGTGTGTGTGTGTGTGTGTGTGTGTGTATACATACATACATATAGGTTTGCATGTGTGTGTATGCTAGGAATTTATCCTAAAGAAACATATAGGACCCACAATAGCCAACCCAATATTGAAGGAAAAGAACAAAGGTGGAAAACTAACACTATCCAACTTCAAGACTTAACTATAAAGCTACAAATAAAGCTAAAGATAGTGTGGCATTGGTGAAAGAGTAGATAAATAGATCAATGGAACAGAGAATAAAGGGCCCAGAAACAGAACCCCCAAAATATAATCAGATTTTTTTTTTAATGTTCATTTATTTTTGAGAGAGAGAGCTAGTGAGCACAAGCTGGGGACAGGTAGAGAGAGAGGGAGAAACAGAATCTGAAGCAGGTTCCAGGTTCTGAGATGTCAGCACAGAGTCTGATGCGGGGCTCAAACCCACGAACCATGAGATCATGACATTAGCCAAAGTCAGATGTTTAACTGACTAAGCCACCCAGGCACCCCAACAGATCTTTGACAAAGAAGCAAAGACAACACAATGGAACAAAGACATTCTTTTCAAGAAATGGTGCTGGAGCAACTGGACATCCACATGCAAAAAATAAGAAAAGAAAAAGATTCTAGATACAGACTATACACCCTTCATAAAATTAACTCAAAACAGATCATAGACCCAAATATAAAATGTAAAACTATAAAACTCCTAAAAGATAACATACCAGAAAACCCAGATGACACTAGTTGGGGTGATGACTTTTTTTTTTTTAAGTTTTATTTACTTGTTTTGAGAGAGAGAAAGTGAGAGAGAGTGTGCGGGTACTGGCAGGAAAGGGGCAAAGAGGGAGAGATAATCCCAAGCACACTCCACACTGTGAGCACAGAGCCTGACATGGGGCTCGACTCACCAACCATGAGATCATGAACCAAGTCAAAATCAAGTTGGACACTTAACCGACTGAGCCACCTAGACGCTCCTAGGGTGATGACTTTTTAGATTCAACACCAAAGCCACAATCCATGAAAGAGAAAAACTGATAAACTAGACCTTATTAAAATTAAATAACTTCTGCTCTGGGAAAGACAATGACAAGAGAAGAGACTAGAAGAAAATGTCAGCAAAAGACACATCTGATAAAGAACTATCATCCAAAAACACAAAGAACTCTTAAAACTCAACAATCAGAAATAAACAACCCAATTTAAAGATGGGCAGAATACCTGAACAGACACCTCACCAAAGAAGAAATACACATGGCAAATAAGCATATGAAAAGATGCTTCACATCATGTCATATGGGGAAATGCAAATTAAAACAGCAATAAGTGACCATTAGAATGGCCAAAATCTAGAACACTGACAATACCAAATGCTGGTAAGGATATGGAGCAATAGGAACTTTGAGTCACTGCTGGTGGGAATGTAAAATAATGGAGTTACTTTGGAAAACAGTTTGGTGGTTTCTTACAAAACTAAATATACTCCTATCATATGATCTAGCAATCATACTCCTTGGTATTTCCCCAAATGAGTTGAAAACTTAGGTGCACACAAAAACCTACACATGAGTATAGAAACTTTATTTATAATTGCCAAAACTTGAAAGCAACCAAGATGCCCTTCAGTAAAGGAACGGGACAAACTGTGATACAACCAGACAATGGAATACTACTGAGTGCTAAAAAGAAATGAGCTATTAAGCCATGAATATTACTTAAATATATTACTAAGTGAAAAAAGCCAACAGGAAAAGGTTACATACTATATGATTCCAACTCTAGGACTTTCTGGAAAAGGCAAAACTGTACAGACTCTAGAAAGATCAGTGGTTGCCAGGGGATGGGGGTTGGGGGGAAGGGATAACTGGAACACTAAGGATTTTTAGGGCAGTGAAAATACTCCATAATCATGGAGACATGTCATTATATATTTGTCCAAACCAACAGCATATACAACACCAAGAGTGAACCATAAGGTAAACTATGGACTCTCAGTGATTATGGTGTATCTGTGTAGGTTCATTAATTGTAACAAATGCACCACTCGGGTGAGGAATGTTGATAATAAGGGGAAGGGCATTATGTATGTGTGGGCACAAGAGGTGTATGGGATATCCCTGTAACTTCTCTCAATTTTGTTATGAACCTAAACAGCTCTAAAAAAAATAGTCAAATTAAAAAAAAAAAGACAAGAAACATTCAAAATGCATAACTATATATTTATATAGATACATAGATACACAGTGCTACATAGATCAATTTTAAAATTAGAAAAATATTAAATATCTAACAATAAGGAATTAAATTATGATAAAATTTTAGACTATGACAAACTATTATATAACTACCAAAAATTATATGATTCTCTGATAATTGTTTAATATGAGTAATGGGTATATGAAGGCTCATAATGCTATTCTCTCCACCACAATACATCTGATTTTATTAAAAATAAGAAGCCAGGGGCACCTGGGTGGCTCAGTCGGTTAAGTGTCCAACTTCGGCTCAGGTCATGATCTCACAGTTTGTGGGTTCGAGCCCATGTCAGGCTCTGTATTGACAGCTCAGAACCTGGAGTCTGCTTCGGATTCTGTGTCTCCTTCTCTCTCTGCCCCTCCCCAACTTATGCTCTGTTTCTCTATGTCTCTCAAAAAATAAATAAATGTTAAAAAAATAAAATAAAATAAAAATAAGACAAGCCAGGGTCAGCTGGGTGGCTCAGTCAGTTAAGCATCTGACTTCAGCTCAGGTCATGAGCTCACGGTTCATGAGTTTGGGCCCTGCGTCAGGCTCTGGGCTGACAGCTTAGAGCCTGGAGCCTGCTTCGAATTCTGTGTCTTCCTGTCTCTACCCCTCCCCTGCTCATGCTCAATGCTCAGTCTCTCTCTCTCTCTCTCTCTCTCAAAAAATAAAACAGGGGCACCTGGGTGGCTCAGTCAGTTGAGCGACCAACCTCAGCTCAGGTCATGATTCCACGGTTTGTGAGTTAGAACCCCGTGTCGGGCTCTGTGCTGACAGCTCAGAGTCTGGAGCCTGCTTCTGATTATGTGTCTCCCTCTCTCTCTGCCCCTCCCCCACTCATGCTCTGTCTCTCTCTGTCTAAGAAAGAAATAAACATAAAAAATTTTTTTAAATAAAATAAAAATAAAACATTAAAAAAATTAAAAATAAATAAGTAAAACAAGCCAAAGAAACCATCCAATTTTAAAATGGGCTAAACAGAAAAAGATCTGGAGAAATATATATCACAGTATTTATTTTTATTTTTATATTGTGAAGTTTATTTATTTATTTTGAGAGACAGAGAAAGTGAACTGGGGAGGGGCAAAGTAAGAGGAAGAGACAGAATCCCAAGCAGGCTCTGCACCGCCAGCACAGAGCCTGATGCGGGGCTCGAACTCACATACCATGAGATCATAACCTGAGCTGAAACCAAGAGTTGGACACTAAACCAACTGAACCACCCAGGTGGTTCACACAGTATTAAAAGTACTTCCCTTTGGATTGCAAAATCAGACAGAGGGTAAGATAAAAAACAAAAAAAGATGAAAAAATTAGCTAAGAAGATGAATATATAACTCATAAAAGAGAAATACAAAGGCCAATAAGTATAGGAAAATATTCACTCTTGGTAATAAAAGAAATGACTATTAAGACTCAGTGAGATAACTTTTTTCCCACTCCAATTGGGAATGAGTCAGAAAAAGGAAGAAAATAGTATTCAGTATTGACAAAAAAAAGAGAAATAACATGGTTACTGGGAAAACAGGATTTTTCACTTCAATGTTTTTGGAGGGCAATTTGGCTATAAAAATGAAAAGTCTGAACAAAAACAAAGTATCTTTGACCCCATACCTCCATTTCTGGGAACTTATCTTAAGTGTATGCTGAAGGTTATGCCAACTAAGGTCATCAGGTTATGCTAAGATTATAACTAAGGTTATGCTTACAGACTGTAAGATCATTCATTGGTAGAACTTTGACAATAGTGAAAAATTGAAAATCACCTCAATGTTCAATAATAGTTGGCAATCAAATGAAATGTCTACATAGCAATAATAATGATGCTGTGGAAGTAGAATATTTGACATCAAATGGCATTTGTGATATAGTAGGTGGAAAATGCCAGTTTTTTATTTCATTTTATTTTATTTTATTTTTATTTTGTGAGAGAGAGAGAGAAAATGTGTGCAATTTGGGAAGGGGCAGAGAGAGAGAAGAGAGAAAGAGAATCCCAAGCAGGCTCTTCACTGTCAGCACAGCGCCAGATGTGGGGCTCAAACTCACAAATCACGAGATCACAACCTGAGCCGAAATTGGATGCTTAACCAACTGAGCCACCCAGGAGCACCCCCATGCCCTGGAAAATGCCGTTTTAAAAAAAAGCATGGGAGTCTGTAATGACATCTCTGTGAAAACTGTTTTTTGTCTCTGTAAACAGAGAAGTGGGTTTGATGCTCTCAGGTGATGATGACTGCATCTGGGAGGTGGAATTTAAAGTGTTTTGGGGCGCCTGGGTGGCGCAGTCGGTTAAGCGTCCGACTTCAGCCAGGTCACGATCTCGCGGTCCGGTCCGTGAGTTCGAGCCCCGCGTCAGGCTCTGGGCTGATGGCTCGGAGCCTGGAGCCTGTTTCCGATTCTGTGTCTCCCTCTCTCTGCTGCCCACCCCCACCTTCTCTCTCTCTCTCTCTCTCAAAAATAAAAATAAACATTTAAAAAAAAAAAAATAAAGTGTTTTGAATTACTCTTAACTATACTTTGTGATTTTCCTAAAATAAACCTATATCATTTTTATAGAAGGAAAAACACAACCAAAGCTTCTTTTGCTATAAAAAAATGTTGTGGATGACTTTTTAATGATGTGGGGAAATTTTTTTTAAGTTTATTTATTTTGAGAGGGAGAGAGAGGGAGAGAGAGGGGACAGACAAAATCCCAAGCAGGCTCCGTTCTGTCAGCACAGAGCCCAACACGGGGCCCAATTCCACACACCCTGAATCATGACCTGAGCCAAAACCAAGAGTCTGACACTTAACCAACTGAGCCACCCAGGCACCCTAGGAAATTTATATTAATGATATATTCATATGCATATACAAATCTACATTCATAACTCATACATTCATGTTTTATATAATGTTTTAATATGTCCATAATTATATTCAAATGAATTCATACTCATTATGTACAAATGGCTTCATGTACTCTTAAGCCACAAGAGCTCTCAAGGGTCCAGGAATCAGGGGTGCATGGCTAGTTCAGTTGGTAGAGTATGCAACTCTTGATCCTGGGGTTGTGAGTTCAAGCCCCATGCTGGATCTAGAGATTACTTAAAAAATAATAATAAAGAGGTTCCAGGAATCCACTGAAGTGTTTTAAAGAATTTATCAGTGTAAAGGGATAAATGGTAATAATGTTGGGGGAAGAAATGGCCCATCCTTTCATGAAATTCTCACAGGGATACAGGACCCAAAAGAAGATCAACAAATAATTTAAAGTAAGATCAGTATGGGGTTGAAGAATACAGTGGTCAAAAGCACAGACTCTGAACTAGACTGAGTCAACTGATCCTCTGTCACTTAATCCTCCATGGGCTTTGGATAAGTTAAACTCTGTGTCCAAGTGTCTACATCTATAAAATGAGATGAGTAACTATCACAAGGAATGTTGTGATATTTAAATGAAACAAAGATGCCTAAATTGCTTAGAATCAGGCCCCATACATAAGTCCTGAATACAAATGATAATTATTACCATCTTATTTTCACCTCAATAGTGAAGCCACTATTATTTTCTATCTTGTGCTCTTTTATAGATTTTTCAAAATTTCTACAACAAAGAGGCATTATTTCTTCAGTGATATAAAAAGGTAATCCAACAAGTGATAAAGGAAATACAGTTGTCCCTTAAACAACATAGGGGTTAGAGGCAGTGATGTCCCTGCCCTGTGCAATAGAAAATCTGCGTGTATGTTTTGACTCCCTGAAAACTTGACTGGAAGCCTTACTGATAACTTAAACATTAATATATTGTCCATTAATATATTGTGTATGTTATAGGTATTATATATTATATTCTTACAATAAAACAAGCTAGACAAAAGAAAGTGGTATTAAGAAAATCACAAGTCGGGGGCGGGGGGGGGGGAGGGCCTGGGTGGCTCAGGTGATTAAGCATCTGACTCTGATTTTGGCTCACATCATGATTTTGTGGTTTGTGAGTTTGAGCCCCAAGCTGGGCTCTGCACTGGCAGCGTGAAGCTTGCTTGGGATATTCTCTCTCTCTCTCTCTCTCTCTCCCTCCCTCCCTCCCTCCCTCCCCTATTTGTACTCTCTCTCTCTCAAAATAAATAAAGAAAAAATAAAAAAGAAAATCTTAAGGAAAATACCTTTATAGTACTGTCTTGTAGCTATCAAAAAAAATCCACATGTAACTGGATCCGTGCAGTTCGAACCCATGTTGTTCATATTGTAAAAACAAACACAAAAGATTAAGCTAATAATGATGCATGATTCTAGGAAGAAATCTGGATCAGGAAAAACATTTCAATAAGGAATATTAGGACAATTGGCAAAATCTTACATTCTCTTACAAAGTCCTTGGTCCTTAAAAGATGATAATGAAGTAGAAGATAATCATGTGTCTACTAAATGTTAATAATTGGTAAATCTAGGTGAAAAGTATACAGATTCATCATATTCCTCTTTCAATGTTCTCATAATTGAAAAGATTTTGAAATAAAAAGTTAAAAATGTTACTCCAAAAACAGCCTTAAAAAGTTTCATAATTTGTCACTCTTTGGTGCTTATCCACAATTTACGGTTTTTTAAAAAATATATATAATTACTAAAGAATATTTATTCTTTAGAAATGCTATTACAAAGTTGAGAAGGGAGAGAAAAATACAAATTGGCATTTGGTGTTGGCTTCAGACTTAGGAGGGAACTAGCTACAAAGAAATATGTTTAAGGCTCCAGGTTGGGAAGGAGGGGAGAGGATTGGCCATCTGACACAAAAACTAAACCCACAAAGTAAACTGTTACTGTAGAACACAAAGACATTGTATTTCAGAGTTTAAGATAGGAAGGGAAACTAGCAAAGGGTTCCTCCTCTGGGTTACAGAAGGAAACAGTCTAAGGAAGCAAGACTGAACCAATGACAGAGTAGTGCATTTGAGAGAAGCAGTCTCTAAGGGCTTTAACAAGTATAGTTAGTTGATGAAATGTGCTCAGTTTCAAAGGACTTGTTTGTTTGTTTGTTTGTTTTTAAATTTTTTTGATGTTTATTTATTTTTGAGAGAGACAGAGACAGAATGAGAGTGGGTTGGGGCAGAGAGAGAGGGAGGCACAGAATCTGAAGCAGGCTCCAGGCTCCGAGCTGTCAGTACAGAGCTTGACGTGGGGCTCGAACTCACGAGCTGTGAGATCATGACCTGAGCCAAAGTCAGACGCTCAACCGACTGAGCCACCCAGACGCCCCTCAAAGGACTTGGTTTTTACTTTAACATAAAATCTTGGTTACTTCAGGCAAGAATAAAATAATCCATTTAAAATCTACAAAGCAAAAGTGTTTCTTTTTATTTTTTTTTAACGTTTATTCATTTTTGAGAGAAAGTATGAGCGGAGGAGAGGCAGAGAGAGAGAGAGAGAGAGAAAGAATCCTAAGCAGTCTCTGTGCTGACAGCAGACAGCCCAATGCGGCGCTTGAACTCACAAACCATGAGACCATGACCCAAGCTGAAGTTGGACACTCAATCGACTGAGCCACCACCCAGGCACCCACAAAAGGGTTTTTAAAGTCTGTTTTGAGATCCACTCTAGCTTCCACCTGAAGCGCCAAGAATCACATAATAAACTTCTCCACAGATCTGAGAGTTTAAAAGATCAAGGGCCTTCAGCTCCAGGCCCAAGTGCAACCCATCCAACTGTATCTACTACGCTTCTATCATCTCACAAAACATTCCCTTATTCAGGGGCACTGTCAGCACATCTGGACTGATGTGCATTCCTGATAAGTCTTACAAAAAAGGTCCAACCTAAATCCCATCAAGTCTTTAGAGAGGGCTTCTCAACCTCAGCACCATTGTTACCTTGGGCTAAATAACTTTGCAGCGGGGGCTGTCCTGTGAGCACTGCAGGATGCATAGCAGCATCCCTGGCCTTTACACAGTAGGTATCAGTTGTACAACCTCCCCTTCCTACCTATCCTATACCATTTTGACCAAAAGGAAAAAGAAGTCTCTAGACACTGCCAAACGCCCGGGGTGAGTGGAGAGGGCAGCTAAATTGCCCCAGTTGTAACCTCTGATTTACAGAAAATAAGTACCACCACAAGGATGCAATCAGACAAATCCAGAAGGGGTCCTCCTTAGCCTCCCTACTCAAAATGGGGTACAGAAACCAACATATGCAAGCATAGAAACTAGATAGACATGCAGAATCTCAGGCCCACCCCAGGACTCCTGAACTGATTGGACTCAGCACAATCCCCAGGGGAGGTTCATAGGCACATGGAAGTTTGGAAAACACAGTACTACAGAACTACCAACTCAGAGTCTTCAACATGTCATATGTTTGGGGACAAAAAGGAAGGGTGAAATTGCTTTAGATTAAGACTTAACAGGCAGATTAAACAGAAGTTATCAGAGAATTAACGAAACCTAAATATGTACTAGATATTAGATGATATTATAGAATTGACTTTGTCCAATGTGACCATGATATTGTGGTTATATGTGAAATCAACCTATCTTTTAGATATGCATAAGAACAAAATGTCATATTTATAATTTACTTTAAAATAAAACGTAGCCAAAAAACAGATGAAGCAAATGCGGCATAATAATAGCTGTTAAATCTAAGAGTTTGGTGTGTGAATTTATTATATTATTTGTTCTTCTTTTCTGTGAGTTTGAAATTTTTCACGGTACAAAGTTTGAAAAGTCTAAATGCAATGTGGTAACCTGGATTGGATGCTGGAATGAAAAAAGGTACATAAAGTGGGAAAACTGATGAAATATGAGAACTGTCTGAACTCAGTTAATAGTACTATACCAGTGCTAATCTCATAGTTTTGACAAATGTACCATAGTTAGGAAATATTAACAGGGAAAACTGGGTGAAGTGTATATGTGAACTCTCTGTGCTACCTTTGCAACTATTCTGTAAACCTAGTGTGCCAAAATTAAAGGGTTACTTTTTTTTTAAGTTAGGAAAGAAACAGCCAAGAAAAGGGGGGGGGGGGGTTGGGCATAGCAAAGCCTCAAACATACTTATAAAAGTCTTCATAGTACCGTCCCTTGTGATCCTGTCGAATTGAGGCTCGGTTTATTTCAGGAAATTCATCTGAAAAAGAGAAAACAACACATGTAGATCAGGTTGAGAAGAGAAATTCACAGTTTATCTGCTCCTCCTTCTGGGTTGAAGATTTGCATTACCAAAATAAATGAACAAATGAATGAAATTATATCAAGTTGGCTTTAAGATGAATCATGGCCCACAGACTTCTTGCATCCACTAATGGACTGTGCTGTTTTCCATTTTACCCTACGCTCATTAGAGAAAAAGTGGGAAAGATGAGTGGGAAAGATGAAAAAGGGAAAGATGGTAAAGAATGGATGGAAAGCTTAATAAAAAGAACTATAGGGGGCGCCTGGGTGGCTCAGTCGGTTTAGCGTCCGACTTCAGCTCAGATCATGATCTCACGGTTTGTGAGTTCAAGCCCCATGTCAGGCTCTGTGCTGACAGCTCAGAGCCTGGAGTCTGCTTTGGATACTGTGTCTCCTCCTCTCTTTGCACCCCCCCCCCCCATACTCATGCTCTTTCTCTGTCTCTCAATAATAAACATTAAAAAAAAAATTTTTTTAACTGTTAGCATTAAAAAAGGAACTGTAGGAGAAAGACTTACCAAGAGATTTTGCATCATAGAAAGTTCTAGAAAATAGGACCACTGTCACTTCATGACTACAGTTCTTCTCCTAGGAATGAGTAGAGAAAAAGCAGCTCAAGTTTATTTCATTCACTTCATGATGAAGCAGCCTGCATTAACATAATATTCTCAATTCTAGGAGACTCAGTGGCAGCACACTGTATTGGATGATGTCACATCATTGTAGGTTGCATGATGCAGTGAACAGAGCACTGCTGGAGTGAGAAGATGCAGGTTGAGTCCTGGCCCGGAAATTTACCACTATGTAACCTTGGGCAATAGTCCCAGGAATGCAAAAAGTGCTTTGAAAACAGCAAATCATCAATACGTATGGGTCACTATCTCTGTTCTTGATTTGGCATGAACTAGATGAACCCAATATCAAAGGATCATAGTATTTGTACCTGCTTCATGGTGTTTTTAAAATTTCTTCAGAACCATAGTTTAGGAACAAGAACAGAACGCATAGTGCTGAATGTAAGAATCAAATACACCCCCCACATCCTACCACTGTCATAAAATCAGGGTTGGGAGCTGCTCAAGATGCAGCAGTTGAAGCCAAGGTGTCATAGTACCTTTGGATTGAGATGGGGACTAGTGAGAATAAACATTTCCATGGAGTCTGGAAATCAACATTCTGGAAACAGGGTGTTTACAGATAGCATGAAATGTGGCTTGCACCAGTAAGCCAGCAAGCCCAGTTTCAGTTCCTCCCGGATCTTCGAAGATGAGTGCTTCCACTGACCAACCCCATCTCTAACCCACCATGTTAACTAACTACACAATTCAGCATTTACCATGTAAGGTATATATACAACATGATGCACATAACATGCAACCTTATATTCCCCCATGGATATATCTCAAGTGGACAGAAATTCCTAAATACAAGCAACAGCACCAAGAGCAGAGTGCTAGGAAACAGCAAATCTTCATTAGTCACCTACTAATTTATTGGATGCCCAGTGCTCCAAACTCAACTCCAAATTTATCTTACTTTGGTGTAAGTGATAAATAAGGATAAATGCCTTACAATGATTGGACTGGTGTGGGTATATGAGCCTCTCAACTCATGTGACAGTGGGGCTAACATACAACAGGTGGCATGGCCTGGGGTAATAATACAGACAGGATAGCACAGAGGCCACGATCTCAGGGTAGCTCTGGGAGAATGGAGGGCACCAGATGAGAATCCTCATTCTGCTTTCACATGCTGTTGATCATGGTTACCCAACTTCACTGAGCTGTACTTTTCCTACCAGTATTAACAGGAGCAAGAGGATTGAGTGAGATAATGTAGGCAAAACACATACCATGATACTAGATATGTCAAAATACTCAATGAATGTTAACTGGGACTACTACTATTATCCCCACCCTTACTATATTTTGGGCTCTGAAATGAATTCATGAACTCCCATGCTCAATCCTGCTGTCCACAGTGTTAGCTGTAAGTTATTCAATAGGAGGCATAAAGAACAACCGGGGTGCCTGGTGGCTCAGTTAGTTGAGTGACTAACTCTTGATTTTAGCTCAGGTCACGATCTCACCGTTTGTGGGATCAAGCCCCATGTTGGGCTCTGTGCAGCACAGCACAGAGCTTGATTGGGATTCTCTCTCCCTTTCTCTCTGTGTCTTCCCTGCTTGCTCACTCTCTCTCTCTCACTCAAAATAAATAAACTTAAACTGTAAAAAGGTATAAACAACGTTCACCTTCACCAAATATCATTAAATCAATACAGAGTGGCTACAGAAAGTTATTTTAATTCATTTTCAAGTTCCTGCTTTAAAACCAAGTTCTTGACTTTAAAAAAATTAACAAATCCTAAGAGTGAAGTCCTATAAACTAATGACTAGGCCTATGCCAAACCCTACCCCTATATCTAATCAAAAGTCCATTCATAGACTGTAGGGTGAGGGGACATCTAAGGGACACTGAGCCAGACTTGAAATGGAGGTTTTCACACACCCAATACTGAAATGGCCACTATGTGGTCCAAGGTGACCATTATTTAGTCCATCTCAAACTTTAGCCCCTGTACTCAGGCAGACACAAAGATCCCATCACTGTTAAGCCACATGACTGCAGAAGCCTCCTGGCTGGTCTGCTTAATTCCATGTGTCACTTCACCACACTGCTCCTGGCCACTTGGACTATTCTTCCCTCAAATTCTCCCCAGCTTTGATCATATTGACCACTTGCTTGAGAATCTTTAATAGTTCCCACACTTCCTGTCAAGTCCAAACTGCCTGGCTTGATGTGACCCCATCCTTTGAATCTATCTTACTACTTAATTATTCCCTACACTAACCCTCTGTGAAGTTGCCTAAGACCATACCCTACTCTCATGCTCATCTACACCCTTTTGTTCAAACTGTTCATCTGACATACCCTCTCCATCTTCCTTTCCAACCATCCAAACCTTCCTCAGTCTTCAGGTCCAAATTCAAAAGTAAATAAAATTCTAAACCCTAAAACATATGGCTTTCTATTGTTTCAAATATGTAGATGCAAGCTCCCCAGCAGATCCATAAGTTCTCTGAAGGCAAGCGTCATCTATTTCCATACCCTTCACAGCTGATGGATAGTGCCCCCATACTGCTGAGGTAGGAAGACGGTACTTAGATTCAACTGAGACCTTACTACGTACAGATGCTTTAAAACACCTTGTGAGGCAGGGACTATTATAATCTCTATTTTGCAGAAAAGAAATCAGAGGCTCAGAAAGACTGACTACTTCTCCAAGATTAAAAAAAAAAAAAAAAAAAAAAAAAAAAGCTAATCAGAGCAGAATCATAATTTTAAACCCTGTCCATTTTTATCCAAACCCCACGCTCTTTGCCACAACATAATGTGACCTCAAACAGCTCTCCTACATTAGGTCTTTGATCCCCCTTGAGTTAATTTTTGTATATGATGCAAAGTAAGACTCCAAGTTCATTCTTTTGCATATGGATATTCAGTTGCCTCAGAACCATTTGTTGAAGAGACTCTTCTTTCCCTCATTAAATGGACTTGACATCTTTGTCTAAAATCAACGGACCACAGATGTATCGATTGATTTCTTGTACTCTCAATTCTATTCCATTGATTTACAAATCTATCTGAATGCCAGTACCACATGGTTTTGACTATTTTGGCTTTGTAGTAAGTTTTGAAATTACGAAGTAAGAGTCCTCCAACTTTATTGTTCTTTCTCAAGGTTGTTTTGGCTATGCAGGATCCCTTGCAATTCTTCATAAATTTTACAATCAGCTTTTCCATTTCTGCAAAAAAAGGCCACTGGGATTCTGATAGGGACTGAACTATAGTTTGAGTAGTATTGCCACTTTAACGGTATTAAGTCTCCCGATCTATGATTATGGGTTGGTTCTTTCTCACTTATTTAGATCTTTATTAATCTCTTTCAGCAAGGTTTTATAGATTTTAGCAAACAAATTTTGCACCTCCTTGAGTAAATTAATTGAAAGTATTTTATTCTCTCAGATGCTCTTGTATATGGAATTTTTTTAAGTTAATTCTCTTTTTAATTTTTGTTTTAATTTTATTTATTTATTCTGAGAGAGAGAAAGAGAGTGAGTGGGGAAAGAGCAGAGAAAGAGGGAGATAGACAGAATCCCAAGCAGGCTCCTCACCAGCAGTGCAGAGCCTGACACAAGGCTCGAATTCACGAACCGTGAGATCATGACCTGGGCCAAAACCAGGAGTCAGACACCCAAGCAACTGAGCCACCCAGGTGCCCCAATTTAATTCTCTTTTTAAAATTTAATTCCTTGGGGGAGCCTGGGCGACTCAGTTGGTTAAGTGTCTAACTCTTGATCTCAGTTCAGGTCATGATCTCAAGATCGCGAGTTCAAACCCCCTGTTGGGCTCTGTGCTGGGTGTGAAGCCTACTTAAATAAGTACATACATACATACAATTTATTTCTTTGCTTTTAAATTTCTTGTTCAGAGTGTTCATTGCTGATGAAATACAACTGATTGCTTGTGTTGATTTTGTAACCTTGCAGCTTTGCTGAATCCATTTCTTAGCTCTAATAGTTTTTTGGTGAATTTTTTAGGATCTTCTACATATGGGAGATCATCTGTCAATAGAATAGTTTTATTTCTTCTTTTCCAATACGTATGCTTTCTATTTTTTTTCTAGTTGCTGAGGCTAGAACTTCAAGTACAATGCTGAACACCAGTGGTGACAGCAGGCATCCTCACCTTGTTCCTAATCTTTTTTTTTTTTATTTTTTTTTTTAATGTTTATTTTTGAGAGAGACTGTGTGAGCAGGGGAGGGACAGAGAGAGGGAGACACAGAATCCAAAGCAGGCTCCAGACTCCAAGCTGTCAGCACAGAGCCTGATGCGGGGTCTGGACTCACGAGCTGTGAGATCATGACATGAGCCAACCGACTGAGCCACCCAGGCACTCCACCTTGTTCCTTATCTTAAGGAGGAAAGTTTTTAGTCTTTCACCATTGAGTCTGATGTCAGCTGTGGGTTTCTCATAAATGACCTTTATCATGTTGAGGCAGTTAAAGTAATTAAATCTATAGTTTTATCAATTTAGGCTTTAGCTTAAATACTTTAACTAAAGGCAGCTTAGTAGAAACAGTGTATTTCTAAAATCTGCAATGAATAAGTTTATGTAATGAGGTTTACTATATAAAAAACATACCTTCCACTTGGTAAAGAGATCAGCAAGGAAACCATTCACAGCTTTCTCAAAATATAGATCCCCTGAAAAGCAATGAGAAGAGGGTGAAGATTATCTTTATTTCTTGTTCACAATATCTTCTCTCAGTAAAATAGCAGGAACGAGACCAAAGAGAAGGTGGGTTCTGCTGTATCTTAAAACAAGGTCCTAAAAGCCAGATGTATAGAAGTGTTCAACTTAGACTTTCTACCAAGCCAAATTTAGTATCTGCCTAAGAGGCCATGGCTCCAAGGTAACATCCAAGATTGAAACACTTTGATGATTTAAAAATACAGAGTTGGGGGGCCTGGGTGGCTCAGTCAGTTAAGTGTCCAACTCTTGATTTCGGCTCGGGTCATGGTCTCACAGTTCATGGGTTAAAGCCCCAAACTATTCAAGCTGACAGCATGGAGCCTGCTAGGGTGTCTGTCTCTCTCGCGCGCCCGCGTGTGTGCGCTCTCTCTCTCTCTCTCTGTCTCTCAAAATAAACTCTTTTTAAAAAAGAAAAATACAGTGTTATCTTCAGAATGAGACGAAGAATATATACTAAATGTGAGTATTTCACAATGACGTTCAAAGTTGATTAGAAGAGGACCCTGGGCATTCACTGAATTATCATTTGCAGTTCTTGCTGTTCTTGAGTGACCTTGATGACCCATGGCACAAATTCGCTTATAATTTGCTAAACACTAATATGAAATACATGCACTATAGGGTTGGTGTGTTGGACACAGTATCCACACCTCATAGCAGCTTTTCTTCCCTCTACTCATTACATAGTAATTCTAATAAAATGAGACCAACATGGAGATTTCTCTGAGTGACAGGAAGAGAAATGAAAGATATCAAAGAAAGTGTTGGTTCCTACCCACAGAGTGACTTTATGACTTTTCAACCTATACTTACAGAACAATTAAAGATCTGACAAGTCAGATTTTCCATTAATACTGTACAGCATTTCATGGAATTCACCAAATAAATAAATGTCTGTGTGTGTGTGTGTGTGTGTAAAATATTTACTTTCAATATATTTATTTTCGCATTTGAGGATTTATAAAGATCTCAAGATACATTTTTAGAGAATGTCAACATCTTGCTATAAAATGATACCAACTTGGGGGAAACCAGATATATCTACCCAATGGCAGCTACAACCATCACTTAGGGACAGTACCATAAATATCGAAATCCCACATTTCACAGCTCATCTGAATAAATATGTAAACCATAGCCGACGTAGAACGGAACACCACCTGAAATAAACAAAAACATAGTTGCATTAGAAAGCAATGATGTAGTTTCAGTTGTGCAAGAAGAAAAAGTTCTGTAGATTCATTTCACAACAATGTAAATGTACTTAACACTATTGAACTGTACACTTTAAAATGGTTAAGACATGGGGCGTCTGGCTGGCTCAGTCCATAGACCATGTGACTCTTGATCTCAGGGTTCTAAGTTTGAGCCCCAGATTGGGTGCAGAGCTACTTAAAAATAAAATCTTAAAAAATAAATAAAAGAAATGAAATATAAGACAGTAAATCTTAAATGTCTTTAACCCCACCCCCCCCAAAAAAAAAAACAATGATGGAAGATTTTCTCAATTGTGGCATGAGATTTCTTTTTTTTTTTTTTTTTTTTTTTCAACGTTTTTTATTTATTTTTGGGACAGAGAGAGACAGAGCATGAACGGGGGAGGGGCAGAGAGAGAGAGGGAGACACAGAATCGGAAACAGGCTCCAGGCTCCGAGCCATCAGCCCAGAGCCCGACGCGGGGCTCGAACTCACGGACCGCGAGATCGTGACCTGGCTGAAGTCGGACGCTCAACCGACTGCGCCACCCAGGCGCCCCGTGGCATGAGATTTCTAAAAGCAAGCTTCATCCCTCACATCATAAACTCTGAAGAGAAGATCCTGTCCCTGCCTTTTAGGAAATTATAGTAGAGGATTAAGATGTGCAAAAGACAGCAACATATACGAACATTCCATGAAGGTTCTCATAAGAAACATAGGAGAAAGGACAATAAATCTACCTGGGAAAGAAAAAAAAAAAAGCTCATTACAAATGTAGAACCTGGGCTAAGATATGCCAGTTGATGAGCTGCCAGTCTAATAAATTATAATTCACATCGTACACGCCCTTCATACCCAGACTGCCTCAGGAACTATGAAGGCTTTCCAGAAGCAAGGAAGCCTGAGAGGAGTGCGGAAGGATGGATGAGTAGCTTGTAAGGGGGGAAGGCAGGATCTAAGTGCTCTAGTCAGGAGAGAGTAGTATGTGCAAAGATACAGAGGCAAGAGAGAATGTGGCATGTTTAAGGAATGGCAAATGGTTCCCAAGGGCAGGACAGGATAGGGTGGGAGGGTTTGGAGGGGAGGGGTACATATGGGAGAAGTGAGAAAATGAACTCCAGACTCAACTGCCTCCCCAGATTTCTCCTCTCAGAAGTCCAACAGGTATCTCACAAATATCTTTTCCCAAATGCTTCCAAATGTCTCCTCCTGTCTTTCCCACCTCATAAATGACACCACCAACTGTCTATCGAGCTGATCAATTCTTCTCTTTCCTTTGCTCCTTATATCCAATGCATCAGCAAGTTTTGCAGACTCTATCCCAAAACGCATCCCAAGTCTGCCCACATCTCTCCGTTGCTACAGCTCTAACCTCAGTCCATGCCACAGTCTTCTAACTTCCTAAGCCATTTCTCTGCTTCTATTCTTGCCCCTATAAACAATGCTCTACACAGAGCCAGAGTGGCTACAGCACATACTGTGGATGCCTATGGCACATCCTTTCTTCCTACGTAATGGGAAGCCAACACTATTCCGGGAGGCAAGGGACTATCAAAAGACTAAACCTCCCGGCTTCCTAAGTAGCTCCTCTCTCTTCTACCTGGAATATGAAGTGGTTACAGCAGCTCCAACTGAACCATGGAAGCCCAATCCTGAGGAAGGCAGAACAGGAAGACAAAAAAAGCCTATCTAGATCACCAATAATTGTGACAATGCCATCCTAGCAGTGAATGGCCTACCTAATGACTTATTTTACCAGAGAGAAAAAAGTTGACTTTGCTTGCCATTGCTACTTTAGGTTTTTTTGTTCAACAAAATCCAACTGGATGGCTCTCTGAGCTTGGCCCCAGTTTGTGGCAACATGGTTAAATGCATCACGAAAATCAGAATTGTCGGTAAATACAGGACCTGTTATGGGGCCTCCCTCAGGAAAATCGTGAAGAAAATTGAAAAAAGCCAGCACAAGTACACATGCTCCTTCTGTGACAAAACTAAGATGAAGATGAGTTGTGGGGATCTGGCACTGTGGTTCCTGTATGCAAAGAATAGCCCATGCTGCCTGGACACACAACACTTCTGCCATCACAGCAAATTCAGCCCTGAAAGAATTCAAAGACCAGTAGAAGTTCCACCATTTGAAACATCACTAGTCTATAACAAAGGTATTAACTTATGTAACAACAACAAAAAAATCCAACAGAATAAGTAATCTTTTGAAAGCCTAATTTGGAAATCACTCCCCCCTTAAAATCCTTCAGCAGATCGTCCTTAGAATACACTCTACACTGGTTACAAGGACCTGCATGAACTGGCTGGAACCAGACCACCTTCATATCGACATCATTCTCCCTATTCATATCCTAGGCTTCTGTCACACTGGCCTCTCACAATTGTTTCTTCTGCCTGGAACGCTCTTTGTCTCAACCTTCATACACTGACTAAGTCTCACCTTTCTGGCACCTTCTCGGAGACACCTCCCTGCCCACCTTTGTAAAGAAGGTCTCTTGTTATTCTCTACCACAATGCCCATCTCTTTCCCTCAGAAGTTTTCATTTATCTCACTTGTTTACTAAGGTGGCCACACTCAGTCTTTCTCATTACCCAATTAATTTCCTTTGGAGTATTCATCATAATCTGTAATTACCACATTTATGGACTGGGTATCTACTTACATCTATCTCCCCACTACAGTGTAAGCTCCTTACTGGGAGGGATCTTGTTTGTGCTGTTTACCCGTGCATCCCCATTGAATGGGAATTCCCCACTCTGAATTCCCCTCTAGAATGAAGGATATTCATGGATAATGTTCTGTACCAGTTTGTTTTTTAAGTAATCTTTACGCCCAGTGCGGGGCTCAAACTCATGCCCCAGAGGTCGAGAGGCATGCTCTACCAACTGAGCCAGCCAGGAGCCATTAAAAATTAAGTGTAGGGACACCTGGGTGGCTCAGTAGGTTGAATGTCCGACTCTTTGATTTCGGCCCAAGTCATGATCTCATGCTTCGTGAGATCAAGCCCCACGGTGGGATTCTCTCTTTCCCTCCCTAAAATAAAATTTAAAAAATATATTAAAAACAAAGTATAAAAAAAAAAAGTACAGTAGCTGACACACAAGAGGCGCTTCCATATTATTTATTATAAGTGTATGAATAAGGTTGAAGAGGTAAACATACACCAAATTATCCTAGTCTTTGTAAATCATGCTTAAGAGTATTATCTTTTTTTTTAATGTTTATTTATTTTTGAGAGAGAGAGAGAGACAGAGAGAGGCAGAGAGTGAGCAGGAGAGGGGTAGAGAGAGAGGGAGACACAGAATCTGAAGCAGGCTCCAGGCTCTGAGTTGTCAGCACAGAGCCTAATGCAGAGCTTGAACCCACAAGCTATGAGATCATGATCTGACCCAAAGTCAGACGCTTAAGCGACCAAGCCACCAGGCGCCCCAAGAGTGAATTTCTAGAGGGGCACCTGGGTGGCTCAGTCAATTAAGTGGCCTACTTTGGCTCAGGTCATGATCTCACAGTTCATGAGTTCAAGCCCCACATCAGAATCTCAGCTGTCAGCACATAGCCCATTTCAGATCCTCTGTCCCCCTCTCTCTCTGCCCCTCCCCAGCACGTACATGCACTCGCTCTTGCTCTCTCTCTCTCTCTTAAAAGTAAATAAACTTAAAAAAAAAAAGAGTAAATTTCTAGAAAACTGGAGAGAAGCAAAACAAGATCACTATACCAATCTATGCCCACTAGAGCTGCAAGAAACTTTAAAAAATCTCACACCAAGTGTTGGAAAAAAATGAAAAACAACAGATTTTTATATATTGCTACTAGGAATACTAAGTGGTCCAAAGAATTTGAAAAAGAGTTTGGCATTATTTTACCTATAACCCATATACTCCTAATTATAGACTTAAAATACAGTATCAAGTACAAAAAAAGCTAGCTAA
The DNA here is from genome assembly GCF_028018385.1 of Neofelis nebulosa. Classification (NCBI taxonomy): domain Eukaryota; kingdom Metazoa; phylum Chordata; class Mammalia; order Carnivora; family Felidae; genus Neofelis; species Neofelis nebulosa. The sequence continues at coordinate 74,118,657 of NC_080792.1, read as the reverse complement.
AAAGGACTATTTTTTTAATTTCACTTTAATAAAGCTTAAAAATAAGCAAAACAAATATACAGTAAACTGTTTAGAGTAACATACGTATGTATTAACACTACGCAAACAAGGAAAAATACAAAAATAAAATTCAGATAGTAGTTACCTATGAAGGCATTGGTTCTCAACTAGGGCCATTTGGTGATTTCTAGAGACATGTCTGGTTGTCGTGACCTGCAGGGCACTACTGGTATCTAGTGCACAGAGGCTAGGGATGCTGCTAAGCATCCCACAGTACACCAGACAGCACCCCCACCACAACACTGCCATTTTGGACCAGATAATTCTTTGGTCTGGAGATCTGTCTTATACATTGTATCATGTTTAGCAACATTCTTCACATAATCCTAGCTGTGACATATAAAAATATCTCCAGACATTGCCAAAAGTCCCCTGGGGAGGCAGTATCACCTTCAGTTCAAACCACTGTTCTCAAGGGAGGCAGAGGATGAGAACAAGGAAGAGCAGACAGGTGGTTTCACCAGCATGGGTAATGTTTACAGTTGTTCAGTTTGGCTTTTTCCAACTGGGATAAAGAACCAAAGAACGAGATTTCCTTTGCAAAGGTCTCTGTTCATGTTTACCGACTGTAATCTTCTACTGAGTTTAACCTTTGCGATGTATTCGTAGGCAAAGAAGCCTGCAGGTTAGACACTACATTTCCACATTTAGACCTCTTTCAGAAGAGAAAATGAAGATCAACCCCAAACTGGATAGATCCAACTATAAAACAGTAGAATTTCAGACATCCTTGACAATATTAAAATATTATCTACCTGAGAAGAGTAGCCATCAGGAGACAAGTTTTTGCTTGTCTCTGTTTTGTCTTTTGAGTTCAGGACTCAGACCTAACAGTATGAATAAACAAAACCACAAACGCATTTTATCAATCTCACCCTGGTATCTTCGCTGATATAACCACACATGACCTTTTCATTCTTGACCCACAGCTCACCAGCCTGTGCCCTGAAAAGATATACATGCAAGAGTTATTACAAGTCTTACATAAACCAAGAAGAAACAGGGATGACTTCAGGGTGGCTCACTGTACTCTCATATTTATCCTCAAATGACCTGGCCAGTTACAGATTTCCAGAAAGCCATGAAAAGATTACACAACATAAAGAATTCTCAGAGTGTACTGAATTTGTATGACAGTTCTTAATCTGGGACTCTATAAACAACATGTCATTCTCAGGAGGGATTCAGGAAATCCATGATTTCTCTGAAATCATGCAAAGTTTTCTGGGCAGAGAATTATAACTTTTGTCAAATCTCAAAAGGGTCCACATCACAAAAACAGTTAGGAAGAACTAATGAACAATTTTGCTAATCCCAGCCTTCAACAGTTGTGAAAGTTCTGTGAACTTTCTCATGAACATGGAGTTTCAACAGAAACAAAATCAATCCTAATATCAGAATTAGAAGATAAGCAGTCATGGGGGCATCTGGGTGGCTCAGTCAGTTAAGCATCTGCCTTCGGCTCAGGTCATGATCTATCTCGAGGTTCATGAGTTCGAGCCCCACATCAGGCTCTGTGCTGTGCATGCAGAGCCTGCTTCAGATCCTCTGTCCCCCTCTCTGTGCCCCTCCCAGGAGCTGCTTGTGCATGTGCGCACACTTGCTCTCTTTCACTCGCTCTCTCTCAAAAGTAAATAAATAAAAACTTAAAAAAAAATACTTTAATAAAGAAGACAAGCAGTCAGGAGGCATATAGGGACAGGGTTCACATTCAATGGAGGCCATTCTGCTGAAAAGTTTTCATGGCAATTTGGTATTGCATTTGGGGGGCTTAATGTCTTTTCCTCTGCAACTTTTTAAGGGCACAAAAGGGACAGACAGTTCAAAGAACATGGTCTTCTGAGGAGATCAGACTTGAGTGGAATGAGTCCCATCAGGAATCTAGGTTCTAAGAGTCACTGAACTAGCTGAATAGCCATGGGGAAATAACTCTGTGAGGCCCAGTGTCCTTATCTTAAAAAAGGAGATAATGACATCTACTTTGTAGAGCTGTTCTGAGAAACCAGATAATGTGGGGAAACTATTCTGGACAGTGCTGGGATAGGAGGTGCTCAAGTAAGTACTAGCAGGTATTTGCATTAGCAAGAACTATACCACTGGTAAATATTAACACAAAATGCTATTCTGGAAAGGAAGTGGTAGCTGTTATCTGAGTACCTCATAATCATCCCTCAACCAACCACTCAAGCCCTTCTCTTCTACCAACCCCAAAGCAATCTCCTGTCTGGCCCTAAGCAATCAGTCCTCATAAAAAAAGAAGAAAAGATAAAATCAAAGCAAGGAAAATGCTGTGTACCATGAGTCACAGGTCAGCCTACCTGAGAAACACTGGACAAATCAGTCAGCCTTACTGGCTTTCCCTCCCACCTGTAAAATGAAGAAAGCTGGACCAAGCCCATGGTTTTTAAAATATGCTTCCCAGGGGTGCCTGGGTGGCTCAGTTGGTTAAGTGTCCAACTTAGGCTCAGATCATGACCTAACAGTTTGTGGGTTTGAGTCCCACATAAGGCTCCTCAAAGCCTGCTTGGGATTCTCTTTCCCTCTCTCTCTGCCACTCCCTGACTCGTGTTTTCTCTCAAAATAAATAAATAAACAAACTTAAAAAAAAAACACATTAAAATATGCTTCCCAGCTCTGCTTTCAGCAACAGGGGTGCTTTTTGGTCTTCCTCTGCTCAGTGTGTCTGTGAGTGGACAAGTAGCAAGCCTTATCTGAGAAGGCACTTCTGTTTCTTTAACAGAAGGAAGGATGCAATGTTCCCAAGATCTCTGAGTTCTATTAGCAGGAAGTACTCTGCATACAGGCTACTGAATGCTAGATTAACCAGATCTCTAAATGGAGCTCATTGTTACTGCTCTAACTCACCAACTTCTGCTAGTATGTATAGACAAAGTAGTGTTACAAAATTTGGGCTTAGATTCCTGCACCTCCACTCCCTGTGGAGGTCAAGCCACAATCTGAACCAGTTTTTGAAAAATCAGTATATGTGGTTAATAACCCTGCCCCATCCATCTTCTACAGCTCTTGGGAAGATCCAATGAGATACTATAAATGAGAGGACTTGGTGAACTATGAAACAGTTATCATTCCAATGGAAATGGTTCTTTTTTTTTTTTTTTTTTAATTGTTTTTTCAACGTTTTTTATTTATTTTTGGGACAGAGAGAGACAGAGCATGAACGGGGGAGGGGCAGAGAGAGAGGGAGACACAGAATCGGAAACAGGCTCCAGGCTCCGAGCCATCAGCCCAGAGCCTGACGCGGGGCTCGAACTCACGGACCGCGAGATCGTGACCTGGCTGAAGTCGGACGCTTAACCGACTGCGCCACCCAGGCGCCCCGGAAATGGTTCTTTATAACACACAGAGAAAATGCAATCGTGACCTTTGCTCCTAAACCTAAAATCTGCTCTTACCCAAACAGGAATTGAGGTTGGCCCTGAGGTAGCTTCTCTTGTCTTTTCCGCAGATTCAAGAGAAGAAACAGAGCCACTGACAGATGCAAGTGTAAAATCCATATCCCCAGGGCAAAACCCAAGAGTGCACATGGCTTCCTACAAGAGAGGCAGAATGGCACATGGCCAACTCCCAGGAGGGTAAAGGTGACCTGGGGGGCACTAGTCCTTAATTATGTAGCAGCTTGGGCAGGCACTTCCCCTCCCTTTTCTATCAAGTGAGCTGCTGGGAGTCAGTGATCTCCACTATCTTTTACAGCTAAATTTCATCATTCTGTGAATATGAAGTTAAAATAAATGCAGAGTATGGTTGCTGTAGTGTCATCCACACAGCACAACTTTGAACAACCTAAATGTCCAGCAATGGCAGACCAGTTAAGTAAACAGAGTATCATGGAACCATTAAAACAATATTTACAAGGAGTTTTAACTTCACCAGAAATGTTTATATGCTTTTAAGTGGGAAAAAAAGGATACAAAATAGTACACATAGTATCACCATCTAAGTAAAAATACAAGCATGTGTATGTATATATGAAAATAAAACACTAAGGGGAGCCTGGCTGGCTCAGTCCGTAGAGCATGTGACTCTTGATCTTGGAGTTTTGAGTTCAAGCCCCACGATAGGCACAGAGATCACTTAAAAATTATTTTGGAGGGGTACCTGGGCAGTTTAGTCGGTTAGGTGTCCAACTTCAGCTCAGGTCATTATCTCACAGGTGGTAAGTACAAGTCCCGTGTTGGGCTCTGTGCTGACAGCTCAGAGCCTGCAGCCTGCTTCGGATTCTGTGTCTCCCTCCCTCTTTGCCCTCCCTAGCTCATGCTCTGCCTCTCAAAAATAAACATTAAAAAAAATTTTTTTAATTAAAAAAAAAATTTTGTTTTGAGAGAGTGAATGAGCAAGCAGGGGAGGGACAGAGAGAGGGAGAGAGAGAATCCCAAGCAGGCTTTATGCCAAGAGTCAGATGCCCAACCGACTGAGTGACCAGATGCCCCTAAAAAATATTTTTTAAAAGAAAATACTAAAAGATCACACCAAAATTTAAACATGGTTATCTGCACATAGTAGGCTTATATACCACTGTAAATTTTCTTCTTTATACTCTCTGTATTACCCAAATTTTCTAGAATAAATGTTTTCTTTTTAATTATGAAAACTGTTTTGGGCTCTTTTTTTTTTTAATTGTATATAAAATCATATATACTATATGTTCTCAAGCCAAAAAGGGTACTACATTTTGACAGAACTGTGTCAAAATGTTAACAGTGGTTGATTCTGAGTGGTAAATTGTTTCTTTTTCCTGCTTCTTTAATCTGTTTTTCAAATGGTCTACAATGAGCAAGTATTATATATAAAAATATTTAGCATATGCTTGGTATCTAGCATTTGATGAACAAGTGGTACTTAATATTAATTCTATAACTAGGAAAGACATTCCAACCGAATGGCCACCAGAGAATCAAATTCAAATCAGAGAAGATCCCAGATGATCCTCTGCAGTACGGCAGATCCAACAGGAAACCATACACACACACACACACACACACACACACACACACACACACACACACTTTTTTTTTTTTTTAAGTAAAAAAAGAAACCTTAGCTAGTCAACAGTCCCAAAAACTCTATCTGGAAAAATGAGATTTGTTCACAATGAGATCAAATAGACTTCTAAGTCTATCAAATAGGTTTCTAAGTTCCACATTTAAAAAAAGCAAAATGCTAATTTTTAGGAGATCATACAATACTTTTCTTTTAAAACTTTACTTTTTTAAAAAAATACCGATTGCAGTACTGATTAAAGAATACATGGAGAATTTAGTCAGAGAAAATCAAAATGTTTACCTTCAAAGGAAAAATGACATTTCAAAGGCAGGGTCTCAAGGTAATGGAACTGTCTCATATGTCCTTATGTATTAACTCAATTACCGGGTGAAAAGACTAAGTTACAGAAAAATTATTTAATAATTATGACTTTATATAAATAATGACTATCTTTTCTTATATGAGGTCCCAGAGCATCTTCCTTTTTTTTTTTTTTTTTTTTTTTTAATTTGCATGCCTCCATGTAGAAAAAAAAAGTGACTTTTGATTCAGCATAGGAAGACTATAAATAAGTCTTCTGGAGAAATGGTAGATTTTGTGGCTTACATTTAACCATGAATGAGCAAAATATTAGGACAGATCTTTAAAAGTCTAAACCTGACGTTATGTCAGGAGTTTTCATTTCTATATCTGGTACCATATGGATAAGGGCACTTGTGCAGAAAAACAAGAATTGTAAGAATGAATGGCATCTGAGTGGGTTTCTAAACCAGGGCTCAGCTAACTATAGCCTGCAGGTCAAATTCAGCCCATCTCCTATGTCTGTATGGCCCACAGCTAAGAATGGATTTTATATTTTTAAATGTTGAACAAAACAAAAAACTAAGAATTTGGGACAGAGACCTGAGACCCATGTGGCCTGAAGTGCAAAATCTTTACTCTCTGGTCCTTCACAGAAAAAGATTCTAAACCAAACACTTCATTTTGCAGAGTAGACTCAAGAGTCTCCCTGACCTGCCCACATCACCCTGCTAATCACCAGCAGTGCAGGAGTAGATTACAGCTTTCCTGACTCCTGGCCCACCACTTTGGAGACACTAGCTTGTACTGGAAAGCGTGAATCTAGGTTGCATGTCTTGTTTTGCTCGAGGCTTAGTCACTTCGTGGGCTGTGCTTTAAAATCTTCTAAGATTTTTCAAGGAATCTTGACCCTTCAACATTTTTAAAAATTTTTTTTTATTTTTCACTTATTTTTGAGAGAGCAGAGCACAAGTGGGGAAGGGGCAAAGAGAGAGGGAGACACAGAACGCGAAGCAGGCTCCAGGCTCTGAGCTGTTACTATAGAGCCCAACATGGAGCTCGAACTCACAAATCACGAGAACATGACCTGAGCTGAAGTAGGACGCTTAACAGACTGAGCCACCCAGGAGCCCCTTGATCCTCCAACTTTTAAAACGTCCCCATTTGGGGGAAAAAAATAATCCTTTATCTTTTCTTTCCTTTAGGATCAGTAGTTCAGATTAATCAAACAGGTCTAGTTGAGGAAGAAAAGTTCTTTACAAAAAGGATTCTAGCTAACAAAGGTAGGAGAAATGACTGAAGTAGAAAAATCACCCGGGCACCTGGGTGGCTCAGTCAGTTAAGCATCTGACTTCGGCTCGTCATGATCTCTTTTGGTTCATGAGTTCAAGCCCCGCATCGGGCTCTCTGCTGTTAGTGCAGAGCCTGCTCAAGATCCTCTGTACTCCCCTCTGTCTGCCCCTCTCCTGCTTATGCACATGTGCTCTCTGCCTCTCTCTGTCTCAAAAATAAATAAACATTAAAGAAAAGAAAAAAGAAAAGAAAAGAAAATCACCATCTTGCAACAATCATAAATGAGTGAAACCATTAGGAGAAAAGTTGATGGGGAACTTCATAATGGAGGACCAGACTACATCACCAGAACCCACTGGTCAATTCTAGTGCCATTAAAAGTGAGTCAACCAGATGTAAATATGCTTGTGTTATACATAATGAATTTCAGGAAAGAGACCATTTTTTCTAAGAAGGATTTGTTTTTCATTATACACCTTTTTGCACTGTTTGAAGGCCTTATTCTGTGGACAATGTGCTCTTTGAATTAAAAGGCCCTTTTTTGCTCTTCTCCACAAACTGAAATTTAGGGATAATTATAATAAATCAAGAGTCATGCAATATGGTTAAAAAGGCAGCAAACCAGGAACTACTGTGCTAGTCATTTTGTATCTCCAAATATGTTTTTTAATCTGTAAAATGAGAAAGCTTGATTAAATACATTCATCTAGGGGCGCCTGGGTGGCGCAGTCGGTTAAGCGTCCGACTTCAGCCAGGTCACGATCTCGCGGTCCGTGAGTTCGAGCCCCGCGTCAGGCTCTGGGCTGATGGCTCAGAGCCTGGAGCCTGTTTCCGATTCTGTGTCTCCCTCTCTCTCTGCCCCTCCCCCGTTCATGCTCTGTCTCTCTCTGTCCCAAAAATAAATTAAAAACGTTGAAAAAAAAAAATTTTAAATACATTCATCTAAGGCTTTTTCTAGTTCTAAAATTATGAGTCTATACCTCCTTTATTACAGAATACCACGTGGCTTCAGCAACTTCCACTCATCTTAAAACCACTATAGCGCATTTTGGGATTTTTTTCAGTTTGCTTCAGCAACAACAATCTAACATTTTAAGCTATTGTGTATTTTATCATACAGACATCCACATGCCTCCAATGCTGTATGCAGCCCAGTTACTACACTAGATCCTACTTCCGTTTACTAGCTGATAAGTCACGAGTGATGTAATATCTACCTGATGCCAGCAAATTCCACCTTTTGAGTGATATAGGCACATGTGCTGACCTAAGGGAAGACAGAAAGAGAAAGACTATGAGATTCAACAATACATCGAGGCCATAAAAGGTCACAAAGAAAGTCTCCTGCCTTTCTAATTTCTTCTCACAACCCAAGGTTCAATTAATGTGGGAGTAATAGATTTACCCCATAGGGAAACCTGCTGGGGCAGGTATAACAGTAGGTTCTTACGAGTGTGGCAAGTATAGACAACAGTAAGAATAAACACCTAGGCTCACTAATACACTTATCTTCACACATGTTTGCATATATATCTTTTACATACTCATTTAATTACAGAACATTGATTTCTTATTTCAGCTCTCAATTTATAGAATGGAACTCTCTCCCATCCAATAAAAAAATGAGCAAACATTTTTTTCTGAAAATATACACTGTATGAAAGAAAATTCTACCTACAATGCGTTGCTTCATAATACTCAAAATGCTTAATAAGAAGAATGTTCAGTACCAGCTCACAATGAACTGATCATTTTAGGTGGAAAATGTTAATTCAAAATAAAGAAACCAAGAAAACAGGAGCAGGATGTGGCAAAAAGCAGTCTAACCTGGAAGCAACAAAATCTGGGTTCTAGCTTGGTGTCAACCACTGACTGGTTTTTTTGGCTTGGGTAATCACTTACCTTTTCAATCTGTTCTCACATCTATAAGTTAATAAATTTATATGGGTAATAAATACCTGTCCACAGGGAGGTGATGTGAACATCTGAAAGCTAAAGTTCCATTCAAATGTAAAACGATATTATAATTTACCATCCAAACAAAAAAATGTGAAGTAAAAATCTATAAACAAGCAAATCAAAGCTCAAAAAAACTACAAAAAGAGAATGGAAGAAGATACACAAAGAATTTACAGTAATTATCTATGATGCTGGAATTGGAAAGGATTTTATACTCTTCTCTCCACTAAATCTATCTCTATGAGGAACACAGATTATTAATACAATGGGAAAAGTAAGAGACTTTTTTTTTTTAAATATCTTACCAAACTTTTCTTTAATCGCCACATATCCCCTCGGCCAATATACTGATCCTTAAAGGTTAATTCCACTAGGTCAAGGGTCACATCCTAAAAGGGATAATCAAATATATCTTTCTGCATTACTCTGCCACACTTCATAGTCTTAAGATAATGCACACTAAGCATGAAGAACCATTTTAGCAAGAAAAAACTACTGGAAGACCGTCCAATAACAGAAACCTGACAAACAGAATTTCATCCTGCCAGGAAAGACTTTTGAGCACAGATGATAAGTCTACAACAGATGCTACAACAGCTGTATCATGATTAAGTGAAAAGAGTACCAAAGTAATAATTCTGTGTTTAGTCTTGACTCTGGCACATAAACAGGCCACTGAGCTCTGTGCTTTATTTCTTTAGAGAATGTAAATAGTATCTTATACACAATAATTTTTACCTATTATAACATCATTTCTCATTTCAGAAAAAAAAAAAAGAGAACACATACAAAAATTATAATATTTCAATAGAAAATTTTACTATTAGCTTCACAAGCAGACATATATATAGAATCTTTTTAGGACAAACTTTAAAAAAAAAAAGGTGAGGACTTTTTTTTTTTTTAATTTTTTTAACCTTTGCTGATTTTTGAGACAGAGAGAGAGCGCATGAATGGGGGAGGTTCAGAGAGAGAGGGAGACACAGAATCTGAAACAGGCTCCAGGCTCTGAGCTGTCAGCACAGAGCCCAACGTGCGGCTCGAACTCACGGACTGTGAGATCATGACCTGAGCCGGAGTCGGACGCTCAACCAACTGAGCCACCCAGGCGCCCCGGGTGAGGGCTTTAAATGAAACCTACATAATGCCTATAATCTAAATGACCTATATACAACCACATATTTAATAGTCCAACACTATACTTAAGCAACTCATTATTACCTTAGAGACCTAACCTTTAGGAATGGTATTAATCATTCCCAAAAGATATTGAAGTCCAGAACCAAAACGTACCTTAGGGTCTACAACATTCACATAAACATCTTGATAAGGTCTTAGACGGAACACTTGAGTAACGGTCTGGTCCACGCTAATAGTTTCTGAAACAGAAGAAATCTGGATCAGATAACATATTCAAAAGAAGCAAGTTTCTAATCTGTAAATACTCATTTGACATGCAACACAAATGATCCTTGGACATGGGCAAGAAATATTCTCTGCCTTCCAGCATCTTAAAGTTTTGAATTCTCTGCTTTTTAGGTGAAGCAAGCAGGTGAAATAAGCCTGAGCCTCTATCAATTAAAATACGAGAAAGACAGAGGGGTGCCTGGGCCAGTTAAGTGTCTGACTTCAGCTCAGGTCATGATCTCATGGTTCGTGGGGTCAAGCCCCACACCGGGTTCTGTGCAAAAAAAATAAAATAAAAAATAAAATAAAATAAAATAAAATAAAATAAAATAAAATAAAATAAGACAGAAATGGAGACAAGGAAAATAATGAATTTAAGAAGCAACTTCAAAAAGTTCAAAGAACTGCTGAGGCGCCTGGGTGGCTCAGTTGGTTAAGTGTCCAACTTGGCTCAAGTCATGATCTCACAGTTTGTGAGTTCAAGCCCCACATCAGGCTCTGTGCTGATAACTCGGAGCCTGGAGCCTGCTTCGGATTCTGTGTCTCCTTCTCTCTCTGCCCCTCCCCTGCTCACACTCTGTCTCTCTCTCTCTCAAAAATAAATAAAACAGGGGCGCCTGGGTGGCGCAGTCAGTTAAGCGTCCGACTTCAGCTAGGTCACGATCTCGCGGTCCGTGAGTTCAAGCCCCGCGTCAGGCTCTGGGCTGATGGCTCAGAGCTTGGAGCCTGTTTCCGATTCTGTGTCTCCCTCTCTCTCTGCCCCTCCCCCGTTCATGCTCTGTCTCTCTCTGTCCCAAAAATTAAAAAAAAAAAAAAAAAAAAGTTGAAAAAATAAATAAATAAAACATTAAAAAAAAAAAGTTCAAAGAACTATGAAAGTTCAGAAGAGGAAGGAGATCATTTCTCACTTGGAATGAAAGTAGAGAAGGTAGATAAGAGAGAAACAAACTTTTCAATGAACCCATACATCTGGTAAATAAAAAACATAACAGGTGGCAGGAAATGGGATGGTGAGGGTAAGGAAGAAACTATTAGGATTTGGATTTTATAAAATATTTCCCCATCATATTGTATTGTAATGGACATCACAATCCTTTAGAATACATTATAATTTTTTTTCTTTTAAGTACTATTTAAGGAATTACTTTATTTGCTATCAATTAACATTTTGGTTCTTTGATCCCCCATGGTAAGGGGATCAGATCCAGAATGAGAAAGTAGAATGGCGGCTCTGCCCCCTCCACTTACTGACTTCAGACAAGCTAATTCACCTCGCTGAGATTAAGTTTCCTCACTCAGTCAAGAGTTGTGTGGGAAGACAAAAAGAAAGAGACATTACAAAAAGCTCTCAGCACAGTGCCTTGCATTTGTGATAGGTAATGATCAATGTTTCTTTATCCTGTCTCACCCAGAGTAGGCACTTCACACACATCTTGTGAAAAAATATTTAGGAAAGCATGCTTTGCCAACAGTTGTTTTGTTTTGTTTTGTTTTGTTTTGTTTTGTTTTGTTTGGACTTAAGCATAAAGCTTCACCTATGCAGGTTAACTTTCCCCCTGACAAGAAAGATGGCTTCTTGGGGTGCCTGGCTGGCTCAGTCAGTAGAACATGCAACTCTTGCTCTTGGGATTGTAAGTTTGAACCCCACATTAAGTACTGAGATCACTTAAATAAATAAACCCTTAAAAAAAAAGATGATGATTCCTTCAGTGCCCTCAAGATGCTGACAAATGACATTCCTTGGCAGTTTCAATATCTGACAATTTTTTTAAGGGAACACAATTTGATAAGGAAAGAAGTACGCTGCCCACATTCCCTGAGATTATGAAGAGACATTTCTTACAGTTTCTGAAACAGTTTCTCTAAGTACAAAAATCTTAGAGAAGACAGATGGAATTCTTACCTTTCTGTAAATCTTCCTTAAGTGATTTGACCTGCAAAAGCAGAGGGCTGGAGAAAAAAGCAACAAAGAGATGGGATGCTGTAAGCGGTAATTAACCAGCTTTCTTCACCCCCCAACAAAAGGCAAACAGATCCCTCTGGACATAATGTAACCTGCAGCACAACAAGGGGAGAAAGTTCTCTTAGAAACAAAGAAACTATGCACTTGCACTCAAGGAAACAGATAAATGCTACACAATTTTCAGAGTTCTCATTTCAGATTTAAAAACGAAAGAATAGACTACTTTTTAAAAGATCATCGGTTTATCAAATCCTAGAGAACAGGAACATTTTTATGTAAAAGCTAAGAGCTGTCTTGCCCATCAAGCCCCTTAAACAAAATATTCAGAAACATCAGCCTGTCCAATTAGTTCCCTTGATCCTAATGAGAGGTTTACCTGTATTCATCATTGGGGTGAGCAATCTCCACAATGTCTCCAAGCTTGATGTGAGGAAACACTTTGGGGTTCATGACTAGCTCATCATCTGAAAGATAATTAGGCAATTTCAATTAGAAAAGAGACTCATGTGGGCAACCAGTTATGGTATACGTTCTCAGGTTGGGTCATCATAACCTCATACAGGGACACAAAGCTAGTGAGTAGATGAGTGGGTCAACTTTTGGGGACCTTTGTCCTCAGAGATCATGTTCTTTCTACTACCACCCCAACGATCCCAGGGAAAAAGCAGTCCTTGCTCTCTGGAAATTAAACCTCTGGGACACCTTACTCCCTTGAGTTATCACATACCTGGCATACACCGGGAACAAACCGTCTGGGTGCCACAGATACAGCACAATCCTTTACATTTATATAGTGTTCAAAGAATTTCCAAAAATACTGTCTTAATGTGATCCTCATAATAAATCTTCGGATGTAACAGAAGTGAAGAAATGATGTAGGTGATACAGGCCTAAGGGTAAACAGCTGATAACAGCACAACCAAGACTGACTACTAGTCCAAGGTTCCTTCTGCCTAAAGCCTACCACCTCTCATGTCATTAAAAAGAAAAAGAAAAAAAACAAGCCAAATAAAATGCCTTAGATTTTAGGAGGCAGCACTTGATCAGGGAGAAACTTTGGATACCAGTTCACATTAGGGTCCAATGAGACTCTTAAAATACAAGGAAGACATAATTTCATATGTTTATCTCCCCCACCCTCACTGGGAGTGGGGAGAACTCTTTCTTATATAACAAACTCAGAACCATAAAGACAGAGTGATTTTTTTTTTCTGGTTTAATTTTGAGAGAAAGATATGGTCTTTAATTATGCTAAAATCCATGACAAATAAGTATATCTAAATTTCAAATATAATCAAATCCAACAAAAATTCAACCTAGAATGGCAAAGCACTGGGTTAATACCAAATTTTATTTGGTACATTGCTTCCATTGAAAGTTTTATGCCAAATCCTGTGATGCCTTCCCCTAACTTCCATAGTCTGAATTAAACTCCCTGAGCACTGAGCACAAATTCCACTGTTTCATTTTATCTTTTTTTTTTTTGCATATCTGTCACATCAAGCTGAAAGCTCCTTAAGGACAAGGGACCTTATCATATTCACAACCTTTATGTTTAGCATAGATAACGCAGCTAAGTTTGTTGGATGTGTTTTTAATCATAGTCTTGAAGGAGACTGGGTATAGCACCTAGCTATAGTAAACTATACATTGTATAGTAGACTTGCATACATTGTATATACACTGTATATACTATAGCCTTGCATCCTTCCCTCTGACAAGTTATTTCTGTTGTCTATTCAATTCTATTCCACAAATGTTTAGGCAGCATCTATCATTAATAGACATTAATACAAAGTCTAATATTAACAAAGGTCTGCATTTTAGCAGAAATTGTAGTTTTTTAAATATCTATTTTTGAGACAAAGAGAGTACAAGCTGGGGAAGCACAGAGACAGAGGGACAGACAAAATCCCAAGCAGGCTCCGTGCTGTCAGCACAGACCCGACAGAGGCTCGCTCTCACAGATCATGAGATCATGACCTGAGCTGAAATCAAGAGTCAGACACTTAACCGACTGAGCCACTCAGGTGCCCCAAAAATTGTATTTTAAATATAGCAACTGCCTGGTATATATTGTCCTGGTAATTATAATGATTACATTTACTGAGTGGCACTGAGCATGGTACTCTGCTAAATACTTTACATACATCATCTTACTCAATCTCCACAAACTTTATGATATAGAAACTAGTGTTTTCCCTTTTGGGTAGTCCTTGCCCTTGGGAGACTTACACATACATAAGAGCAAATACACAGTAAAACATAATTTTTAAATGACTGATTGTATTGTTAATTCCAATTTCTGAAGCAAATAAGGTTGTTAGGACAGAAAGGAAAATTATTTCTTTACAAAAAAAAATCGTATTACTAATTGCCATCCTATTCTGCATATTTATAGACTCAGGGTGTTAAGAGAAACAGAGAAACTGTTCTAATGTGCTTGAGGTTGTAAGTAAGATAAACTAGGGGCTTGCCTGAGGTCACAGGGAAAGTTAGAGGCAGAGCTGAAAAATCTCGTTTAGCACAGAACAATATGCTGTGTCCTGCTCCTTCCTACTATGTCTGGAAACCAGGCAAAGGTTCATGCTTTGATCATACCTAATGTATATTTACTACTGCTCTCAATGAATGTAAGTTTTTCTTATCTGCCAAACCAGTGCAGACTAGGATTTTATAGAACATATATAGTAAATACATAATATAAAATACAAATAAATGGAAGGTAGTAAACTGGCAACATTCACATCGTTCCTTAAAAATCAGAACACAAGTGCTTTTAGAAGGGGCCTGTGCTCTCGCATGCTACTGCCCTCCCTGCTACTGTATTACACTTGCTGCTTCGCTCAGTTAAGTCACTTCCAGCCTCTATTGTCACGAGTCAGTGTGTCATTTTTGAAGCACTGGACACACTAGAACCTCAGCCAACTTACGCAACCCCCCAAAACGGATCAATACTGACCACTGCCCCCAAAGCCCTTCTTGTGGATGACGAGTTTGTAGACCTTTGTTGTTCTCATCTTGTACTGTTGTTTCCTTCAGCTGTTCCAAGCTTGGGGGAGAGAAGTCATCTTGCCTCCCTGAAACACAAAAAGGCTGGGATGTCAGATTTTTCCTTGCAACTGCTCTTTGGTTTTAGGCCAGTGAATATACCAGTACTGTTCAGATGAGTGGCAGCACCAACTCTTGGATGAAATCACTCCTCCAATTACGAGGAGGGTTGGAGGACCAAAAACAAAAAAAACAAAAAACAGAAAACAACCACAAAATCTGGGAACAAAGGGGAATTCTGGCCAGGGTGGATTCTAACTTCCAAGAATATATTCTATCACACCCTGAAGGGAAACCTTGTAGTGAATTGGGCACTCACTACCTTGTCTCTATCTAAAACAATAACACCCAAATATTAAAGAGATCTTGAAAGAGGTTTAGCGCATTCATTTTGTAGATGAGGAAAGTGAGGGCCAGAGCAAGGGACTTGCCCAAGGTCACTCAGACACTGAGGCACTCCCACCGTCCACGTTCCGCGATCAATCTCCTGGGCAAGGAGAGTATAAACAGGAGGAAGGCAGGAGTTCGTTTTCCGAACGTCCATCTGTACACACTCTCGGCGGTTCCTCCTCCCCAACCCTCATTTCACAGCAGCGGTCACTGCAGCTCAGAGGGATGGAGACTTGTCTAAGATCACACAGCGGGCTGGGGAGTGGGAAGTGGACTCGAACCTGGGTCACGGCCCCCTCCCTCAGGCTCCACAAACCCGGGCCCGGCGAGTAGCCCCACTCACCCGCAGCTCTGGAGCCCCTTCCCCCTTCAGGCCGGGACTCCGAGGCCCCAACCCTCCCGAGGTCCCCTGCGTCTCCTCGGGACGCCCCGCCTACGGCCCCACAGCCCTTGCGGCTTCCGTGCCGGACCTCGAGGAGCCTGCCTGCCCGCCCCAGCCACAGAGGGCTCACCTGAGAACCCGCGCAGCTCCGGTGGCTCCGCCCCGGGGCCCCACCCCCTTCCCGCCCACCTGCCCCGGGCCGCTCTGGCCGGGCCTCCTCCTCATCTCGGTGTCCGCGCCACTTCCCCATCCGGGGCTCTCGCCAGGGGCGGGGCGTCGTGTGCGGCCTCTAACTCCGGCGGCCTCCTGCGTTTCCCGCCCGGTGACCCGACCGCAGCCAGCCTTAGAAAGAAAATCCTTTTATTCCCAGACATTATCACATAGATCCGTACCAGGAGCTTCGTTTCCGATTCAGTCCCTCAACAGGGCAAACTCAGGCGAGTCTCCCCGGATCCATTAACGGTGTTAATGGACCCTCGCCTGGCCTCACCGGGCTAGTGAATAGCACAAAATAGTTTCCTGGAGAACTTTTGTAAAATGCAAAAGCTGAGCACTCGCAATTTAATGCGATGGACAGTGCTGGGAAGTATTCATTTGGGTGCCCTTTTCAAGTCCCTCCAAACCCCAAACGATATTCTGTACCTCTCTGGTTGTTAATAGCTACAATAGCTTTCACAGACGCCCTTATGAAATGGTCACGTCCCTATTAGGTGGCTGATACTCTCACAGACGGGTGAACAGGGGACACTAAACTCCTCGGAAGGAAGCTCCTGACCCGATCAAGTCCAACTTGGCTCTGAAGGCTGAGCGTTTAACCAGCATCCTTGTTACACGCCAGAGCTCAGTCTAAGCCCCTGTCAGGACATCTTTCTGTTGAGAAAATCAGAACTGCCTCGGCTGTGCCTGAAACTCTCCAAGAGCTCCTGACAAGTTGCCACCTCCATCTAATTGACTTACGGCTTTTGGAAATTTTCTGAATGTTTAAAGAAAAAAGCGTCACATACCACAAAGGAGTGGGGAGAAGAGGCTCTGGCAAGACAAGAGTTTCCTTAAACATCCATATTTTACTTTAGGGTTCAGAAGTTGAAGGACTATAAAATAATTGTAATTTTTTATATTAAAACATGAAATCAAGTGTACTGCAACAGTTGCAAAAAGACTTTCAGGGATAAAATGTTAAATATAAATAACATTTTAATGTTGCTAATTCAGGGGACCTGCTCAGATCTCCCCAGACTTTTATCTGCAGCAGTGGCTGGTAGGAAATTCTTCCATCCCAGAGGGACTAATGGGATTCTCTCTCTCTGGCCTTCAAGGAAATTTGATTTCTGTCTTCTGAGAGATGTCCATGACTGGTGTTTTATCTTAGAAATGCAAATATTTCACTTTTTAACTTGGCAAAAATTAGTAAAAATCTTCGACAGGTTTTGAGCTTTTTAAAAATTGTCAAAGTCTGGTCAAGGTTAGGGGAGGCTGGAGCAGTTAGCTCCTGTACTGGGGATCTAGTCCAGGGGATCCTTGGTTCTAAGATCACTATGTTACAACCAGCTGCACAATAGCCTGTTTTTGGCAGTGTGACTGCACCAGATCCTTCTCTTTTCTCAATTTTCTGCCTTGTCAGATGGGAATAAAAAGTACATGTATATCCTTGTTCACAAGGTGTTTGAGGGTCAAGTGAAATGAGGAACGTGTTACATTAGGTCATTGAAATTAAAAGAATTTAAAATGCTATGTATAAATGTAGAACATTATATATATGTATTTTTTAATGTTTTTATTTATTTTTGAAGGAGAGAGAGACAGAGTGTGAGTTGGGGAGGGACAGAGAGAGAGGGAGACACAATCCGAAGCAGGCTCCAGGCTCTGAGCTGTCAGCACAGAGCCGGATGCAGGGTTCGAACTCACAAACTGTGAGATCATGACCTGAGTTGAAGTCAGACATGCAACTGACTGAGACACCCAGGTGCCCCTAGAGTATTATATTTTTTAATGTATTTTTTGTTTGTTTTTCTTGGGGAGGAGAGAGACAGACCAAGCACTAATGGGGGGGGGGGGGGGGAAACACATGGAATCCCAAGCAAGCTCCAGACTCTGAACTGTCAGCACAGAGCCCAACGCAGGGCTCAGAGAGATCACCACCCGAGTTAAAGTCAGATGCCTAACCAACTAAGCCATCCAGGCACCCCAAATGTAGAGTATTATTGACTAACCAAAAGCATGGAATTCATTACGAAATTGGCTCTCCTCGACTATTAGGGGGTTGCATAATATGTATGATGCTTCCTTTGAACCTCTCCGTGCCTAATACAGAGCTAGGAGCAGGGTTAGGAGTAGGATAAGGTGGGTAAGGCTAGTGAGACACTTCCCTTAGGGCACAAAATGTTAAGGAAGTGTCAAAAAAAAAAACTCAAGGGAACAAAATAAATAATATTTATTATAATTTTAAAAATAATACAAAAATCCACTATTAACAAAAAATATCACATTTTAAAATAAAGACAAGATCAAAAATGGTGCTGTGCAGTCATGTTAGAGGCTGAGGCAAAAAAACAAACTAGTAATACTGGGTTTCTCAGATCCACTTCTATAGGCCGGTAGTTGCCTGAGAAAGTACTGGAGGATGTAGATACTGTAAATTTAGAAATGTTTTAGAGACAATGTCTAATTAAATCATCTGTAGTAGCCTGTGTTAATTGTACACGTGTATGGGATGATATCTGGATTCACAGGCTATAAAACAATAGGGTTGGCATTTGGGTTTACATATCTCCAGCCCTAACCAAAGGTGGGAAAACCACTATTTTGGCAAAAATGTTAACTAGCTCAAAAGGTACCCTGATCAAAGAAGAGAGAATTAAAATCTCTCTCAAACATCCAAACCTCTAGCTCTCTAGTCTGCCCAGTTAATAAAGTCCAAAAAGCAACATATTTCTGTTTAACACAAGGCTGTGTGAAATGGAACAAGTTGACTCCATTCTCTGAAACTTCCTTTTTTTTTTTTTTTTTAAGTTTATTTATTTTTGAGAGAGGGCATGTGCGTGTACGTTAGCAGTGGAGGTGAGAGAAAGGAAGAGAATCCCAGACAGGCTTCTTGCTCTCAGGGCAGAGAGAGGCCCGAAGGGGGTGCAAAACTTGACCTCACAAACCAGGAGATCCTGACCTGAGCTGAAATCAAGAGACGTTTAACTGACTGAGCCACCCAGGCACCCCAATTCTCTGAACCTCCTTAATTCCCTTTTTAATAAATCTTCTTTTCCTTCCTTCAAATGTCTGTTGGATGTCTGCTTGTGCCAGACACGGTGCTAGGTGCTGACCACAGAATGATGAACAAGCCTGGGAAGGGACAGATGATGAATTAGTCAATAAATGAATGCAACGTGGCAATTTCATCCAATGTTAAATAAAGCCTTGAAGAAGTTAAAACAAGATGCCATACAGGACTGGAGGCAGAGGTGCCATTTAGATTTACTGATCAGTGTGATTCAAAGGAGCAGGGGAGTGACATGACCTAAAATACTTATTCAAGTTATAAAAGGATCTCCTGGGCTTCCAAAGATAGGCTCCTAGAATTGCAGCCATTCAGGCCAGGAAAATACTGGATTGGGGAGGGCCAGTAGCAGTGGAGACAATGGGCTCTGGGGCTCCGTAGGAGCCTGGCAAAAGGTGTGTTTCCCCTTTAAGAATCGCGGCCGTAGGGGCGGGGCAGAGGGCTGCTGTGGCCAGGCCCTGGCTGGAGGCCTGACGCGGGAAGAGCCGCCCCTAGGATTGCGCGCGCGCCGCGCGTGGGCGGGACTTGAGTGAGCCCGCATGGCTGGCTCGGGCCCCGGATGAGGAAGTGCGGGGTGGGGGGGGCGAGGAGGAAGAAGACCATAGAGACGAAGAGGCGGCGGTGGCTGGAGCGGCCCCGGGCTCTCTCGGCTCGGTAGGCTCAGGTAGCTTTGGCGGCGACCGGGCTGCAGCTGCAAAGGCCGGGCTGGCGGGGCGAGCGCGGGCCGCGGAGCAGGCCTCAGGGTAAGAGGCCGGGGGCGGGAAGGCTTCGGGCGTAGCCGCCCCGCCCCACACCACCCTGAGGGGACCCTCCGCCGGGTGTTGCAGGCTGAGGGGGAGCCCGGGCCCCCCTCCCTCTTGGGGCGCCGGAGGGAACGGAGGCTGCTCTGCGGGCGGCGGAACGACCCGGGGAGAGGGAGGAGACCAGGCCCGCGTCGCGAGGGGGAAACGGCTTCTCCGAGTCATGGCTCCGACGGGGGAGAGATACTCCTCTTCAACCTCGATGCGGCGGGGGACCCCCAACTTCTCGAGGAGGGCGACGCCCCTTGTCGTGGGCGTACGCTCTTCCCCAGCTCCTGTGCGTTTGTCAGCGGCGCGAGACCCGCTCCTGGGGTGCGAGAGGGCGATTCTAAACTTATTTTAGTAAGGAGGGGTAGTACGTAACCCCGAACAAGACCTTTCCCTCGATTTGATCAGCGCTCCCCAGGTGAAGAGGGAGACTCAAGTTGCCTAAAAGTGTTAGGAGGGAGGGGGGTCTTCCTTTCCTGTAAAAGAGAGACTTACCTTCCTTCTTTTATTTTTCACCTCTACCCCTAGATATAAAGATGAAGACCCTGAGTTTATTTATGGTATTAGAAATTAGTCTTTCTCCCCTCCCCCAGTAATGTCCACAAGACTCTTCCCTGAAGTCTCTTGGTGTGCAATGAGCTTTCCCTTGCACAGTTAAGAGCATGGCGTCTGGAATGTGGTAGTTGTTAGTCTGTCTCCCACTTCCCATCCTTGTGACCTTGGCTAATTGCTTAACCTTTCGGAGTCTCAGTTAGCCTATCTCTAATTTGGGTCCTCTTTGTAAAGCATTGTCTTGAGGGCTAAGGGAGAATTTGTATAAGCGCTTAGTACATAGTAAGCTTTTGGTAAATTGTTGCTATTTACTCCTACTAAAGAAAACTAGTATCTTTTATAGAGACCCAGATTTTTCCATGCATGCCTCCTCCCGTTCCCACCCCCACATCACAGGTGTTAACTCATCCTTTCTCACTGGAAAGGAGACTTTTCCCCACCCTGGGGTGGAGAAAGAGGCACTTCTCCCTTTAAATCCTTCCATGGTCCCCAAATTAACAAGGAGGGTCTCAGAATAATCAGGAGAAAAGACTTTTTGGAAACAGGTCTGTACTGAAAGAGGGAGAGAGAATTGATACCAAAAGCCAGCCTTCCCTTTGTCCACAGAAGCTATCACTTCTTCCTGACTGGTTAGCGATGTCTTCTCCCACTCCCCCTACCTGCTGTAGTGATTAAAAAGCTTCCTGCTATATGCACACCTCCCCCTCCTCAAAGAGGGAACGTCCAACTTCTTTTCTCTTGCTCTCCCAAGAAAAATAAGACTCTCTACCTTTGAGAGGAGGACTCTTTCCTGCAGTGCATTTAGAATGGCACAGATGGTTTCCTTCTCCTCTTCCTTTGAAAAAGAAATGAAATTTTTTTATGCAGAAAGTCTTTGTCAGAAATCAGGAGCATTTTCGCTGTTTCACTCCCCATGTGGAGACAGAGGGATCCTTTTTGTGCATGCTAATAAAGGAAGGAAAAAGGAAACAGTGCTTGATGCTTTTGAGATTTCCTGCACACTCCATGTTGTAGAGCTGGGCCCTGTTTAGTATATAGACTTCCCTACCCCACTTTCTGTTTGTTTAGAGATCTCGTTAAAAGATTCTTCTTTCTCTGTCCCTCAAGAAGAGGCCCCTTCTCCGAATGCCCTCATGGAGGCATTGGCTACAGTGTCCGAATCTTGGAAAAGAAAGCCCCTTTCTCAAGGTGAAAGGAGTGTTGTGAACTTCTGAGGGACTGATCGATATTGTGAGTATTGTCCCTTGACACGAGTGTGGCAGCGCCCAGTGTTACTAACTGTTCTTCATTTTGAGCAGCCCTTTTACATTGGAATTAAAGGGAGGGGAGGCCTTCAGACTCGGGATTATTGGGCACATGGTTTTCTGTTCTGTTGTTTTCTTTGTTTCTTTTTTCTACGTTTCACTTATTGCTGTAAACTTTGTGCTCCCAGAACTTTTGTATTAGGGAGTGTTTGAACTACTAAAGTGGAAGGGCCACTTTGTCAGGTTTTTAGTGTTATGAAATGTATTCTAACGAGATTGAGAGCCGCGGGGTTAATCTTTCACTGGTAGTTTGTTTTCTTTTTTTTCATGTTTTTGTTGTTTGGTGGGATAGGAATTAACACTACTGCTGCCACTAAAGAAGAAAAAGTGTTCCATCTTTTTGTGTGTGTAAAGTGTTTTAAATTACCTCTTAAGCCCTGAGTACGTGCAGTGGGGCTTAGTCAGAACTCTACCACCATTGTTGGTATCTGTAGATCTGTGAAACAGAAAAGTTATTTAGACTCCTGGGATTTTTATGGGCTGCAGGACCCTTTGAGGTTATTTTGTTTGACTTGTTCATTTTACGTGTGAAAAACAAGCCCAGGAGAGTTAAGTGATACATTCAAGGTCGTGCAGCTAGCAGGATAGAGACCCAGGTCTCCCAGTTTGGAGACCAGCAACTAGACTGCTTCCTGGCTTCACTATTGCATTTGACATAGAAAGGTTTTGAGAGGATTGTTCTCAATTCAAAAAGAAAAGAATTTCTAATTTTATTAGGATAACGTTACTGCATACTCCTTATAATTATTGGTCTTTTTTCAGGGATAAATCCATTCCTTAAACAATCGAATTCTTATTTGTGTCACAGTAAAGATGACAAGCCAGTAGCAGCTGGCATGAGTTGTTTGTGAATCTGTGGTTTGTTTTTTGCTTCTGCCTCAAACTAGATAATTACCTAGTGTCCTCACCCAGTAGGTTGGTTATAAGTTGTTAGCAAGGATCAAGCTATAAATCCCTGCCTTCATTTTACAAGTCTGTGTTACTCAGTGTTTCCTCTTACTTCAAGTTTACTTAACACTTTAATGTGAAAACTTTTATAGTTGAGGCAGAGAGCTGACGTTTGGAAAGATAAAGGGATAATACATCTACCAGTTATTTTTTATTCCTATTTGGATCTTGGGAAATAATGTTTAAAATTAAAAAAAAATTTTTTAATGTTTATATTTATTTAGTTAGTTTTTGAGAGAGTGGGAGAGACAGAGCATGAGCAAGGGAGGGGCAGAGAAAGCGGGAGACAAAGAATCTGAAGCAGGCTCCAGGTTCTGAGCTGTCAGCACAGAGCCCCACTAAGGGCTTGAACCCAGGAATGGTGAGATCATGACCTGGACCAAAATCGGACGCTTAACTGACTGAGCCACCTAGGCACCCCTAAAATTTTTTTTAACTTACCGTTAAAAAAAAAAAAAAGTACAACATGTAAGTCACTTGTGATCTCGTCACCCAGGGTAATACTGTTAACATTTGGATTATATTCTTTCAGTTTTCCTATGTGCATATTTTATCAAAATAAGAGAATTCTAATGTTTAGTTTGATAAACTGTCCCAGGCAACTTTCTGTGTAGAGTTAATTTTCTATACCATCATTGTTTCAATGTATTTAGAAATTTAATTTTAAAGAACATGAATGTCTTCTTAAAATATGTCCTTCTGTTTCTGCAGTCTTGTGACATTACCAGTATTTTGATAAATGTCTAGAATGAGAGTTTGATGATGAAAGCTAGTGAGCTGAGAATAATTTTAATCTGCTACTGTAGGCTTGCATCAAAATATTACTTCAGCTTTGAGAGTTCCAGCCAAGGCACTCACCTCTTCTGGGTGTCTCAACTGCAGATACTGCTCAGAAACTCAAGGACCCAGGATGGGCCTAGGAGACAAGGAAAGAAAGTCTGTAAATGCCTGTAAAACAGCCAATGTGCTTAGTTGTTTTACAGGTTGAAAATTTTTAGAATAATATCTCTACCAAACAGAAGTTTCAAGTGATGATGGCATTGTGGTGTTTGGCTTTTGTAAATTGGAAGGTTTTTTGGAGGGGGGTGGGGGAGAACCAAAGCTTTAAAATTCTGTTTTGGCCAAAGCCAGTTTACAGCATAGATGCATGCACAGGAAACATAATAGCATTGTTTTCCTTGAAGAATATCTTGGAGCATTCTGTGTGATTATCAATATTGCCTCTTCATGATACACTGTGTTTATTAGTAAGTGTGTATTTGTGCGTGTTTAATTAGGACCATGGGTATGGAAAGGAGTGGTTATTTGTTGGAGACACTGCAGGAGTGGAGTCTGTGGGCTCCAAGTGCTAATTGAACCAAAGTGGAAGGTCAGATATAGTTGTGTCTGGTGGTTCAAGCGTGAGCTCTAGGATAGTGGGGGTGTTATTACTGAGAAAGGCAACAGTGTAAAAAATAAGCATGTAAGTTTACTGAGAACATTTTATTCATCTTTGTTTCTCGTAGCTGTTTGTGTGTAGTAAGACTCAATTATTCACTGGGTTGAATGGGTTCTATCTTGGACATGTTAAGTTTGGGAGGGTTGCCATCCCTTTTTTTTTTTTTTTTTTTTAATTCTTTTAAAATGTTTATTTATTTTTGAAAGAGAGAGAGAGAGACAGAGCATGAGCAGGGGAGGAGCAGAAAGAGAGGGAGACACAGAATCTGAAGCAGGCTCCAGGCCCTGTCAGCACAGAGCCTTATGCAGGGCTCAAACTCACAAACTGAAATCATGAGCCAAAGTTGGACATTTAACCCACTGAGCCACCCTGGTACCCCTAGAGGGGTGCCATTCTTATAAATGAAACATAGGTTAGGAATTTGAGAGATGATGGGGTTGGGAACAGGTATTTTTATTTATTTTTTGTTTAAATTAGCTTTTAGATGTAATTTGCATATCATACAATTCACTAACTTAAATTGTACAGTTTAGTGGTTTTTAGCATAGTCACAGAGGTGTGTAACTATCACTACAATCAGTTTCAGAATATTTTTATTGCCCCTGAAAGAAATTTTATTAGCAGTCACTCCCAGTTTCTCCAACTCTCACTAAGCAATTTACTTTCCAACTCCATAGATTTGCCTACTCTGGACATTTCATATATATGGGATCTTGTAATGGTCCTTTGTGGCTGGATTCTTTTATCATAATGTTTTCAAGGTTCAT
The DNA here is from genome assembly GCF_028018385.1 of Neofelis nebulosa. Classification (NCBI taxonomy): domain Eukaryota; kingdom Metazoa; phylum Chordata; class Mammalia; order Carnivora; family Felidae; genus Neofelis; species Neofelis nebulosa. The sequence continues at coordinate 74,093,786 of NC_080792.1, read as the reverse complement.
CCATGTTGTATCACAAATCGGTACTTCCATTTCTTTTTATGGCCGAGTAATACCCAGTTGTACAGATTTACCACATTTTGTTTATCCATTCATCAGTTGATGGACGTGAGAGCTATTTCCACTTTTTGGCTAGTGTGAATAGTGCTGCTGTGAACATTTGTGTGCTAGTTTTTGTGTGGACTTTTTTTTGCATGTATACCTAGGAGTGGAATTGTTGGGTCATGTGGTCACCTATACTTAAAGTGATAGTTTTGAGTCATCGGCATAGCAGAAGGGCTGCAAGAAAAGGTGAGGTCATCAAAAAAATGAAGCCTGGAATGGGAGGCATGTCAAGGATTAAACTTTTGAGAACACTCACACCTCAGTGGCAGGCAAGGGCAAGGAGCTCTTGAGCACATGGTAGCAGAGAGACCTATGGAGCTGATCTCCACCAACAAACCTGCTCTTTTACAGTATCCTTTCCTACACTTATTCTTCCAGTCTGTATGTGTTGTGACAGTCAAAACCCGGAGTGTTTGTTGTTGGGAAAGAGAAACTGAACCAAATGAAAATTGAACACCTCCTCTCTTTTTTTAGCATCAAATAGCAATTCTGCTTTAGCTGTTGACCCCCAATACATACACCAGAATCTAAAGTGCCCCTAGAGGGGTGCCTGGGTGACTCAGTCGGTTGAACATCCGACTTTGGCTCAGGTCATGATCTCGTGGTCTGTGAGTTCAAGCCCTGCGTCAGGCTCTATGCTGACAGCTCAGAGCCTGGAGCCTGCTTTGGATTCTGTGACTCCCTCTCTGCCCCTCCCCTGCTCATGCTCTGGTCTCTCTCTGTCTCTCAAAAAAAAAAAAAAAAAAAAAAAGTAAATGTTGAAAAAAAAATTTTTTTTAAGTGCCCCTAGAAATATCCAGGAGCTAGAGGAGAAAGGGGAAGGTTGGAGGTCCAAAAATGATTTGTTTTTGTCAGTACCATTTATGAAAGAGTCTCATTTGATTCTCACCATACTCTGGACACAACTGTTTATCTCTCTTTGCTGCCTTTTTGGATTCAAGTTTTTACATCAGCCCTCCTGTGTTATCTAAACTTGATGGACCAGCAGTCTGATTTCCTGTAATTTCTAGTATTTAAATTAGTAGTATAATGTTGTCTACTTTTATTTGTGGAGAGGATTCCTTCAAAACATTAAGGACACCCAGTGGATGAAAGTGTAGGAATGTAAGTAAACTATCGAACATAGATTGGAAAACCAGGAAAGACAAAATGGTCCAAAATGAAAGGACCTATCATCTGTCCTACCTAAGCCCCCAGCTTCAGTCTTCATAGCACGGGTCAGTGGGCAGGAGGGACCTTCTGTGCAAGGAGGGAGGGTTATATATACCTAGAAATATTCAAGGACCACCAGGTAGGTGCTTCTTGACCTGGAGGCAGAGCAAGTGCCTTTTGTGTAAGCGACATGTGTGGGCTCCCCTGGAAAATCAGGACAGGAATAGAGACAGGGTAAGGAAACTGAGTTGTAAAGATTTACATGGTGTATAGGAGAGTTCCTCCTGCTCAGAAATCTGAATGTGGTCCATAGAGAGAAGGTGAGACAGTTCGATATTCAAAACAGTCTGGTAGCCTGCAGTGAGTTTTGCTTGTAATATGTGTATTTTGGGAAAAGATGGATGTTAGAAAGTGGTAGGAGTAGAAATCTGTTGGCTTTCTGAAATATCATTTCTTATGGGCCTTTTAGCCAAAGGGATTTGCCACCAATACCTCAGATAAATCCTTGTTCTGAACTCTTGCTAGAAATTTCTCACCTTTTGTTAGGATTAAGGAGAGCATCAAAAATGAGAGCATGTGGTATCTTACTTGGTTAACCAGTTTCCACCTTGGTTGGGTCAAAGTGGGTTTTGTTGTGGAAACTGCACACATTTGGTAAACTAAAATGGAAAAGTTACTAGCCAGGAAACCCTGGTTCCAAGTGTACTGTTCCTTAGCTATGTGTGTGTGTGTACACCTGCATGCACGTGTGTGTCGACAACTTTAACGATGTACTACACAAATATACATATTTTAGCAAATAACCCATGTTTCGACTACCCAGTGCAAGAAGTGAAACATTCCCAACACCATGGAAGTCCCTTGAGCATCCCCCACTTTCCTCAGATAATCCTGTAATATTTTAGGCAGGTCACTTTTACCTTGTAAGTGTGATGTTAGGCTCTGTAACAGGATGGTGATAGCTGCTCGACTTTGCTCACAGGGTTGGGAGAATCTAAGTGGTGTTTGTGAAGGCACATGGAAAATCTCAAGATGCTGAATAAAAGTCAGGATTCTTCTAAAGAGCTGGTTTAGTGGTATCTTGTGCCAGTCTGGGTAGATCAGCTCAAGTTTGGTAAGCAGTAAAGGAATGGAATTCTGTTGTCTCTATATCTTCTTTCATACACAATTCTTTTGAGGAAAAGTCAGTATACCAAATTGCTCAGAATCCTACAGTATATATTCATTCAGCAAATATTTACTGAGTACCTTCTGTGTGCCAAGCACCTCTTCCAGGCAGTGGGGATATAGCAATGAACAAAACAGGCAAGGTTCATACCCTGAAAACAAGTAGAAAATCGTCTTTATCTTCTTGACATGAGGTCTGTCCTTGGATGTTTAGACATGTCTTATTCTCATCTACATTCACTGGCCCTCCAGATTTATACTGAGAATTGTTTATAAGGCAGTATTTGAATTGAGGCTAGGTAGATGTCTATTAAAGATTTAAGGCATTTATTTTTCTACTAATTCACAGCCTTTAAGGAGGATGTTTTGGTGTCAGATGTCACCAGCATTTGAGGTAGAATTTTTTTTGTCCTTATTTTAGCCAGTTTTAGCTGAAACAACTTTCTTCTACCCTGCAAGGTTTTAAACTTTTATCCCTTCCTTTGATTTGTGTCAGGGTGAACCGTTTGATGTAAAAGACTTGACTCCATAATCTTCCATCTGCCCTAATGCTGTCATCCGGAGTAGAGACTCAGCCAGTTCCACTTGATTCCTCCATGTCTGCCGTGGTACAGGAATTATACTCTGAACTCCCAGTGAGTGTCTCCAAAGAGCTTCATGCTGACCCTGAGCCAAGTGTGATTCCAGATGTAAAACCCGCAGCCTCAAGCTCTCTTATAAGTCAGAGTAGGGCAGTGCCCTTGGAGCTGCAGAGGACTTGTGCAGAAAGTTGTTGTGAAGAAACTTCTGGCACCTTGGATCATGGGGGTGAGCCTGGGCGGTGTGGGCTGGTGGACACCACAGCAGGAGGTTCTGTGGCTTCTGGGATCTTGGATAGGGAAGAGAAAACCAAGAGCATGGAGCTAAAGGTCTTCAGAAATCAAGGGGACCAGGCGGAAATTATAAGAGACCCCTGTGAGGGAGCAAAGGAAGACCCACATCAACATTCCACAGCTGCTGAAGAAAAGATCAGCCCAAGTCAGGTAAGACATGACATCTCAATTCAGAAGAGTTGAGTGTGAATGACAGCTTTCCAGAATAACACTTCACATAATAAAGGACAGATGCTGACAGGTAGCTTATGATTTGTTCTGGAAACACTTCCAAAATGTTGATTTTGATGTTAACTTTCTTTTGATAATTTTTAAAAACATTTGTGTCACAGCAGACACTTGAAGAGAGGAGGAAGTGCTTACCTAAAGAAAAAATGTCACTTCTCTGAAGCAGCCATCATATGTGGAATGTTGAGTCTCTGTGATAGTCATGTGATATTTCTGCATTTGATTTTAAGAAATGATGGATACTCATTCCTTAAGTTTTGGTAGTATCATGAATAGGGTGGAGTGACATGTCACAGAGAGATCTCTGAGGGAGTCTGCTTCATAGGATGGATACCCTAGAGGAATCTCCGTATTTCAGGAGCTGGTGCTTAGCTTTGCAGGTCTAGAAACTTGACTTTTGTTTTTTGGTATATTAGAGGTGATGGTCTCCAAAGGACTGACCCATGTTAATCCACTTCATGAGAGACTATAAATCACAAAGTTAGTTGTTTAATTCACAGTGAAAAGGGGAATCATTACTTGGTAGGAATGGTCACACTGGCTGGTCAGTATGTCTTCTCCCTGTAGGCAAGATCAAATTTCTTTCTGTAAGTGTGAAATTAGAGTAATAGGGGTTAGGTAGGTAAGACTAATGATTAGCAAGCTGTGATAGTCTGAGGAACCCAGGTTCCTGTAAGACTATACCTGTCAAGTACACTAGAAAATTTACTTTCTCCTCTGGATGGTGCCTTAGACCAGGGTTCAGACACCTTTTTTTCTGTAGGGGGCCGTATAGTAAATATTTTAGACTTTGCAGGTCATAAGGTCTCTGTCAAAACTACTCAACTCTGCCCTTGTGGCATGAAAGCAGACATAGACAATATAAAAATGAATGAGTATCTGTATTTCAGTAAACCTTTTTTATGAGCACAGAATCTGGCCCATGGGCTGTAGTTTGCCAGCCCTTGCTGTAGACCCACAAATAAATTCATATTCTTTGGGTTTTCTGGGCTAGGCTCCATTTCCCACCTTATAAATACGTCATTTCTTTACACAGGTTACAGAACAGTTGATTGTTGTTAGTAGGCTTCATATATTGACCAAGGTTAGGAACAGATTAATCTTTTCAGGTAGGAATAATTAAGTAACATCAGATTTTATGCTATGATGTCCTAACCTTAAAAATAGAAGTGAGGTAACAGATTGAGGATCTAAAAGTTTCTTGATCTGGTGGGCTCAGTCTAACAAGGTAAAAATTTTTTGTAATTTACTGAAAATTTCATGTAATATTTGGTGTAAAATAAAAATAGGTATACATATATGTCTTCCAATCTAAGAAAATTACTGTCCTTTGTCCTTCCCAGCTCCACCAGAGATAAATACAATTTTGATTTACATAAACCAAAATGAAACTTAATAGATATAAATGTAAGATTTTCTACTTTGTTCCAAAAAGTGAGCTTCACAAGTGGGGGGAAAAAAGCAGAAGTGTCTTTGGAGAAACAAAAGACCTATAGGTTTTAGCTAGTTCATTACAATTGACTTTGTGGAATGGCCATCCAGAAAAGCCAGTTTGCTCTTAATTTAGCACATTAACAGAAATGTGTTACCTGGACTTGAGAGGTAGCAGTTGTATGCTGTTGTGTGCTAGCTAGCCTGTAGCTAGAGTATCATACTCAGAGTCCCCTCTCCTCCCAGCACTCAGATGACCTCAAGATGCCTCTGGGGTTAGGGAGGCCAGAGGGGAAGGAAGGAATTATCAGTACTGGCGTCACTGGCTGAAGTGGGGTCCTATCTCCTCATCCCCATGCTGAGCCTGGTGTCATATGTCTCATGTGTAGAAGGAGTATAGAAAAACAGGAATGCATTCCTGATAAAGAATTCACACTAATGACAAAACCTGAAAATATGCCATTGGAAGCCAGTTGCTTGGGTATGTCCTATGAAAAAAGAATCAAGAGAAGCCTTCAAGAATTTGGAGAACTGTTGGGGCACCTGGGTGGCCCAGTTGGTTAAGCATCCGACTTCGGCTCAGGTCATGATCTTGCAGTTTGTGGGTTTGAGCACCATGTTGGGCTCTATGCTGACAGCTTAGAGCCTGGAGCCTGCTTCAGATTCTGTGTCTCCCTCTCTCTCTGCTCCTCCCCTGCTCGCTCACTCTCTCTCTCTCTCTCTCTCTCTCTCTCACACACACACAAAAATAAACATTAAAAATTTTTTTTTTTTTTTAAGAAAGTGAATGAATGCTGTGGACCTCTCAGGAAAGCAGACTACTATTTGAGAAAGTTTGCAGAGACCAGACATCCTTGGACCTCAAGAATTCTTGGTAGATTGGCAAAACACCACAAACAGAACACAACTGGTGAATTGGGAGAACATATTTGCAACATGTATCACAGATAAAGGGCTTATCTAATATATAAAGAACTCCTTTTTCCTTTTTAAGTTTTTTTATTCTTTTTTTTAAATTCATTTATTTATTTTGAGAGAGAGCACAAGTGGGGAAGGGGAAGGAGCGGGGGTGGTGGTAGAGAGTCCCAAGCAGGCTCTGCACCACCAACACAGTCTAGTGTGGGGCAAACCCACAAACCGCGAGATCATGACCTGAGCTGAAGTCAGATGCTTACCCGACTAAGCCACCCAGGTGCCTCTTAAGATTAAAAAAAATTTTTTAATGTTTATTTATATTTGAGAGAGAGAGAGAGCGCGTGCGCTCATGCGAGCAGGGGAGGGGCAGAGAGAGAGGGAGACAATCTGAAGCAGGCTCCAGACTCTGAGCTGTCAGCACAGAGCCCGACATGGGGCTCGAACTCACAAGCTGTGAGATCATGATCATGACCTGAGCCAAAGTCGACGCTTAAATGACTGAGCCACTCAGGCGCCCCAAGATTTTATTTTTAATTAATCTCTACACCCACGTGGGGTTCAAACTTAGAACCCCAAGATCAAGAGTCATGTACTCTGCTGACTGAGCCAGCTAGGTACCCTACTAATGTATAAAGAACTTGTAGATTGAGGAATGGAAAACCCATTAGAAAAATGAAGGAAAGACTTGAATAGATGATTCATTGTGTGTGTGCATGAATGTATGTGTTCTGAAACACATGAAGAGTTGGTCAACCTCACTTATAATTAGAGAAATGCAAATTTAAGCAATCAAAATACCACTTTTTACCTATCAGAGAAGATGAAAAATTGTGGAAACATATCTGGTTGGCAAGGTTGTGAGGGAATAGTGTTCTCACATATTTGCTGGTGGGAATGCATACTGATTACAACCTTTCAGAAGAGGAATTTGGCTGCACCTAACCAGAATGTATATGCTCTGACCTGTTGACCCAGCACTCTCATTTCTAGGAATCTACCCCAAATATACACCTCCAAAACTGCGGAAATATATATACCAAAAGTTATTTTTTACAGTATTGTTTATTACTACAAAATGTTTGAAGCAACTTAAATGTCCACATAGAGGAGAGACGTTGAATAAACTGTAGCATGTGTATTTTATGTCCATATATGCAGTACATGCACCTGTGATAAGGAGTTGAGGAGGATCTCCATGTACTGATATGGAGTGCTTTCCAGGTGTGTCAGGGCTCCCCAAAACCACCTCCAGGTTTGGTGATTCCCTGGAACTTGCAGGACTCAGCACATGGTCATATTTGTAGCTAAGATTAATTGCAACGAAAGGATATAAAGTGATCAGCAAAGGGGAAGCATGGCGCAAAGTCCAGAAGATACCAGGTGCCAGTTTCCAAGAATCCTCTCCCAGTGTAGTCACATACACACAGTCTCCTCCAGGAACAAATTGTAACAACACATGTGAAATGTGGTCTACCATGGAAACTTGTTAGAGCCCAGGGTTTTTACTGGAGGCTGGTCACATGGGCATCCTCTCCCTGGCACAAACCAAAATTCCAGACTTTTTTCCAGAAGGAAAGCAGGTGTTTCAACATAAACCCCATTGTTGTATGGGTGCTCTGAGCCACTCTTATCATTAAGGAATGTTGGAAACTCTCCCAAAATCTAAGTTCCCAGATGAGCCAAGGCCACCCTTGCAAGCAGGCCTTTCTAAGGATAACAGGACTGCTCTGTTAATTCTTTTCTGCAAAGTAGGATGTACTGTTAAGTAAAAAAAAGCAGAGGGCAAGTAAATATCTATTGTATCCTCCCTGCCATTCAAGAAAGAAGGTGAGATAAGTATACAAGTATCTGCTCATTTGGATAAAACACACGTACACCCAGGAAGGACAAACCAGAAACGAATGGGTTTACTTACCTATAGGAAGCCATTGGGAGCAGGGGAGAAAGAGTGGGAATGAGATAGAAGGAACAGGAGGAAGTAGACTTCCCTGAGTACATCTTTTTGTAGAGTTCTGAGGCCATACTTGAAAAATAACTAATTAGAGAGCCAGGATGGGAGGGGAACCCAAAATTGAATAAAAACCCTGGCAAATGACTCTTAACTATATTACAAATGAATAATGAAACTACACTGAGGGAGGAAGGGGATGAAGAAATAAAGTAACCCAAGTATCTTTGGGCAATAGTGTTTTGACTATACCTTCCTAAGTGTAAATCAAAAAAAAACTCAAAACATTTTAATAAAATTATTTTTCACAGGTGTGTGGCCTAGCAATTCCTAAACTGCATGTGTGTTCTAGGATTGAGTGAATGAGTAAATATTGTGGATGAGAGCCAGGCTTCTCACTAACAGAACAGAACTACAGATAGGGGGATGAGGGCTAGAATGAACCCTGGGTGGTATGGAACTAGAATTGGAGTTAGCAGTATGAACTTAGGGTTTTTAATATACACAGGTAGTTAACAGAAATACTCTATGTGTATGGGTATTTGAGGTGGGGTCTAGAAGCAGCAACACATAGCAGTGAGCACACCTAGCATTCAGTTCTTGGTTTCTAAATAAGATCTTCCAATTAAAGGAACCAAGACTTTTTGGAGAAATGTTTTGGGGGCTGGCCCAGGAAAAAATACAGGATGATCCTGGAACAGTTTGTGGTGAATTGCTCAGAAAATTATGGAGACATATCAAAAGGACTCAAAAGGAGCCAACTTGAAAGGACTCCCAGTGGCTAAGATTGGGACAATTTGAGCTTAAATAATGGTAGTAATGAATTACAACCTATAGAATAAAACAGGTATCGTGAACCCGTGCTGATATGAAATAAATAACTTGAGAAAAGAAAGCTCTTGAAGAATTCCAATTAATAAATGTAAAAGGAATTGTGGAAATAAATTGCCATTTGGCAGTCATCATGGTAATAATCGTCTCAGGCAAAAATCCTCAGTGCATGTTAAAACTAGTGGCTAAGGGGCAGCTGGGTGGCTCAGTTGTTTAAGCATCTGACTTGGTGTCAGCTAAGGTCATGATCTCGTGAGATCGAGCCCTGAGTCAGACTCTGTGCTGACAGTATGGAGACTGCTTGGGATTCTCTCTCCCTCTCTGCTTGCACTATCTGTATCTCTCTCAAAATAAATAAACATTAAAAAAAAAAAAAAACTAGTGGCTAAAAGTGTAGATGAGAAACACATATTTACACTGTCTCCAAATATCTCCCCCATAAGATTACAGAGTAACAGATTCATTACAAGGTATACAAAGAGGAAAATAGTAACTCCACAGTGGGCAAACCTGGCAGACCCACTTGAACCAAATGATGGAAGTTCACCTCCACAGCAATGAGACACTCCATTCAAAGTCATGTGCCTCCTGGGAGGGTGCACCAAGAACCAGCATCACTTCTGTGAGATTCCTGCCCCCAGAATGCATAATCAGAATCTAATCTTGAAGAAACATCAAACCTGAATCGAGGGACTTTCATTTCAAAAGTGTCAAAGTCACAAAAGATGAATACTTGAGGAACTATCTCTCCATTTAAGGGAGAACATAAGGAGACATGATAACTAACACATGGACTGAGTAACTAAGACATGGAGCCTGGATTGGATTCAGGTCCTGAAAAAGGACTTGAGGAAGCCATTAAGATTTGAATAAATTCTAGAGTTAATAGTATTGTATTAATTTTTGGCCTTAATAACTATACTGTGGTTATATGTAAGATGTTAACACTAAGGAAAGCTGGATAAAGATGACAGGAAATTTTTTGAACCATATTTGCAAACTTTTGTATATCAAACATCTCTAAATTGTTTAAAAAACATTTAAAGTTTCAAAATATAATGGTTAAAAAAAAAAAAACTTCTTGGTTGAGGGAGACAAAATTTAAGTCCATTGGAAAGGTACATTTTATTTTAACATCTAGACCAGTCTAGATGAGTCTAGAAATGGATTAGGTTGTGCGGGAAAGTCATGTTTATGAAGACGCTGAATGACTGTCAGAAATAAAGCAGAGGAGATTCTAGTTTAGACAATCAACCTCAGAACTGTTCTTTTCCCATCCCAAGATTCTGTGATTTTTCTTTGATTTGCCTTTAGCAACATTCCACAAAGTTCTTTTCCTTCAAAGTTTTATTCCTTCAGCTGTTCCTCATGTCAAACCAGCAGGGGGCCCACAGTTGGGCACTGACTCGGGTTTGAGAAAGAGTACTCAAAGATTACAACTTACCCGCTCCTCTCTGTTTCCTATGGACCAAAATCTGTCACAACGGAAAAGGTAGTGACTTCAACAGAGCCCGACTCCAGCAATAAGAACTTGCTGTAATTTTGAAAGACAGCCACCTAGGCTTCTAGGGCATTCGTTGTAGGAGTCAAATGAATTTGACTAAGTTCAGTCAGCTTGGTGAATTTCCCAGTTCAAGGAGAACTACATTGGTTTTTAGGAATAAAAGCGCTTTTCTACATCGTGGTTTCTGATGAACTGTCATATTAAATATCCATTCACTTGTCTAATGTCTTTAATATATTTTTTAAGTTTATTTACTTTGAGAGAGGGAGAGTGAGCACACAAGTTGGAGGAAGGGCAGAGAGAGAGGGGGACAGAGAATACAGAGCAGGCTTTGTGCTGACAGCAGAGAGGCCGATGCAGGGCTCGAACTCCTGAACCGTGAGATCATGACCTGAGCTGAAGTCAGACATTTAACCAACTGAGCCACCCAGGCACCCTTCATCTAATCTCTTAAACTCATCATTGTGGCACCTGGGTGGCTCAGTTGGTTGAGCTTCTGACTTCAGCTCAGGTCATGATTTCATGGTTCGTGAATTTGAGCCCTGCATCAGGCTTTCTGCTGTCAGAGCAGAGCCTGCTTTGTTTGGATTTCGTTCCTATTTCTCTCTGCTCCTCCCCTGCTCACCCTCTCTCTCTCAAAAATAAATAAACTTAAAAAAAAAACAAAACATCGTGTTTTGTTGTTAAAAGAAAAATCAACAAAATATGTGTTATTTTATGAAGCAACTTATTTTAATGTTTAAACAATTTTTAAAAATATTTTTGAGAGTTTTTAAAAATATTTTTGAGAAAGAAATCACATTTCTTATTTTATACAGTTAATAACGTGTTATAAACTATAGTGGTTATTTCACTTGATATTGAAAGAAGGATCCATGTAAACTTTAGGCAATAAATATTTTTGAGAGAGAAAGAGAGAGCACAATTGGAGGAGGGGCAGAGAGAGAAAGGGAGACACAGAAGCAAAGCAGGCTCCAGGCTCTGAGCTGTCAGCACAGAGCCTGATGCGGGGCTCGAACTCACAAACCATGAGATCATGACCTGAGCTGAAGTCAGATGCTTAACTGACTGAGCCACACAGGCACCCCGGAAAATTCCTTTTTTAAGCTCTGTAAAGATGTTTTAAAATTACTGTTCTACAGCTGTTCCTTTCTAAATATGCAAGGGTAGGAAAGGGAAAGAATAATCTAGAGATATAAAAGTTTCTTTTATTTTCAGAGTGTTCTTCAGTATGAACTTAATCATGGCCGTTTCCACAAATGCCAAGTAGTAGGAAGTATCTCCTTTGCTCTATACTGTTGTCCCCATCATTGCACACTTCAGTGTATGGGCAGTCCCATCTGAAGATGGGGCAGTCACTGCCCTTCCTTATTCATCTGCTTCTGCCTCCAGCTCAGGTTTAGAGAAGCTCAGCAGAGTTCAGTTACAAGCAGGGCTCACAGCTCAGAGATAAATCAGGCCCTGAGGAGCTTGTAACTACCCTGTTTAGAAAAGCTGAAGAGTCTGATGTATATGTTTTCTTCCTTTAGATATTTGTGTTTCCTACACTAAGCAAACGAGTCTCACAGGAATGAATCAGAGAATTGCATCTTTTCTAGGACATAAAACTTTAAAAAAAATTTTTTTTAACGTTTATTTATTTTTGAGACAGAGAGAGACAGAGCATGAACGGGGGAGGGTCAGAGAGAGAGGGAGACACAGAATCTGAAACAGGCTCCAGGCTCTGAGCAGTCAGCACAGAGCCCGACGCGGGGCTTGAACTCACACACCGTGAGATCGTGACCTGAGCCGAAGTCGGATGCCTAACCGACTGAGCCACCCAGGCGCCCCTCTAGGACATAAAACTTTTAATGGGAAATAAGATTACAGATGAACAGTAAGAATGGTTTTTCAAGACCTTTCTAAAATCTGCCAAAACTTGGAAGTATCAGAAGTTGGTTTTGATTCCAAGCAGTGGGTAGAAGGATGACCTGTTGGATGTGCAAGGCAGAGAATTTGTTTGCTGGCAGTTTGGAAAATGACTTTGTACTGTCCTGTGGCATTTCTTATTTTATACAGTTAATAACGTGTTATAAACTATAGTGGTTATTTCACTTGATGTTGAAAGAAGGATCCATGTAAACTTTCATCTTGGAAGTTAATTCATTCAAAATAGATTTTGCAGAATTTAGGTGGAAGAGAAAATGTTTAGGACTCTACATCTAGAAATCCTGAAAGTTCAAATATTTAGCAGGTAAAATATTATAGGAAAAAATTTGATAAATTTCTACAAGTGTTTATTATATTATTAGCTGACCTTGAGGGCACGGGGGAGTCACAGGATCATTATGTCCACTGCTTGCAGGTGGGCTGTTCTGTTCCTCTTATCCACACTTGAGGCCCAGACTTGGTAGAGTTCCCGCCTAATATGGAGATCACCCACCACTGTGTTGGTGGTGGTTAGGAGGCGTCTCTCACTTCTGACCTCAGCTTCACACTCTGTTTTCTTTGTCAACCTAGTCAATCTCTGATCATATTTGAGACTTTAAACTTTACAGGGTCTCCAACCATCTGAGGGTTCTTAACTCAGAATTTTTTAAAAGAAGTCAGCAAGGCAGAGGAAAAAGGAAATCACTTACTCTTAGCTTCTGCTTCTCTCCTTCCCTGTTATAAGTTGTAACTAACCAAGAAGAAAGGGACATGGCTGAAGCAGTTGGCTTGGCACTCCACCAGGGTATTTTAGGTCCTCCAGCTAAGAACCTTAGAGCAGCAGGTGGAACAAAACTAAAATCCCAGCAGCCGCTCCAGGAGCTGGAGATGATAGGGTTAGTTGTACAAACTCATCACAGTTCAATCTGAGGGAACTGTATGGAACCTGTACATTGCTGACCTGAGCTCAGCTCTCACTTTGCAGAGGTCCTTTTAGGCCCAGAAAAGCTTAGTCACTCCACATGACATATACTAGGATCTATTGGTGATAGTCCTATTTGGCTTTTCCCACAGAAAGGGATAACAAGTGTCTAAGGTCTAACAGATGATCAGTGCTTCTGTTCTTGGAGCATCCAGTCCTGATGGGACGTCTTGCTAGGTGTTACATGGCCCCCATTTATTTTTAAAGCCACCTTAGCTTGTACTTTAGTATTATATAGCTAGTCTGTAGGAGTCCTGAAGTTGGAACAGAGCCTTGTCTGATTCCTCATCCCGTAATATTTTATTCCAGCACTCTGTCTTTTCCATAAGGTATTAGCCTGAAAAAAATATTCTAAATACATCTAATGTCACACCAAAACATTCAGCCTGAGAACTGGAAGAGCCAGGAGAAGTGTCATTTTGGAAAAAGGATCAAATGTAACTACAAATAAAGATATTTCCTTAACCTCTTATTGTGAAATAATTTGAGACTTACAGAAAAGTTGCAGATAATACACAGAATTCCCATATACCCTTCATGCAGATTCCTCACATGTTAACATTTTACCACATTTGCTTTTTTTATTCTGAGTAATTTGATAGCATAGTTGCAGATATGATGCCTAAATACTTCAGTGTGTATTTCCTTAGCAAACAAAGACATTCTGTTATGTGACCACAGTATGGTGATCAAAATCAAGCAGTTAACACTGATCTAAGTACTTTTATTTAATCTACAAACCATATTCAGATTTGACCAATTGTTGCACTGATATAGCAAAAGAAAAGAAAATGGTTTTTTTGGTCTAGGAAAAATCCTTAGAACTTGTTGCATTCAATTGGCATGTCTCAAATCTCCTATAATATGTAACAGTTTTTCAACCTAACCTTGACACTTTTGAAGAGTACGGGCCATTTATTTTGTAGAGTTTCCCTTAATTTAGGCTTGTGTGGTGTTTCCTCATGATTAGATTCTGATTTTGCATTTTGGCAGCAGGATTCCCACAGAAGTGATGCTGGTTCTTGGTATATCCTCTCAGGAGGCACATGGCTTTGGGGTGCTTCATTCCTGGGGAGATGAAGTCCATCACTTTGTTCAAGTGGGGTCTGCCAGGTTTCTCCACTGTGAATTTACTATTTTCCCCAATGGAATGATTAAGTATCTTGTGGAGAGATATTTTGAAACTATGTAAATATTTGTTTCTCATTCAAACTTTTATTTTTTTTTTTTATTTTTATTTTATTTTTTTTTTTTTTAATTTTTTTTAAAAAATTTTTTTTTTCAACATTTTTTATTTATTTTTGGGACAGAGAGAGACAGAGCATGAACGGGGGAGGGGCAGAGAGAGAGGGAGACACAGAATCGGAAACAGGCTCCAGGCTCCGAGCCATCAGCCCAGAGCCTGACGCGGGGCTCGAACTCGCGGACCGCGAGATCGTGACCTGGCTGAAGTCGGACGCTTAACCGACTGCGCCACCCAGGCGCCCCTCTCATTCAAACTTTTAACCACTAGTTTTAACAGCCATTGATGATTCTTGGTTGAGGTAATTATTACTATGATGGTCGCTCAGTGGTGATTTTCTAATTCCATCATTCCTTCTGTGGTAAGTAATTGCTTTCCGTTCTCTTTTACAAATAAGTTGGGTCTGACATCATGCTAGCACTCATACTTCTTTGTCAAACATGGTAGTATTACCATAAGTTATCTGGGAGATACTTGTTTTTAAGTTCATGCTTTGCAAAAGTATTCCACACTAAGGAAATGAAAGAATAGTCCAGCTTCACATATAATAGTCTATGCTCTCAGTTGCAATGATAATGTTTTATTTCTTCCTGTATCTACCTGTGCTTACCATTGCTTTTATCTTTCCTCTCAGTCCTGGGTTCTGTTTCCACCACAGAACTTTTCTCAGGCTCCAAATGGCTTTTGCTTGCTTTGGGTTGGTTTGAAGTGCTGTAAAAATGATGAGAAATCGTAATAATAACAGTGTCTATAGATTTAGATACATAGCATGTCAGTATCTTATACTTACCAATTAAATCAGCATGAAAAAAAATTAATCTTAAGGCAGGGGAAAAGAGGTGACTCAGGAGAGCTTCGTGTAACAGCCATCTTAGGTCTGTCAGTGTCTCCTAGCTGGTCAACCCTTACCTCATAGGCCTTGAGGCCATTTGCTGTTGCAACCTGCACTTTCTGCCACTACCCCCTCCCGTTTTCCTGAATTCTTTCTGTAGGAGAAAACTGGTTATCAGTGATGGTGTCCTCTTTTGGATGTTCTCCCTTAAATGAAGGGGGATGAAAAGAAAAAATAGCCCTTTTAAGAAGTTTGGAAAGAAAATGAGTACATGATCTTTAGAATGGTTAAGGACTGACATACATCCAATTTGTTGCTATTTTCCTTTCAGATGAAATTAAAATTATGTTGCAGCAATTTGTTTCTTGATTCAGAAGGTATTAATGGGGTTTTGTTTGGACCTGCAGGTCAACATATTAATAAGCCTCTATTATTGTCCAGACCTTAGGAAACTTGGTGTTTCGAGCTCAAATTCTAGAGAAGTGGAAGGTTTCTGTTGTTGTTGTTGTTGTTGTTGTTGTTGTTGTTGATGATTTATTTTTTTTATTTTATTTATTTATTTATTTTTTATTTTAGAGTGTGAATGGGGGAGAGGGGCAGATGGGGAGCAAGCTCCACACTCAGAGTGGAGCCCGATGCAGGGTTCAATCTCACCATGGTGAGATCATGACCTGAGCCATAATCAAGAGTCAGACGCTTAACTGAACCTCACAGGTGCTCCCAAAAGTGGAAGTTTTTATTGATTTTATTTCTTTAAATTTGAGGTTTCTTTTAGCTGCCAATCTTTGTGACTGCTAGCGGATTTCCAGGAATCATAAAGAAATTTCTCAGATGGTAATTTGCATTCATGAGTTCAGGCATCTCTGAATCCTCCCTGACCACTGGATTTTCTTCCTGCAGGAAGACCTCCTGATGCAGTCAAGCAAAGAACATTTATGCACAGGGCTCCCTGAAGACTGTTTGAGGAACAAAGGTATTTATCTCTCTCCACTCTTTTCTTTTTTCCACTTATTACACACACTGTTTTAGTTCACATTTTCTGTTGTGCATTGGGAATGCAAGTCCCTGGCTTGCAAGATGGACTTAACTGTAGAAATTCTTGATATTACCCATGGACATACTTGAAGACACCTAGCAATGTCTTAGGTTTTGGGGGGTTTGTTTGTTTTTAATGTTTGTTTATTTTGAGAGAATCCCAAGCAGGTTTGGTGAAGCGGGGCTCGATCCCACAAACCATGAGATCATGACTTGATCCAAAATCAAGAGTTGGACGCTTAACCAGCTGAGCCACCCAGGTGCCCCTGTTTGTTTAAGTAAACTCTGCCCCCAGCGTGGGACTTGCAGCAGAGACAGAGTCACATGCTCTACTGTATAAGCCAGCCAGCCACCCAAAGCAGTGCCTTCGTTTTGACAGCAGTTTGCCTCGCACTTTTTTTTATGAGTCCTTATTGATGGGGGGTTGAACCTTAATTGCTGATGTGAAATCTTTTATTTGATTTTATAAAACTGAACTGCTTCCTCGGAAGGGTTAACATGGATGGGGAGGAATTGACCCTGCCCAGTTCAGCGCTGTGGAGTGCATTCTGTTCTTCCCCTAGGCAGGGATGGGAGAAAGGGTTCACTCCAGGCCACCTTGAGAATTGTCAAAGCAACTATATTTCCAATATTGTTTTGCTCCTCAAAACAATGAATAGATATAGGCATCTGAGATACCACTTTTAGTTTGATAGATTGATTAGATTAGATTGATTGATTAGATTGATTAGATTGACTAATTGAGGAGGAAGCCGAGACACAGAGTACTGAGCCAAAATTCTTCTCCCCAGTCCCCAGCTTAAAGTAATCTTGGGTAACTTTAGAGAGGACTATGTGTATATATTATGCAATTAAGGTTAAAAATGTAATCAAAACCACCAAAAAAAGAGAAAATACAATAAGTATGTTTGATTATACGAACATGTTGTTACTGTGATAAAACATCAGATTTGACTACTCTGCTTCTTGGCAGCCCAGACAGAAAAGGAAGCACAAATCGTCCTTATGAGAAAGGGCACTTGTCCCAGTTTATTACCCTGCTTCCTGCTGCTGGAGATTTCCTTTGTGGCTTAAAGGCTTGGCTGTCCAATATAGGTTAAAATTCTGAAGATCAGAAATGTTCTTTTTACATGTCTCCCCCAGTTCCTAGGGCTTTATTTGGGACCGTTTTTAGCACTACGACCCCCAAATATCTTTTCAATGGGGCTTCAGTATTGCTATATTGAGTCTTCGGTATATTGGTATATTTTCACCCACATCTTAGCACAAAATTTAGTGTCTGTTGAACTACACTTTCATTTAACACTGAACTGGCCTTTAAACAGAATCAGGGGGCACCTGGCTGGCTCAGTTGGTAGAGCACGCAACTCTTGATCTCAGGGTTGTGAGTTCAAGTCCCGTGTTGGGCACATAGATTACTTAATTAAAAAAAAAAAACAAAAAAAAAACTGGAGTGCCTGGGTGGCTCAGTCGGTTAAGTGTCTGACTTTGGCTCAGGTCATTACCTCATAGTTTGTGGGTTTGGGCCCCATGTTGGGCTCTGTGCTGACAGCTCGGAGCCTAGAGCCTGCAGCCTGCTTTGGATTCTGGGTTCTCCCTCTCTCTCTGCATTTCCCTCACGTACACTTTGTCTCTTTTTCCCTCAAAAATGAATAAATGCTTAAAAAAAGGTGGAGAGGAGACAGAAGAATCAGTTATTTTCTGAGGAATGCTTTTCTGAGGAAATCTGCCTTCCCAGACTTACCTGGTTTCTGTCCACCTAAAAGTCTGGTCCACAATGGACGTGGGTAAGATGAGCTCATCTGAAAAGTATCCTCAGATAAACTACTTTGGGGCACTTTTCTTCCTGTCCTGATAACTATTCTTCTTTAATGCCTTAAATTGGGAAAATGAATTGTTTTTCCCCCCAAAGTCATGTGCACTATTCTCAGTTTGATATGGAGGAACTTGAAAACAGCACCTCTACTAGAGTTTTCAGCAGCAGTGACCCAGTGCCTGACTATGATATATTCTTCCATTCAATCCCCAAAGAGCCTTCCAAGGAGTGCCTTTGTTACACATGAGGAAACAAGGTCTGCTGTGCAGAGACCTAGCCAGTCATAGCAAGGCAGAAAGGAAGGTTCTATGAAGGTAGGCTTCTGAAACAATTGAACACACAGGCTGCCACTGTGGATTTCAGTCAAACAGACGCACGTACTTTGCTGTAGTGTGGCCAGCATCTCAGCTCACTTTGCCAGGGTTAAGGTCAAGCATCTGTCAACCTGTCATTGACTACAGACTTGAGAAATAAATGATGTTTCTTGGAAGCTTGGTTGTACATTCCCTCTGGGGACCCCAGCTGCCAGAATTTTCACTTTGCCCACACATATCCTGGTCCTGCACATATTAGATATAAGTTTTCCTGATGAAAACTGGTATATCGTTGATACCTTTGTTTTAAGTGTCTGCTCTGTGGTACACTGTAAATTGTTTACGTAGTTTTATTTATATTTGGTTTTGCTTCCTCTGAGTGGGGGGGCACCTCAAAGGTCAGCACTATGCAGTAATTTGTAAATTTGCTGAGGTATGAATTTGAGTCCCCTGCACTGAGGTGTTCAGCAGGTGAACCTAAGGCTACCACATTCTCCCTATGCTGTGTTGTTTTTTCTTCTCTAAATAAATGTCCCATTCACGATACTTCCAAGTTAGCATGGTATTCAGAATTTTGAGGTTCTTTACAGTCATGTCTGCTGTGGCTCAATTAGGTGAAATTAGAACAAATTTAACCCTTTAAAAGAACATTTGTGGGGGCGCCTGGGTGGCGCAGTCGGTTAAGCGTCCGACTTCAGCCAGGTCACGATCTCGCGGTCCATGAGTTCGAGCCCCGCGTCAGGCTCTGGGCTGATGGCTCGGAGCCTGGAGCCTGTTTCCGATTCTGTGTCTCCCTCTCTCTCTGCCCCTCCCCCGTTCATGCTCTGTCTCTCTCTGTCCCAAAAATAAATAAAAAATGTTAAAAATAAAAAAAATAAAAAAAAAAAAAGAACATTTGTGTTAACCAAAAGTCATCTTTAATTGGTAGGGTGCTATTTCACAGATTGTTCCTCCTTTCTTCCTTCCATCGTTCCTTCCTTTCTTTTTTTTTAAGTTTTACTTATTTAATTAAGTAATCTCTATACCCAGCATGGGGCTTGAACTCACAGCCCTGAGATCTAGAGTCTCGTGCTCTTCTGATGGAGCCAGCCGGGCACCCCAATTGTTCCTTATTTTTTGATTGCTGTAGGGCAGACTTGTGAGAAGAGGGCATGGGGGAGCAGTGATGGGTGTTGGTAGTTGAGGGGCCATTTCACAAAGGGAGAGTGTCCTTCTGTCAGATACTGACTGGTGCCTCTCCTTTCCACTGTTCCGAGTTTTAGTATGACTGTTTCCTCGTAATTCTGTGTAATATTTTATAGAACTGACATTATCAGGGGTTTATTGTTGTGTTTTCTTTCTAAGAGTTCCTTGGAAGTGGGTTGATATGGCACTTACTTCCCACAGTAGCAATCTCTGTGAAAGCTTATTTGGAAATTCTTTGAAATCAGGAGGGTCACAAGAAATTGGAAGAGCATTTGAGGGAATAGATACATTTTTTAATGTTTTTCTTTATTTTGAGAGAGAGAGAGGGAGAGCAAGCAGGGGATGGTCAGAGAGAAAGGGAGAGAGAGAATCCCAAGATTCAGTGCAGGGGACCCAAATTCATTCCCAAGAGAATTCTCTCTCTCCCTCTCTCTCTGCCCCTCCCCTGCTGGAGTACACACTCGCTTCTCTCTCTCTCTCCCCCTTTTCTCTCTCAAAGTAAATAAATAAAGTTTAAAAGGAAAAAAAGAGGGGTGCCTGGGTGGCTCCGTTGGTTAAGTGTCCAACTTCAGCTCAGGTCATGATCTCACTGCTTGTGAGTTCGAGCCCTGCATCAGGCTCTGTGCTGACAGCTCAGAGTCTGGAGTCTGCTTCAGATTCTGTCTCCATATCTCTGCCCCTCCCCTGCTTGTGCTCGCTCTCCCTCTCTCTCTCAAATATAAATAAAACATTAAAAAAAATTTTTTTAAGAAAAAAGAAACTACCAGTCTGTTTTCCAGAGTGGTTATACCATTTGGGATTCCTACCAGCAATATATGAGTTCCAGATAAGCAGTTGGATCCTTTTTCAACTCCTTTATTAATTCATTTGTAATTTAGAAAATCACATGTTCAGTGGTCAGAAGAAGCTAAGGAAGTGACAAAAGTTTGTAGGGTTGTCTGCCACTGTCCTCCTACCTACCACTGTGAGCCTCCCCACAGGAGAGCTTCATTTTATAAGACATGACAATATTGCTAACCGTGGCACATCTTTCTGAGGACAAGATGTAGGATATGCCAAAATGAATGTCATATTTAGTGCCCCAGTCTCACCACTTGATTTTTTGATCCAGGAAAAAGGCTTTGACAGAAATACTGTTAAATCCTTGTCAACCTCCAGCATGTCTGTCCCTAATTATGGTTATATGGAGATAACACCAAAAAAAGTCTAAGTTTTTTTATGTTACTTGTATTACGATCAGGGAGTAAGTGCTCTTTTAAAAACAGTTGTATTGAGGTATAATTTTTACATACTATAAAGTTCATTTGTTTGAAATAGACAATTCAGTGGTTTTCTTAAATATAGAGCACAGCCATCACCACAGTTCTTCATCATTCCCTAAAGAAACATGTTTGTACCCCTTAACATTCATTCTTTGTTCCCCATTCTTCCTTACCCCAATCTCTTCCAGCTACTAATTTGCTCTTGTCTCTATAGATTTGCCTGTTCTGGATATTTTATATAAATGAGACCTTACAATGTGCAGTCTTTTGTGACTGCTTTCACTTGGCATAAAGATTTTTTTTTTTAATTTTTTTTTAACATTTACTTATTTTTGAGAGACAGAGACAGAGCACAAGCAGGGGAGGAGCAGAGAGAAAGGGATGCAGAATCAGAAGCAGTCTCCGGGCTCTGAGCTGTAGCACAGACCCTGACGCGAGGCTCAAACCCATGAACCCAGATTACGACCTGAGCCAAAGTCAGATGCTCAACCAACCAAACCATCCAGCCACCCCTTGGCATAAAGATTTTTAAGGTTCATCCATGATCTAGCATTTTAAAGTACTTCATTAATTTTTATGGCTGAATAATATTTAATCATATCCATTTATCTGATGGATATTTGGGTTGTTTTCACTCTTTGGCTATTACGAATAATGCTGTTGTCAGCATTTATGTACAGGTTTTGTGTGAATATAAGGTTTCAGTTCTCTTGAGTAGATACCTAGGAGTAGAATTGGTGGGTTATTGGAAACTCTGTTCAGCATTTTGAAGAATTGCCAAACTATTTTCCAAAATGGTTGCACTGTTTTCCAATCCCACCAGCAACACATGAAGGTTCTAGTTTTTCTGCATCCTGTCCAACACTTGTTATTTTCTGATTTGTTTTAAATTATATCCATTTCAATGCATGTGGAGTGGTATTGTGGTTTTGATTTTCTTTTCTCTGATGACTAATGATGTTGAGCATTTTTCGATGTGCTCATTGACCATTTGTATATTTTTGGGAAAATGTCTAAAGCCTTTGCTTTTTTTTTAATTTTTCAAAAATTAATAATTTATTTTTGGAGGAATTTTGGATTTACAGAGAATCTGAGCAGATAATACAGAGTTTCCATTAACCACACCCCCACCCCCAATATGCACAATTTCCTCTATTGTTAATGTATTAGTAAATACATTTGTTATTGTACAATGTTGATACATTATTATTAACTGAAGTTTAATCAAGTGTCCTTAGTTTTTACCTAATATCCTTTTCCTGTTCTAGAATCCCATCCAGGGTACCATATTGCATTCAGTCCTCAGGTCTCCTTTGGCTCTTCTTGACTGTGACAGTTTCTCACACTTTCCTTGTTTTGGGAAGACCTTAAGAGTTTTGAAGGTTACTGGTCAGGTATATTGTAGAATGGCTCACCATTGGGATTATCTTATGTTTTTATCATAAGAGTGGAGTTACAGGTTTGGGGGAGGAAAATTACACAGGTAAAGTGCCATTTTCATCACATCATATATAAAGGGCACATACTATAAACATGAAGTAGTGTTTGTGAGTGTTCTCCACTGTCAGGTTACTTCCCTCACCCCATTTCCATACTGTTCTGTTTGTAAGGAAGTCACTATGCCTGTACCTAAGGAATGGGGAGTTACACTCCCTCTGCCCATTTTTATTATTGAGTTATGAGAATTCTTTATATATTCTAAATATAGATCCTTTATCAGATAGATGATTTACAGATATTTTCCCCCACCAGTGGGTTGCCTGCCTTTTCACTTCTTGGTTTTCCTTTGAAGCACAAAAGATTTTAGTTTTGATGAAGTTCAATTTATCAGTCTTCTTTTTATCACTTGTGTTTGAGCATCTTAGCTAAGAACTCTTTACCAATATCATTAAGAAATACTCTGTGTTGAGCCTGGAGCCTGTTTCCGATTCTGTGTCTCCCTCTCTCTCTGCCCCTCCCCCGCTCTTGCTCTGTCTCTCTCTGTCTCAAAAATAAATAAACGTTAAAAATAAAAAAAAATTAAAAAAAAAAGAAATACTCTGTGTTTACTTCTAAGAGTTTTATAGTTTCAGCTCTTACATTTACGTCTCTGATCTACATTGAGTTAATTTTTGTGTATAAGACAGGATCCAAATTTATTCATTTGCATGTGGGTATCCAGTTACCCCAGCACCATTCACCATTTGTTAAAAAGCTGCTTTGTCAAAAATCTGTTGACTAACTATATGTGTTAGAGTTTATTTCTGGGCATTCAGTTCTAATTCTCTTGCTCTTTATGTCTGTCCTGTGCCAGGGCTAGACTGTTTCCATTACTGCAACTTTGTTTTTGAAATCAGGAAGCATGAGGGGCGCCTGGGTGGCTCAGTTGGTTAAGCGACCAACTGCAGCTCAGGTCATGATCTCGCAGTTTGTGAGTTCGAGTCCTGCTTTGGGCTCTGTGCTGACAGCTCAGAGCCTGGAGCCTGCTTCAGATTCTGTGTCTCCCTCTCTCCCTACCCCTCCCCTGCTCATGCTCTGTGTCTCTCCATCTCTCAATAATAAATAAACGTTAAAAAAATTTAGAAAAAAAAAAAAAAAAAAGGAAGCATGAGTCTCCCATCTTTGTTCTTTTTCAAGATCATTTTGGCTATTATGTGTCCCTTGGCATTTAAAAAAAAAAAAATTTAATGTTTATTTTTGAGAGAGACAGAGAGACAGAGTGAGAGCAGGGGAGGGGCAGAGAGAGAGAGGGAGACACAATCTGAAGCAGGCTCCAGGCTCCGAGCTGTCAGCACAGAGCCCGACATGGTGCTGGAACTCACAAACCGCAAGATAATGACTTGAGCCGAAGTCGGAGGCTTAACTGATTGAGCCATCCAAGTGCCCTTCCCTTGCATTTTTATTTGAGTTTCAGGATTAGTTTGTCAAATTCTGCAAACATAAACACTTTTTCAATGGTTATAAAACTACAAATCTAAGGACCTTCAGCTGAGGTAATGAAATGCCTGTGATTCTAAAATGGGCGCATACCTCACAGAATACATGTTTCACCCTCCAATATACATATGTACTTTTTTTTTTTTTATGAGCCATATTTTCTTTATCCATTCATTCATCAGTGGATATTTAGGGTTGTTTCCATGTCTCACTCTGTAAATAATGCTGCAGTGAACATGGGGGTACACATATCTTTTTAGAATAGTGATTTCATTTCTTTTCAATATATACCCAGAAGTGAAGTTGCTGGATGGGAGGATACCTAATACTTTCAACAACTTTCCTAACTTCATTCAGACAACATCTATCATTGACCTGATATGTGCCTAGGTCAGTGTTGGGTATTAGGTCCTCAGTGATCATTAAACTCCTGCTTCTTTGGGAGCCTGGGTGGCTCAGTCAGTTAAGCATCTGACACTGGATTTTAGCTCAGGTCATGATCTCATGGTTGGTGAGATCAAGCCCCACGTCAGGCTCTGCACTGACAACGTGGAACCTGCTTGGGATTCTCTCTCCCTCTCTCTCTGCCCCTCTCCTGCATTCTCTCTCTCTCTGTCAATAAATAAACGTGTAAAATAAAATGAAATGAAATTCTTTGAGATTTCAAAGTCAATGTGGTTAATTAAAAAGTAAAAGAGGGTACCTGAGTGGCTCAGTCGGTTAAGTGTCCAACTTCAGCTCAGGTCATGATCGTGCAGTTATGAGTTTGAGACCTGCATCAGGTTCTGTGGTGACAGCACAGAGCCTGCTTGGGATTCTCTTTCTCCCTTATCTCTGCCCCTGTTCCACTGTCTGTCTGTCTGTCTGTCTCTCTGTCTCTCTCTCTCACCCTCTCACCCTCTCTCCCTCTCTCCCTCTCTCAAAATAAATAAACTTAAAAAAAAAAGTCTCTACAGGGGCGCCTGGGTGGCGCAGTCGGTTAAGCGTCCGACTTCAGCCAGGTCACGATCTCACGGTCCATGAGTTCGAGCCCCGCGTCAGGCTCTGGGCTGATGGCTCAGAGCCTGGAGCCTGTTTCCGATTCTGTGTCTCCCTCTCTCTCTGTCCCTCCCCCGTTCACGCTCTGTCTCTCTCTGTCCCCAAAAATAAAATAAACGTTGAAAAAAAAAAATTAAAAAAAAAAAAAAAAAGTCTCTACATAAAAAAAAAAAAAAAAACACAAGTAAAAGAGGGGTACATGGGTGGCTCAGTTGGTTGAGCATCCGACTTCAGCTCAGGTCATGATCTCACAGTTTGTGAGTTCAAGTCCCACATCCTCTACCTGGGACTGTCTACTCTCTCTGCCTGCTCCCCCAGTCAGTCAATCAGTCAATCAGTCAAGTAAAGGAGTAAGCAGAGTATCATTTTGTTTTCAAGCAGTACACAACCCCTGTTCCCCAGCCAGCCTTCAGCATTATACCACCTGGGAAATGAGTGTTCCCCTACCTCCTCCCTAAGATTCTCAACTAAGTTGAGAACAGGTATTCTTCCAGCAGGTAAGGGCTCTGAGGGAGAATCTTGCCTTCAGGGCTTTGCACAGTGAACAGTTTGGAGAGGGAGGAGTTTTACAGCTTTCCTGAGAAGTTATAATGAAGGATTCAACTAAGATGGTGCTGGAACAGAGTAGAAAAGCCCAGAATTTACACAAATGGTTTAATGAATGCCATAGTGTCTGGAGAAGAGATACACTAAACCATTTGGGGTAAATGCAGTTAGGAATTTCTAAATAGGGTAGAATTGTCTGCTATGATGTAGAAAGTGGGCTGGTTTCAAAAAGACAAATACCATGTAGGGCATTAGGATTTTGAGACTACCTTATGTTTTTGGAATCTGTACAAACTTGTGGAATCCAATATGCATTTATCCATCAAGTATTTGCTGACTCCAAACATTTTTAAACATTGTGTCCTATCCTAGCATAGTCATTAAGTTTATCATTTTAACTATTCTCAGGTCCAGTAAGATAAGAAAGAAAGCAGAGCAAAGGAAAAGCAGTTTTTCTTTAAATGGCAGGCACTGTACCAGGTGGTGGTTTACATGTGTTATTTAATTTAATCCTCAAAGTAGCACTGAGGTAAGTGTACTTCTCCTCTTTTTCAAAGGAGGAAACAGACTCAGTGAGGTAAGTAAGATCACAGAACCCACCTGCCTTCAGAGTTGCTGTTCTTTCTCTCAGAATTGCTGCTGTCAGTATCAGTTGAGAAATGGATAAGGAAGTTCTAGGAAGACACTAGTGATAGCATTTGTTGGTTTGACCTAACTGTATTCATTTATTAATTCCACAGATTTATTGAGTGCTATTATATACCAGGTATTATGCTGGGCAATAAGGAAAGGGAGAGACCAAGATAAACATGACCCTTACGCTCATGGAGTTTATATTCTAGTGAGAATTAGTTCTTTAGGTTGAAGATTGATTTGCATTTAGCTTTATCTGTTTAGTGCAGGTATTTTGTTAACATATGTGTATGCATGCAAATATGTACATAATTTACATGTATATAACTTTGTGCTAGTTTTCTAAAAAGAGCAAGGAAGAAAATTTTTTTTGTAGTTTAACAAGTTCAGGGAACTTCATACTGCATCTTATACCTAGGATTTCAGAGAAATTCTGAACAATAAAACTTCTTTATGAATTGCATTTACATTCTTAGAAAGTTTTTTGTTTGTTTTTTAATGTTTCATAGTAGAAAGTTTTTAATTTATTGAGAAGTGGAGAGTATACTAAACCCACATGTATCTGTCACTCAGCTTCAATAATTACCAGCTCATGACCAGCTTTGTAGGGAAGCAGTTACTGTAAGTAATTTGGTTCAAAACTAATATTCAACTTATATGTTAATCTCTTTAACATAGGTTTTGTGTGTAACTGTTCTTTTTCAAAGAGGTAATTTATTCATGATTAATTTAGTATTATTCAGGTAATAAGATGGTCATTGAATAATATAAGCTATTATTGTGGGTCTTCTTTATTAATGTTTTAGAATGGAAGCTTCTTAAGACTCTGGATTACATATAAGTCTCCTTATTATAGTTAATTATCTAGGTATGTAAGTACGTTTAAATTACTAATACCAAGAGAAGGGTGTTAGTTCAAAATTATCTATTTTCTGCCAAGTACACTTATGGCCCTCTGTCATATTTTGCATAAAAGAACAAAACCAATGGTACAGTGTACTAACTTTGTAATTTGCTTTTTGAGTTGGATCTTTTTTGTCACTGTTGGTTGCATGATTAAATTCATGAAAGTATAGCACACGGTTTTGTTTTTTTTATGATTGCATACTTATTTGGATTTATTTCTCTTGGGCAGAAGGAAATGTACAAATTACAACTGGAACTCTGCTTATATCTACTGAAGAAGTACAAGGTATGAAGGTCAATGGGACTAAGACGGATTATAATGAAGGACACAAGAATGGCAATGTGAGTAAAGGTCTCTCAGCTGGGTGCAGCGAATACCCAGAAGTAGACAAAACCATGACCAGTGGTGAGGTTTCAGAAACCAGCACATTAGTTTCCCTAGAGCCTTTAATCTTTGTGGACCCTGGATTAACAGAAGCATCTTCTAAAGAAAAAGAATGTGAAGAATTAAAAACTTGTCCTTCTTGGTTGTCATTATTACCAGGGAACAGTGCCATTTCCAAAGTGGACAGTGAGAAGGAAGAGTTGTCTAAGTTAAACCTTGTCTGTGAAGCAGATGACAATCACCAACAGATTCTCGGCCACCATAATGAAAACCACAGTTTTGCCCATGGCAGTCCCAGGGCCACAAGAAATGTAGTTTGTGTAGAACCCTTAGAAGAAAATTCTGACATTTCATATTTCTCATCAAGTTTGTCTGGTCCAGAATCCAGAACAACATCCTTAGAAACATGTGGTTTTGATGGCTTGCTGAAGGGATCTGCTAAGAAGACAGACAATTCCTGTTTTGATGGGGGTGATCAAAGCAAGAACTTGGCTACTAGAAGAGAAAATGAACAGTTTTTGAACCTTAGGAGTGAAAGAGGGGAACGCTTTCTTGTTAATGCCAGGCAACCAGAAGAGGATGCTAATGGTCATTGTCCTGGTGAAAAAGAGACTGTTACCTCCCCAAAAGTGAATATTCATGGTAACTGTTGCGTTCAAGACAGTATCCATACAGACAGCCCTGTTTCTTTAGTGCCCAATTCTTTCACCGAAGCCACGGAAGTAACGTTAAAAAAAAATGACTTAAAAATCACTTTAGACACTCAAGGTAGCTTGACAAACCATGAGGACCATAGAGGAACTTCTACAGATATGAGCCATCCAGGCAGACACTCTGAAGAGAACAGTTTTTCCTCCTTAATGCAGATTGAAGAGCCAGAACAGACAACCACTATAGAGCCCAATATGGTAACTGAAAAGATTTACAGTAAAGACTCTAACTCCTTAGTCTGCACCCAGAAAAATCTGGAAGGCAACACCCCGTTAAATGAAGCATCACGTAATGAATTTCTGAATGAAAGGAAATCCCTTGTGAGTTTAATGCCAGAGGACCAGATAAGTCCTATGAATGAGGTGTCAAAACCCAAGAAAGATACTGCTCAGTTACCACTATCCCTAGAACTTGATTACAGACCTGAGTCAGAACAAGCTGTACAGACCTCACTGGACGATAGTTCACATTTAGATGAGCAGAGCACTGCCTGTGAGATGAATGAACTTCCTCGTACCAATGAACTGGTTATAAACAAAATAGAAAGTGAATGTGCTTTAAATCAAGTGCCGCTTAATTCTCAAGACCATGCAAAGTTGTCAGCTAACAAAGAGATGCCTTTAGCAACAAGCGAGGATTCCCAACAGAGCCATCACCCTCCATTAGAGGATGGAGCAGATGTCACTGCTGATACCCAGACCATTCCCATCAAAACAAAAATGAAAGACATCTCTCCATCAGGTGACAAAACCTGTGGTGCCTCTTCAAACAATCCCACCTTAAACATCAAACCAGGAAGCCTAGAAAGAAAAGACAAGATGGCTGATTCAGGAATAGTACATCTACATTCCAGCCTTCTCTCAAGAAAGAAAGAATCAGCAATCTTGCCTCAAGAGGTCTCTGCTATGGAATGTCAAAGTGTTCAATCTCAGGATCTCTCTAGCTCTCATTGTGTAAATAAAAATGCACGAGAAAAGAGCATGTGTTCTGTTTGTGCTGCGTTTGAGTCCAGCAGAATCATCCTAGAAGTTGAGAACTCTTTAATAACCAAGTGTGAAGATGCATTTCAGCACAGCAGTGACCACTCCCAAAGAAGAGAAGTCTGCACGGAAAGTAGCACCCATAAAGTGGGTTACACATCAGAAGAAAGTGAACTTGCTAGGGGAGAAACTAAAGGCAGCCTCCCAGGAAATCAGATCAGAAACGATACACCAGTAGGCATGTTAAGTAGTGAAGCTTCAGACAAAACCATTCCCACCACCAGTCACACCCAGCCCCGTGAGGAAAGTCTGAAAGCAAAGGAATGGGATGTACCTAAAGAGACCGTGTTTTGCAAGTATAACATCTCTGACTGTTCCACACCAGAACTAAATTTATCTGCAAACATTCCAAGCCCTGAAAAATTTTTGGACCAGTCTCCTACTATTATGTTCTCCAGTTTCAAAACCATGAGCCAAGCAGTTGAAACTCTTGATCAAAAAGGAGATAAAGTTCTTGACTGCCAGAGTAACCAAAACAGACCAGATGAATGCAGAAGTGAAGATAAACCAGCTAAGCAGACACTACATGGTGATGAGAGGGAGACTGTTACAGAACCTAACAGAGAGATAAGCAACAATCAAAAGGATCTGTTAGTTGGTTCAGGCAGTAACAACCCTTTGTCTGGTGGTAGTTCAAAGAAAGGCAATTTGAAAGGAGACGATGGACATATTTCTGGTTGTGAGGAGTCCACAGATGGCATGGTAGACACTGTCTACACAGACTGTGGTAATAAGTCTACAGAAAGCATGTTGGACTTACAGACATCTAGTACCCTTGATGGTGGTGCAGGACAAGATGGACTGACGTTACAGGATACCTCAGTGAGTACTCTGCCTCATAGAGGAGAACTGAATGCTGCATTTATCAGAATGATTGACCAGGACTCAGATTTTCCAGATGCTACTTCCTCTAAAGTGGAGTCTCTGGAAATGAAAAAATCATGTGAAGAGAAAGTATGCAGATCATTAAAAGATTGTGAAGTGGAAGTGTGTCCAGACTCTTGTGCCAGTGAGATAGAGTCTGTTGCAGATCATGAATCAAATACAAAAATATTTGATGGTATAAATGTGTCCTTAGATAATACTTATCATGAAGAGCAAGTTAAAGAAGCATCCCTGAGAGAAACACAAGGAATGATTGAAGGATCAAGACTGGAAATAAATTCTGAGTTTGACAAGGAAAATACGTTTGGAATTTCCTCAGAAGAGTTACTGTCTTCTGGATGCCCGGATGAGAGCCCTGTTCCCATAGGGAGCCTGAAATCCATTGAGACAATGCCTTTGTATCTGTTTTCTCAAGAAAATTCAGAAAGTAATGTTAATAGTGGAGAAACTGAGCTGAAAAAACCTTTTAAACCAAAAGATGGTAAAATCCTTTGTGAAAACATAGAGCACCGCACAGTCCTGCTTGAGACAAAGGAAGGAGCGCCAGGGGATGGGAGTAATTCTAGTGAAGGACTCAGAATAGACAGCAGTATGCAAAATTTGCCTTTGACAATGGAAACAGAAACTAAGTTGAAAGGAGAAGAAACTGAAGCACATCAGAGGGGACCCCTGGGTTACTTAACTGTCAGTGAAGAGTCTGAGAAGATGATCACCAGAGAAGCTGGTAATAATAAAGGGAGAGAGATTTCTCAGACCCACTCTAAATCCCAGAGGATGCTTGGTGATACTGAAGAGCTACAAATCCAGAGGGCTTTGGACTACATGTTGCAGAATGAAGAGGAATATCTACATCAAAAAGACGCACACAGGATATTGGAACAATGTGCATCATCTAATGTGTTGTCAGATGAAGTGCAAGATAAGAACCAAACTAAGGATTGCAAAGGTGAGTCCACCATGATGAAGGAAATCACTCTAGCAAAGCTAGCCAAGGGCAGCACTGCTGCACAGTTTCAGAAGCTGGAAAATCCAAAGGAGGAAAGCTTGTGCCATCCATTAAAAACAGACATGGTGTCATACACAGATCCTTGCCTGTGTGGTGCCCTTCAGAAAGCACAAAACCCCAACTCTGCTGGATGTGATGAAATACACGGTGCCTTTGGGAACACTTCATATCAGAAAAGAGTGCTTCCCTTAAAGAAGCAGCCCCATCGAACATGTAAGAAAGTTTCCTATCAGGAGCAAGTCAACATTGGGAAAAAAATAAGTAAAATCAGAAGTTCTGCCTTTTTAAAGAGTTCCTCTGAAACCATTCCCACAAAAGCACACAGATTTCTCAGTTCATGTGCTATGTCTGCACCCGCACAATTGGAACCTGAAACAGTACCAACCAGGAGCTTAATGAGCCACATACCAAAGCAGAAGGTGACTCCGTGCCATTCCTTGAGGAGCCTGAATGTTAGGAAGCCTACCAAAGAATCAGCCTTACTAAACAAGCTGTCCATTCTTGCCTCCAGACTGGTCCCCGCCACAAAGACCCAGAAACTAAGATATCGGCGATGTTCCTCTGAACTTCTTCCAGTGGCTAAAAGCTACAAGCGGCTCAGATACAAAAGGTTTCTGGATGGATTTTCATACAATACAATGCAGCTGAATCCATATTTGGCATCTAGTGGATGGGATAAGAGACCTAACAGTAAGCCCTTGACACTTTATTCGCTCGAAGCCATCAAAATGAGCTTCATAGATTTGAGCAACAAGGTGCCATCACTGCTGTTTGGTTCCGAAATTTTCCCGATGTCTTTTCACATGAAATCGGGCTCTGAGTGCATGACTGAGTCCCCAAGGACTTTTCCTGAGCACTGTGCTCCAGCCAGGCTCGCCTTAGGAGAGGCCCCTAGGTGCCTGTCTCAACCTCCCAAATGGACCTTTTCTTTCTTCTTATCCCACAGTTGCCCTGGGATGGCCACATTCAGGGAAGACACTGGCCCCCATGGTCAGGCATATGCCCAGGCTCCTTCACAGCCTCCAGGTCCTCTCCAAGACTATGGAGGCACCGCCATAGTCCAGACCAGAGCAGGCTGCTCTGTCCTTGGCCTTCACACACTTCTAGCACTTTGTTCTCCTGGATGTTACCGAATCTGGACAAAAAAACGGAGCTTCTCCAGTCACATGCCTACAATGCAGAGGCTCTTCATGACCCAGTTTACACAAGGCTTAAAGGGGTTAAGATCTCCAGCCTCCATAGCAGACAAGGTCTTCTGTTCTCTGCCCTACTCGGTGGGCCGAGTGCTATCCATTTGGAGCCAGCATGGGCCTTCTACCTGCCCTTTTGAAATCTCTACTTTTCATTCCACTCACAGCAAGAGGCAGCCAACTCTGAGCACCACAAACAGGTAAAATCCATCTCCTGTTCTTTGCAAATGTCCCATGTTTGCTTTCCAACCTCTGAGGAAAGTTGAGGGCTGGAAATGCAAGGCTATTTAGAGTCTCCGTGCCTATATTTTCTGTTTTCTGTGCCAAATCTATGCTGAGAAAATGTAGCCATAGTTCTTAAGCATAGACCCCTCTAGTTTTCCTGCAGGATCTACCCCTGTATTTTTACCATTCTTTGTTCTGTCCAATTCATTCTGCAAACTATCAAATCTTTTGACTCTCTGCTTTTCTATCCTTGCCCCCACCTTGCAAAAAACAAATACCATTACAAGTTAGAAGACTTGCAAGTAGTGACAAATAATGGCTTATGATACCTTGTTCATAAAATATACAGTCAGCACCTAATTGAGTATTTTGTGTATAACTAGGGCACAGAATAAGTACTTTTTAAGTAAATAAAGTAATTATGTAGGTATCACCAAATCTAGTTCCTGAACCTCTGGATTTCTCTTTAGAGCAGAAAGGCTTCAAAGATTGGCATTTTCATACTATAGTTGTACAATTTGTAGAATTTTAAGTGAACGGGAAAAGAGTGGTTTGACCACTTAGAATAGTTGAAAATGATTTCAATATCATTTTACCTTCTTATTAGAAATAATAGGAAAAAAATTATTGAATTATATCCCTAAAAATCTGCTTTAGACATGATAGATAAATCTTCCTGTTTGTAATCCCTCGAATAAACAGAAACTTAATTTTTTTTTTTTAAATTGGCCCTTATCATTGCTATAGTTTAAAAATTCAACACCCACCAAGCCTCAAAATTCCAAACAGCCTGGGAGAGGCCTTGTTCTTTGTATATCGGTGCAATCTCTTATGTAGAGTCATTCTCTGTCACTATAAAGCTGTCTGGCACATATTGGAAAGTTCCTTGAGCATCTTAGCAGAAACCTAAGTAAATAAAAAGGTTTCAGAAAAACACCCCAGAACCTCAACATGGCTGATTGAAATTGAAAGACTAATGCTACTATAAGTACCTATCTTATAGTTAACAGAAAAATGTTCTTATAATGCAGCCACAAAAAAAATACATTAGAATGAATCAAATTGTTTTAAATGATGGTATACTGCTTTTATTTTGTCTAGTTTGTCAGTATGCCTCTATACTCTCATAAACACTCTCTGGTCAGTGTGTGACATGCAGCTTTAAATCATGTTACCTTCTTTAAACTATGTTCATGCAGGGGCACCTGGGTGGCTCAGTAGGTTGAGCATCCTACTTCGGCTCAGGTCATGATCTCACAGCTTGTGAGTTCAAGCCCCATGTCGGGCTCTGTGCTGACAGCTCAGAGCCTGGAGGCTGCTTCAGATTCTGTGTCTCCCTCTCTCTCTGCCCCTGACCCATTTGCAGTCTGTCTCTGTCTCTCTCAAAAATAAACAAACATTAAAAAAAATTTTTTTAACTATGTTCATGCCTGAGGTTAGAGTACAGACTAGTTCTTCATTTCACCCTGTGAAAATGTGTGGCCCTTTGGCTCTTTCTTCCTTGAGAACTCTTTCCCTCCTGACTTTTGTGTATTCCAGTGTGGAATATATTCTCTCCCCCTTCCTATTTCTAGTATTTTTATTTATTTTTATTTTATTTATTTTATTTTAATTTTTATTTTAATGGAAGCGTTTGTAGGGACTTTTCCTTCTTGTTGGCTCTAGAAGTGCCTTAACATTATATACCTTGGCTTTGAGTTTAGAACTTTGCTTTTATTTTATTTTATTTTTTAATTTTTTTAACGTTTACTTATTTTTGAGACAGAGAGAGACAGAGCATGAACGGGGGAGGGGCAGAGAGAGAGGAAGACACAGAATCGGAAGCAGGCTCCAGGCTCTGAGCCATCAGCCCAGAGCCTGACGCGGGGCTCGAACTCACGGACCGCGAGATCGTGACCTGAGCTGAAGTCGGACGCTTAACCGACTGAGCCACCCAGGCGCCCCGTGAACTTTGCTGCTTTTAAACACATTTAGAAATGTTACACATGATACGGGTACCTGCGTGTCTCAGTCGGTTAAGCACCCAACTCTTGACTTCAGCTCAGATCATGATCTCATGGTTCATGAGTTCAAGCTCCACATCGGGCTCTGTGCTAATTTATGTTTCCATAGATTTGGCGGGGGGGGGGGGGGGTTGGGGAACAAGTGAACGAGAGAAAGAATCCTAGGAGGGGCAGAGGGAAGAACGGAGGGGGAGAAAGAGAGAGGAATGGAGCTCACCCAAAGCGGGCTCTTATTTTACGTGAAGCAGGGCTCGTGCTCACCAAATTGGGGCCCAGATTCACCCAAAGCAGGGCTCAAGCTTACCCGATGTGGGACTCAAACTCACGAACCATGAAATCATGACCTGAGCCGAAATCAGATGCTTAACGGCTGAGCCACCCAGGTGCCCTCCATAGAATTTTTTTTAAGGTTTTATATATTTAAGTAACCTATACCCAACATGGGGCTCCAACTCAAGGACCCTAAGATCAAGAGTCGCATGCTCTACCAACAAAGGCAGCCAAGCGCCCCCCCAATAGAATTTTCTTATTTGGACCTTCAGCACTCTATAATATAGGTTGAACTGGCCTCCTTTTTGCTGCTTTTATAGATGAGGAGCCTAAGACACATGGCTTTTTCTAACCCGGATCACTCAACTGGTTAGTATTTCAGCTGAGCTTGATCTAGACCCAGGGTCTCCTGATTGCTGATTTGGTCAGCTGCTTTTTCAGTGTACCATCCCGCCTCTTTCCTTTTTTTTTTTTTTTTTTTTTTTTTTTTTTTAATTTATTTTTGGGACAGAGAGAGACAGAGCATGAACGGGGGAGGGGCAGAGAGAGAGGGAGACACAGAATCGGAAACAGGCTCCAGACTCCGAGCCATCAGCCCAGAGCCTGACGCGGGGCTCGAACTCACGGACCGCGAGATCGTGACCTGGCTGAAGTCGGACACTTAACCGACTGCGCCATCCAGGCGCCCCGAACTTGGCTTTAAAGAAAAGAGTTTTGGGGCTGCTGGGTGGCTCAGTCGGCTAAGCGTCTGACTCTTGATTTCAGTTCAGATCATAATCTCACTGTTCATGAGTTTGAGTCCCACATCAGCCTCTGCCCTGACAGCACAGATCCTGTTTGGGATTGACTCCCTCTCTCTCTGCTCCTCCCCCACCCCCGCTTACTCCCATGCTCTCAAAATAAACTTTATTTTTTTTTTTATTTATTTTTTTTTTTTATTTTTTTTTTTTTCCAACGTTTTTAATTTATTTTTGGGACAGAGAGAGACAGAGCATGAACGGGGGAGGAGCAGAGAGAGAGGGAGACACAGAATCGGAAACAGGCTCCAGGCTCCGAGCCATCAGCCCAGAGCCCGACGCGGGGCTCGAACTCACGGACCGCGAGATCGTGACCTGGCTGAAGTCGGACGCTTAACCGACTGCGCCACCCAGGCGCCCCTCAAAATAAACTTTAAAAAAAAAAGTTTCTTCTGTAAGGATATAGAAGTTAGACTTTATGTTAATGGTATTAACATAGAGATGAATAATACAAGATTTTTTTAGCTGTAAATTATTTTTTTTTTAATCTCTAATTTATGTATTCAACAACTTCATTAGAAGATATAAGACTCCAAGTCATTCTTATTCCCTCCTGTTACTGTCCTTTCTTTATTTCTCTCTCTACCTTCTTTTTAAGTTAGAAAATAATTAAGGTAAGTTAGAAAATAATCTTCCTGTCAGCCTGCCTCCATTCCAGTGATGGGCACGTAAATGTAATTCTCATCACTGGGGGGCGCCTGGGTGGCTCGTCGGTTAAGTGTCCGACTTCGGCTCAGGTCATGATCTCACGGTCCGTGAGTTCGAGCCCCGCATCAGGCTCTGTGCTGACAGCTCAGAGCCTGGAGCCTGTTTCAGATTCTGTGTCTCCCTCTCTCTGACCCTCCCCTGTTCATGCTCTGTCTCTCTCTGTCTCAAAAATAAATAAACGTTAAAAAAAAAAAAAATTTAATTCTCATCACTGGGATGGGGGTGGGGGGTGGGCTTCTTTCTGAGTGAATGACATTTCTTATCTTCCTAGGGCCTAATCAAGCATCATGTGCCGTCAATGGCATCAAAACCTTTTGAGTACCCCCAATGGCATCAAAACTTTCCTGTTGTTCTACTGCCCTAATTGCTTCTGTACTTTTGCTTCACTTCAGCCACACCATGTTACCGTATGTGCCTCTTCCAGGCATGGAAGCTACTTATAACACCAATGGCAGTCAGATGAGGTAAGCCTGCAGCAGTGCCTGGAACATAAGGGCTTGCAGTGTGTGTGTGTGTGTGAGAGAGAGAGAGAGGAAAGTGAATGTGCAAGCGAGCACAGCACCTGAGAGAGCACACGAGCTGATGGCATGGGTCTGGTGTAGCATGATTCTGATGTCTTGTTCTCCTAAACCTGGTCCAAGATTCAGGCATGTTTTATAAGTATTAACTAAGAATATGTAATCAATACTAGCTATTGAAAAAAAAAAAAAAGACAAAAAAACTAGTCAGCTCATTGTACTACAAGTTCCCTCTCAAGCTATTTCTTAATCATGCAACCGACTTCATTGTCTGGATGGGATTGATCTCATCTGAGCACAGTTCATTGTTCAGTTCACTAAATGTCTTTTTCTTCCAAAAAGTCTGTCCTTTTATATTTTTCCTTATAAAACGCTCCATACCAATGAAATTGATTGCATTCTTGGAAGTTTTTACATATGTAGACACAGGAGGTGTCCAGAAGGAACTAGAAAACAGGTTGACTGGAAATGTCATTGCTGAAAAAGGGAAGATCTTCAACCTTAGTCTGATGTTAAGAAGTTGAATGTGCCAAGATAGAAAGTGAAACCCATCTCATATTTTCTTCTCTGTTTTTCTGTCCATGGTGCTAGACTAGAGCCTCCGTTCCCTGCCTTGGTACCAAAGTCTTGCTTAGTAACAGACTCAGCTGTCACCAAGCTCCTGCTTTCAGCCTCCGAGTTCCCGGTTCCTGGATTTGATGAGCTAGATGATGTGGCAGCAGCATGCCCCCATCCACAGAGCAGCCCTCCAGAACAGAAGGAGGTAAATGTAAAGTGCTGATGGAGTTGTGAGTGCTACTGGGCACGTCCACTGAGGACTACAGATCACATGATTGGTACACAGGCCTCTGAGTGTCTTTCCTTATCACCGTTAGCTTCAGCTGAGTGCTGAAGATTACCAAGGCAGGAGTTTTTCTCCTTAGCCACCAAAGCTACACTGGGTCTCTTAATCTGCATTGTTTTCCAGATCCTTTTTTCTTGATGATAACATTTAACAGGGTTTAGAGAGTGAGTTGGACCAACGAGGTGCTTCATGCATTCAAAAATGAGTGAACAATGATGTTCTTCAATTTTGCAAACTGTCTCTGTCTCCAGCAGTTGATAGACTTTCATATTGCTAATCTAAATATCTGAGCTGAATGGGTGATTCTCTTCCAATAGTATAAGGGAGCAGTTGTTGAAAACACTGTTAGCGGGAGTAAGGGGAGCTTTGTCATCAACTACTTACTAGAGCCATCTATAAACTGAGGAAGTAAAATCTTGAGTGTCAAAAGAGACTTCATGTATTTTGAATGTCTTATAACTTGACCGTCTTTCTTCTTAACCCTTAAAAATAGGCCGAGCCAGAGAAGAGGCCAAAAAAAGTCTCACAGATTCGTATCCGGAAAACCATTCCTAAACCAGACCCTAATCTTACCCCCATGGGCCTTCCTCGACCCAAAAGGTGAGTTCCTTCTCTAATACACATAGGTTCACATTTTTGGAAAATTGTTTGGCACAATATAATGAGCTTTTAAATAATTATATACTCTGAGCTATTTATCATACTTCTAGGAAGTTATCCAAAAGAATTAATTGGTAATGTGGCCAGAGGTTTATGTGCCAGGGATTTTGTAATGCATTCTTAATCATTTTTATCAAGCTCACTATGCCAGATATTATGCTGTCCCTTCACATACATAGTCTGGTCATCCCCCAGTGGTGTTGGGAGGTAAGCACTATTGTCACCCCCAAGTTTTGATGAGGGTGCTGAGGCTGAGTGGTTATGACACCTGTGTTAGGCCATGTATCAGTCATGGCACAGGTGGTTTCTGTCTCACACAGGTTTTACCTGACCCCACAGCCCAAGCTCACAGCATTCTATATGCAAAGTTGAGGAGGGACCTAAAGGTCATGAGGGAAAGAAGTTAAATTTCTTTCTTTCTTTCTTTCTTTCTCTTTCTTTCTTTCTTTCTTTCTTTCTTTCTTTCTTTCTTTCTTTCTTTCCTTCCTTCCTTCCTTCCTTCCTTCCTTCCTTCCTTCCTTCCTTCCTAAAATGCCAAATCCATGCTATGGTCTATATCATGACCTTTAAAAACTTGGCTTCTAAAGATTTTTTTTTTAATTTTTTTAGTATTTGTTTATTTTTGACAGAGAGAGACAGAGCATGAGTGGGGGAGGGGCAGAGAGAGAGGGAGACACAGAATCCGAAGCAGTCTCCGGGCTCCAAGCTGTCAGCACAGAGTCCGACGCGGGGCTCTAACTCACAGACCGCGAGATCATGACCTGAGCCAAAGTCGGACGCTCAACTGACTGAGCCACTCAGGCGCCCCAAGATTTATTTTTTATGACAGAGATAATTTGCTAATCCTATAAAAGAGAAGTGGAAAGAAAAAATTACCAAATTAGTATTTGTTGTAATATGTACTATACAGACACACTATGAAATTATAAGTATTTTAAAAAGATCTCCAGAGTTATATTCTCTTGTGGTGGTTTTCACTCCATTTCTCATTGGCAAATGGAAGCCTAACACTGGTTCCTTAGTAACCCCAGGGTAAATTAATGAAATTTCCTGAGTGTCAAGAACACATCTGTAAAATGTAGGTAAGAATTCCCAACACTTAAGATTACTATGCAGTCCAATTGAGTAAAAAATGTGGGGGCACCTGACTGGCTCAGTTGGTAGAGCCTACAACTCTTCAAGGGTTCAAGTTGAAGCCTCCCCATTGGGCATGGAGCCTACTTTCAAAAGAAAAAGGAAAAAAAATGTGTACTGGTACCTATTGTATTGCTTCACACAACACAAATGCAATAGTTACTGTTACTATGATCATAATTGACGTTCCACATTTCCCAAGTGGTCTTGTCTTAATATATTTTTATCTCACACTGCTTTTATTGATCATCCTATCAAGTCTTTATAAGAGAAATGTTTAAAATATTTCAGATATCCTAGGTTGAATAGTACTTACTACTAGTGAATGAAATAGGATTCAGAATCAGATGTATTCTATCTTGCATGTATATGTAGATAGAAGTTCTAAAAAATCTTTTATGTATATATAAGTAAGTAGTTGGGAGTGGAGAAAGTTTTAATATAGTAATGACATTCAGTCCTTTGAACTTCTTTCAAGTAAGTGCCAAAAAATCACCCAGTGATCTATCATCAAATTATATTTAATGATTTATCACCTATTTTTTTGAAAGCAAAGGATTGAAAAGTGCTGACTTACATAGGTTCTGTTACCAGGCATTGAAGGAGCAAGTATCTCATTGTATGGGCAGTACACCAAAAAGATCTGACCAGTAAGTGTCAAATGCCTAATAATTTGTATGTTGGTCTTTCACTTAGAGATAACTTTAATCTAATACAGTGAAAGGGGTTGAAAAAATAAGATTTTTAATAAACCTTTGCCTAAGATATCTTTTGATGAGCTATTCAGATACTCTTTTATCAAAAAATCTTCAAGTTATAGATTTAATGCATTATATTTATCAAAAAACCTTGACATGTAACTTTTTTCTTTTTCTTTCTTTCTTTTTTTAATATACTTGACACAATGGGAGCGCCTGGGTGGCTCTGTTGGTTAAGCATCTGATTCATGATTTCAGCTCAGGTCATGGTCTCGTGGTTCATGAGTTTGAGCCCTGAGTCAGGCTTCGCACTAGCAGCGTGGAGCCTGTTTGGGATTCTCTCTCCTCTCTCTGCTCCTGCCCCACTCACACTCTTTCTCTCAAAATAAATAAAAATTTTGGGGCGCCTGGGTGGCTCAGTCGGTTAAGCGGCTGACTTCAGCTCAGGTCATGATCTCCCGGTCCGTGAGTTCGAGCCCCACGTCGGGCTCTGTGCTGACAGCTCAGAGCCTGGAGCCTGTTTCAGATTCTGTGTCTCCCTCTCTCTCTCTGACCCTCCCCCGTTCATGCTCTGTCTCAAAAATAAATAAACGTTAAAAATAAATAAATAAACAAATAAATAAGTAAATACTTTTAAAATAGATATACTTGACACAATGTTACATTAGTTTCAGGTGTACAACATAGTGATTCAGTAGGTCTATACAATATATGGTGCTACCCACAAGTGTAGCTACCATCTGTCACAGTACAGTACTGTTACACTTGATCTTAGCCAAAAGGCCAAGAAGTGATAGTACAGTACTATTATAATGCCATTGACTGTATTCCCTGCGCTGTACCTTTTATCCTTGTGACTTATTCATTCCATAACTGGAGGCCTGTATCTCCCACTCCCCTTCACCCATTTTCTACATCCCCCTACCCCTTGACATATTAACTTAATTGGCAAAAGCAATTTTTGTTACTCAAGCCCATCTGCCAAATTATTCTTCCTAACTTTTGTTTTCCAACTCAGGTAAATGTGTTGATCTGTACCTTTAAGAAAACCATACAAACCATTGAGAAATAAACTATGAAAC
This sequence comes from Neofelis nebulosa, assembly GCF_028018385.1. Classification (NCBI taxonomy): domain Eukaryota; kingdom Metazoa; phylum Chordata; class Mammalia; order Carnivora; family Felidae; genus Neofelis; species Neofelis nebulosa. Next base: position 74,052,864 of record NC_080792.1, on the reverse strand, counting down.
ACATCTTACTCCTTATTATATGGAACACATCCTTATAACTTATTGTAAGGTAGATTTGTGAAAGCCATAAGCCAAAATTAAAATCATATGCAACAAATATAATTAATTTATTCATTTTAATAATTCATTATTAAAACAACATGATAATGCTATTTCTCATCCTGAATTTGTAACAAACTAATGTGTAGCTAGAATAATAAATTACAAAGTGAGGAGTATGGTAGAAAGCATGATATTGCTTCGGTAAATGTGTATGCATGCATGAAACAAACTCTGTTATTGGACTTCTGGAATAATTAAGAGTCATAAAAAATCAGAAATAAAGCTATTAATTTATGTAAATCTTAGGATTGCTTCAGTATTTAATGTAGGAGAATAGTGTATTATGAAACCAACTGACATGGCAGTATCATAATTTTTGCTGTTAACAGTAGAAGTTATAACATTTTATAAGATGAAATAATGTAAGGATTAAATAATTGGATTAAATATTTCTTTATATAATTTGTTAAAAGTTTATCCCTTAACTGAATGAAATTACTTAAAATTTTTCGTCTGTGGGTTTTACACACTTCATCTTCAAATGTTTGATAGTCCTAGTAAACATTTCAGTTATATGTGTGTTGTTTTTTAAATTTTTTCAAGTGGGGGAGGGGCAGAGAGAGAGGGAGACACAGAATCCAAAGCAGACTTCAGGCTCTGAGCTGTCAGCACAGAGCCCAACATGGGGCGAGGTCATGACCTGAGCCTAAGTCGACGCTTAACCAGCTGAGCCACCCAGGCACCCCTCAGTTACATGTTTTAAAAAGGAAGGAAAGGATTGGCTGTTGATTGGAACTTTTCTTTCTAAGTGGTAACAGACTGTCAATGAGAATTGAGAATAGTTTGGAAAAAACATAGGGTACAATTAAATACATGAGCCGGCTGTATTGATATTTGAAGCTCTCTTTCATAAGTAGGGCCAGGAGGCATTGTTTGATGATAATCGGGAGATAAATGAGGCAAAGTCACTCTGACAAACCCATTCCACAACATATTTGAAATCTGAATATTCTGGCACCACCCAAAGTATCCTATTTCTGAGGCCACTCCTCTCTTGTATGTGATGGGAACTATACCTAAGGGGAAAGACAAGTCCAATACAGGTTTACAGTAATTTCATTACTTACTAAGCGAGCTTAGCAAGATTAGTTATTTGTTTCATATACCAAAGCAGAGTTCAGGGTGTATAGGTGCTGTTCTGAAAGAATTTGTGCAAGGGGCACCTGGGTGGTTCAGTTGATTAGGCATCCGACTCTTGGTCTCAGTTCAGGTCTTAATCTCAGGGTCGTGAGTTCAAGCCCTGCTTTGGGCTCCATGCTGGGTGTGAAGCCTACTTTTAAAATAACACAACATCTCGGGGCGCCTGGGTGGCTCAGTCGGTTAAGCATCCGACTTCAGCTCAGGTCACGATCTCACGGTCCGTGAGTTTGAGCCCCGTGTCGGGCTCTGGGCTGATGGCTCAGAGCCTGGAGCCTGCTTCCGATTCTGTGTCTCCCTCTCTCTCTGCCCCTCCCCTGTTCATGCTCTGTCTCTCTCTGTCTCAAAAATAAATAAACGTTAAAAAAAATTTAAAAAAAAATAATAACACAACATCTCTCCCAAGAATTTGTGGAAATGGAGAAATCTGCATGAGTGTTCAAACATATGACTTCTAGGAAATTAAAGATTGGAAGATTAATTCCCCTAAAAGTGGGATTTCATGTACTCTGGCATGTCTTGGTACCCTAGTGTGAATACCACTGGTCTAGGGTATTTAGTAGCAACCTTATTTAGCTCTGGGGAGTTCATGTGTCAGTCAGGGTCCAATCAGGAGACAAACTACACGGTATTTTATTTTATTTGTCAATTTTATCTTAGCTTGAGCAAGGGAGAGGGGCAGAGGGAGAAAGAGAATCTTAAGCAGGCTCCACACTCAGCACAGAGCCTGACATAGGATTCAGTCCCACAACCCTGGGATCATGACCTGAGCCGAAATGAAGAGTTGGACGCTCAACCAATTGAGCCACCCAAGTCCCCCCGCAAACTACATAGTATTTTAAATAGGGGAACTTTTTTTTTTAATAATTTTTTAAAACTTTTTTTTAAATGTTTCTTTATTCTCAGAGAGAGAGAACAAGCAGGGGAGAAGCAGAGAGAGGGGAGACAGAGGATCCCAAGTGAGCTCTGTGCTGACACACAGAACCCAGTGTGGGTCTCAAACTCACGAACTGTGAGATCATGACCTGAGCTGGTTAGACACTTAACCAATTGAGCCACTCAGGCGCCCCTTAATAATTTTTTTTAAGTTTATTTATTTATTTTGAGGGGAGGGAAGGGCAGAGAGAGAAGGAGAGAGAGAGAATCCCAAGTACACTCTGCATCGCCAGCGTGGAGCCTGATGCGGAGCTCAAACCCACAAACCATGAGATCATGACCTAAGCTGAAACCAAGAGTCAGACACTTAACCAACTGAGCCAACCAGGATCCCCAAATAAGGGAACTTTAATATAAAATAGAGTAACCGTAAAGATGTACAGAGTATTCTGAAGGGCACCCTAAGACTGAGGGAAAGTACTCAAGGTAGGACAAACTTGGAAGGGGGGCCACCTCCTCTATGTTGGCATTTTGACTTTGTTCGTGAGGGTATGGGTGCAGCCCATTGGATGGCTGGGTTGCTAAGGCCAGATCTAGGCAAGCAGGAAATAGCAAACAACTTCTAGGGTGCAGATGAGCTGAGGCAGGCAGGCATGCAAAGGGACTAGGGGTGTCTCTGTGGATGTAATGCCTGGAGCATGTGGTGTTTCCTTCAGGAGGGCCACAGGAAACAGCCCTCAGGAAGTTGGGGTATAAGCTTATGGCCTGGAGTGCCCCACATGTGTCAGGAAGCATGTGGCATGATCACCAGGCTAGGGTTGCCAGAGCACTGAGGGACTACGTACTCTGGCCACACAGCTAGGGCAGAGCCCCCTCCAAATGACCCCCTCCTGACACGCCAACAAACATACACCAGTGATGGGGGGGAAAAGTTCACCAGAACCAGGAAGAGAAGCTCCTTTCCTCTTAGCAGTGTTCCCCCAATGCCTTCTTTTGCCGGAGCTTTTAGCATCATACTTACTCTAAAGAAGAAATGCTTCAAGAGTCCAGGATTCCATTTTCACAGAGCAGGTTCTGGAGGGTACATTTTGAGCTAAGAAGTTATAATATAACTGGCGCATGCCAGTAAACAAAACTTTGAATATATTCACTCGACCAAGAGCTGAAGAGATTTGAATAAATGGAAAGGTTTATGTTTCACACAGTCAGAGTTAACATGGAAAAATAAAGAAGCAAAAATAGCCAGGAAAATTCAGAAAAGGAGTGAAATGAGAGAGGTGTTAATCCTAAGAGACGTTAAAACATATTGTAAACTCGGATGCCTGCGTGACTCAGTTGGTTAGGCTTCTGACTCCAGCTCAGGTCATAGTCACATGGTTCGTGGGTTCGGATCCCACATTGAGCCCTGCACTGACAGCTCAGAGCCTGGAGCCTGCTTAAGACTCTGTGTCTGTTTGTCTCTCTCTCTCAAAAATAAATAAACATTTAAAAAATATATACATATATATATTATAACTAAGTAAATAGAAGTGTGATGCCACAGCAGAAACATACAAATTGGTAAAACAAAATAGAAAGTCCAGAAATAGACATGACTACATAGAGAAATATAGAATGTGACAAAGGTGTCCCCTCAAATTAGTGGTAAAAAGATGGACTGACTGTTCAGTAAAGTGCTATTGGGGCAACTGGGTAGCCATTTTAAGAGTAATAAAGTTGGATCTGTACCTTAGACCTTTCACCAGAAAAAATCCCAAATGAATCAAATTTAAGTAGAAACAAATCAGACTGTAAGAATACTTAACGAAACCATAGGAATTTTGTTTTTTTATGTAAACTCCAACTTCAACGTGGGGCTCGAACTCAGCCCTGAGATCAAGAGTTGCATGCTCCACTGACTAAGCTAGCCAGCCGCCCCTGCCCACAGGAAATTTCATTGTTTTTTTGTTTTTGTTTTTGTTTTTTAATGCTTATTTATTCTGAGAGAGTGAGAATGCACAAGAGGATGAGGAGCAGAGAGAGAGGGAGAGAAAGTCCCAGGCAGACTCTTGATTTCGGCTCAAGTCATGATCCTAGGGTTGTGGGATTGAGCCCTGTGTTGGGTTCTGCACTGAGTGTGGATCCTGCTTAAGATTCTTTCCTGCTCGCACATGCTCTCTCTTTCTCTAAAATTAAAAAACACACACAACACACACAAAACAAGATGCACTGCTTTATATATTTGTATAATCAGTATCTTAAGATAATGTTATGCTAGAGCCAAAATTGTCTATAGAGTGCTGTCATTTGTGTAAAATAGTGGAGGTTTCAGGGGAATAGAAATTCCCTAAGACTTCTATTTTATATAGACCACTTCTGCAGCCATGACTTCTATAAACATTTGTAAATGAGAGACATGGTTGCTCAAAATCAGAATTTGAACCCACCCCCAAATGCCTGATGTTTTCTCTTTGGCCATATTTATAGATTTGTTCTACCTGAGAGTATAAAAGCCATTGTTACTCAAGAAGCAGTTGGTCATCTTAGGTATTAAGTGTCCCCTGGTCATTTTCTAGGCCAGAAAACAGATACCTTCAAAAATTGTTGCTATATTCTGCTTAGTGTATATATCAGCATATCTCTGGCTCAAGACCACACCTTATGCAAAGAGTTTTTGATGTTAGCTCTGAAACTGCCTTCCTTATGATGGAAATCGTAAAAACAGATCAAGTGATGAGGGAGAGAGGACCCAGCAGATGGAAGACACTCAAATGTAGACTTTCTCCAAAACCACCCTGGGCAAGATGGGCTTTCCACGGAAAGTGTCTGTGCTTTTGAGGCAGACTGTGCCATTCCAGTGAATGTAGTCTCGCTGAAGAAGCCAGTTTGTTGAGAGGCCAGAAATTCCAGAATCTGAGCTCTGCTCACAGACCTTCACCTCAGTCCAGAAACAATGTGGATACATACTACCCTGATTTGCAAGTCAGAATGACTGGGAGGCTCATCTTTCACTCTCGGACTGCCCATCCAACATCTTTAATGTAGCAGTTGCCAGTGCTCAGAAGCAAAGTAGTTGTCCTGTTTTGGAACGCCAGTGCTAAGTCACTATGAAATTTTGTATACATATTATTATTTATGTATATTTTCCACAAGCATGTTCTTTGCTGAATTGGAATTGAACCAAACCGAATCTCGGTTAAGATTCTCATAAAGAAACTAAAACATGACGCCAAAAAGTTAATTAACATGCTCTTCAGACTCTGCTTTTCTTATCTGAATGAAACAGGTTTAAAATACAGAAACTTTGTGGTGATAAGTTAACACTATTAATAGTTAATATAAAAGTTATCACAGTAAGTTTCTACTGATATAAGTGTGGTAACCTGAGGGTTGAAGCTATTATCTTCCACATCGTAGCAACGATGAATAATAAACAAATGAATTGAGTATACTCATAAACAAATGAGTAAATAAAAGGGTAAGTTTTATGGTATGTCAACCAAAACTCTTTGAGGACTGATCAAAGGTCTACAGCAGGAAATGCACAAGATGAGTGTAGAATATCTTGTCCTACCAGAAAGTGATGAAGTTCTCAAAGACTACTAAAGTCATGTCAAAGAGACTCAGAAACCAATTTGGAACTCCCACTGGCCACAGATGAAACAGAGCGTCAAAAAGAATAATAACTGCAACAGATTGGAGCATAAGAAATATGTTTAAATGGAATAGTTTATAATGACACTTTAAAAAAAAATTTTTTTTAATGTTTTTATTTATTTTTGAGACAGAGACAGAGCATGAGCAGGGGAGGGGCAGAGAGAGAGGGAGACACAGAATCTGAAGCAGGCTCCAGGCTCTGAGCTTTCAGCACAGAGCCCAACACGGGGCTCGAACTCACGGACTGTGAGATCATGACCTGGGCTGAAGTTGGATGCTTAACCGACTGAACCACCCAGGCGCCCCTATAATGACACTTTTAAAACAATCCATTGGCCATATTTGGATGAGATTAGAGAACCAAGTAATTGTTTGGAAATCAGTAAATAAAGGGAAAGAACCAAGCATGAGCTGTTTTTCCTGTGCAAAGTGTACTACAGGGTTACTAAGTAATGGATGAACATGAAGTTTCAATTTAGACAGAAGAATTCTAGCAAATGAATTGAGAAGCAGTGCTAGACTATCATTAAGTATGGCCCTGAAGAAGTAATAAATACAGTCAGTGTTCTTCAGTGGCTAGTAATATTTTAAAAAGATCAACAACAGGTATCCTTTCCCTCGGGATGAAAGTATACACCACCATCTAAAACTCTTCCTATTGGGGTGCCTGGGTGGCTCAGTCAATTAAGCATCCAACTTTGGCTCAGGTCATGATCTCATAGTTCATGGGTTAGGGCCCCACATCAGGCTCTGTGCTGACAGCTCAGAGCCTGGAGCTTGTTTTAGATTGTGTCTCCCTCTTTCTCTGCCCCTCCCCTGCCCATGCTCTGTCTCTCTCTCTCAAAAATAAGTAAACATTAAACAAGAAGAAGAAGAAGAAAATAAAAATCTTCCTATCAAAACACCTAAATCTGATTATGCCTCTTATATCTAATTGTCAATCTATAGGAAATACCTGTAATATTTTCCATATGTTTGGTTCAGAGGAACGGGTTAAATAATATTTTGTGATGGGGCGCCTGGGTGGCGCAGTCGGTTAAGCGTCCGACTTCAGCCAGGTCACGATCTCACAGTCTGTGAGTTCGAGCCCCGCGTCAGGCTCTGGGCTGATGGCTCGGAGCCTGGAGCCTGTTTCCGATTCTGTGTCTCCCTCTCTCTCTGCTCCTCCCCGTTCATGCTCTGTCTCTCTCTGTCCCAAAAATAAATAAAAAACGTTGAAAAAAAAAAATTAAAAAAATAATATTTTGTGGGTGTAATCATAATATAGACTGGGGAAGCCTCAGGTCAGACAACCTGGTTTCTTCAAATAAATGACAAAATAAAAAAGGAGACAAAATAGAACACTAGTAATGTATAAATTGAGATGGTATTGATTGGAATTAAAAAGTTCCAGGGACTGGTGTTTGGGAGAAGGGTAAAAATATTGATGCACTCCAGTTTCCAAGTTAAGAAAACTTCTTAAAATTCTTGCCACCCACTGAAAGAGAAGTGTATAATTTCCAAGCCAGGAAAGGGGGATAAAAGAGAAGTGAGCAGCAGTCAGTTAAGGAGAAGAAAAGAAATATTGAAAAGGTAAAAGAAGCTATAAAATATGAATAGTAGATACAAATACAGCTATATCATTGCCAGTAAGTATAAATGGACTAAATTTCATAAAGCTGAAGATTGGCGGCCTAGAAAAGAAAATCTGGTACATGTTGTACACGTGAGACACATCCAAAATTCATTGCAGGGGCACCTGGGTGGCTCAATCAGTTAAAGGTCCAGCTTCGGCTCAAGTTACAATCTCGTGGTTTGTGGGTTCTAGCCCCATGTAAGGCTTTCTGCTGTCAGTGCAGAGCCTACTTGGGATCCTCTGTCTGCCTCTCTTTCTGCACCTCTCCTGCTTGTGCATGCTCGCACTGTCTTGCTGTCTCTGAAAAATAAACATTAAAAAAAAAAAAAAATCAATCGATCAATCTCAATCCAGAGGGCCTGTAAGAAAAGGACTCATCAAGTTGGGAAGCCAATTTTATTTCTCTTAAGAGAACATGAAGAATTTATTTTATTCTCTTTTCAGGTTAAAGAAAAAGGAGTTTAGTTTAGAAGAAATATATACCAACAAGAATTATAAGTCTCCTCCTGCAAACAGGTGGGTACATGAGTAGGAGTGAATAGACTGGGAGGGCTTCTGAAATGATCGATGCAAATCTCCAATCCATTCACTTTAGAAAGGAAGTTATTGGAAATAACTAGAATTGGTATTTTTAGTTCCCAGCGCTTGAACTGGGGTTGGTGGTAGGATGGGACAGAAATGTGTGATGAGTTAGGTAGGTACAGAAAACACCATTTCCTTTCAGTTTGTACTTGTGTTTTTAGCAAAAACCTGGCTGTCCTTTTCAGGACTAGTAATCATTGATCTTCAGATATAATTCCAAATCCAAACACAGACAGTGTTTCACATGGCTACCTTTGAGTGTGAATTCAGTTCAAGTCAGGGAACATTTATTAAATTCCTATTGTGTCCAGGTTGTAGCAGGAGAGTTCTAGGATTTTATCCTGTAAAGTGAGCATTTGCTCTAAGACCTTTGTACGAGATTATTCATTGCAGCATTGCTAAATAATAGGAAACAATTGGAAACAACTTAAAATTGAATTATGATTCAGCCTTATAATGGAATACACTGTAGCCATTAAAAGGAATGAATCAGATACCTGTTTACTGAATTAGAATAATCTTAAAAGTTATTGACCAAAAAAAAAAAAAGTTATTGACAGATCATAGAGGCACAGTGTATAGGGCAGTGTATGTGGTTTGCTACCATTTGAACACAAGAAGAAAACCAAAGTGGAGGATATATGCTGTGGGTTAGCAGACTATAGGCCACATTCAGCGAGTGGCCCATTTCCTTTCTTTTTTTGTTACAGTCTGTGAGAAAAAAAAAAAAAAAGGGTTTCTATATTCTTAAAGGGTTGTTTAAAAACAAAAAATATAATCGAGTCCTATGTGCTCATTAATTTAAAAATGTTTCCTACCTGTCCCTTCACACAAAAGGGCTGATCTCTGGTAATATATGCTTATTTATGCATGTCTCTGATTGAATGACTTTGTGAATACATAAAAAAGTGGCTCGTGTTGCCTACGGGGTCTGGTCTTTATTCCTTACCCTTTTGCTCAGTGTCAGTTTTTTCACTGGGTGTTCATATATTACATATCCATAAATACATATTTTTCTTCGTACATAAAAAGATACTGGCCAGAGAAAGCAGTCAAGTAAGTAGTCATTAGTTGTTTTAGCCCCAGTTGACCAGAAGGGTTGGTGACCCAGGAGATGGGCCACGTGAGTCATTGTATTGGTGATTCTTTTTTTGTGCTCCACCCTTAGGTGTTTGGAGACCATCTTTGAGGAACCTAAGGAACGAAATGGTACGCTAATCTCAATCAGCCAACAGAAGAGAAAACGAGTTCTAGAATTTCAGGATTTTACAGTCCCACGAAAGAGGAGAGCTCGTGGTAAAGTCAAGGTGGCAGGCAGCTTTACCAGGGCCCAGAAGGCAGCTCTGCAGAGTCGAGAGCTGGATGCTCTGTTGATACAGAAACTAATGGAATTGGAGAACTTTTTTGCCAAGGAAGAGGAGGAGCAGGAGCGATCATCTGGTTGTTGAAAAGCAGTTTGGTTTAGGGGTCTCAATTTTAGATTTTCCAGTCTCCTTGGAAGAAGTTGCCTAATTTTGCCCTACCGCCCAAACTACTCAAAATGCAGTCCGTGGATTTTACCTATTTTAAGGTGCAACCTTTTTAGGAAATGGTGAAGGAGGGTCCTCTACTTCTACTGCTGAGTATTGAACCTCAGGAATGTTCCCTTTCTCCTGGAAATGGTCCTGAAAACCATCTGGCCCCCTCCTCCTCACACTTGCCATCCACAGGAGGAGGACTCAGCATACCTTCAGTAACACTAGAATTCCAAGGACTCATAGCATTTGCACGTCCGTGTGAAAGTTCTGCGTTGTTTACGGTGGTGCTAGACCAAGATTATTTAGAGACGTGGCCTAGGGAGGGGGACCTGGCGTCCTGTTCTTTGTGGTCTCACCAGCTCATTTCAGTAGTTGAGGAAAGATGAGCTGTTGTGTTTCCTAATCCTTTTGAGTCTGTCTGCCCAGAATCGTGTGTGTGCGTGTGCGTGTGTGGGTGTGGGTGTGGTTGTGTGGGTGTGTGTGGCTTTTCCCCATCATTTTCTCCCCTCTGTGACTATGGGTCACTAGTGCCAGAGGAGCCCGTCCAGGCCCCCTTCAAAGTAAGTTGCACTTTTTAATGTTGTGGTGTTATTTTCATTTGTTTTTATTTCTTTCTTTTCTTTTCTTTCTTTTTTTTTTTTTTTTTTTTTTGTATTATTGCTGCATGTTTGGAGCCTTTAAATGTGATTTTAAAACAAAATTTTAAGACATCAAGGAGAAAGACAATAATGTCTTAAGAATATATGACAGGCATTTGACCCAGTGTATCAGTGCATGGTATGGGACAATGGTGAGACATTTTCCCATTATGTGTTTCAAGCAGTCCCTTCCCCATTTCCACCTTCCAGTGTAGCTCATTAGAAGGAGTACTTTTTCATCTGTGTTCTCATTCTTGCCCATTAAGTAGATGTGTTTATTTTAATGATAGAAGTAAGAGCAAGTTTTCCTCCCAATCATTTAAAAAAATGTGAAGGTTGGGTGTGGTCTTAATGGGTTTTATCTGAAGTGGTAGTCTATAACAAAGTTGGGTACGGCAGCTCAGGTGGTGATAAAAGGCCGACCCAGAGTGTTTGCAGCTGTCAGAGCAACTTGCTCCAAGAGTGGGGAGTGAGATGGCACGTGGTTCAGACCCAGTGATGCATCCTTGCAGGGGGATCATGAAATTCCATGGCCAGCCCTCTCTGAGAACACCCATCGTACTCTGGGCTCCTATGTCAAACCTACTGGAAATTTTGCAGAGTGCCAGAGTTGGCAGTTCCTTCATCTGTGCCTGCTTGAGTCTGTGGGCAGAAGGATGCTGTGTGGGTCGGCCAGGCCCTGAGGTGTCATTTGTTTTCCACTTAACTCCTATGTGCCCTTGCCCTGCTTCCCCCCTGCCACCACCATCCCCTGTGTTTTATCTTTCTTTCTCTCTTGCTTTCATTACAAAAGTTCAGAGAATTAACATTCCTTGGCTGGTGAGTGGGATGCTACACCCAGCCTCAGGACACTGGTCACCTCTTCCCATTCTCCTAGGAACCACTGCTAGGAAGCAGCCACCCAAGGAGACTGTCAGAGCTCCAGAGATATTTTCAAAGTCAGTCTGTTAGAGTGAGTGGTGCCGTCCTGGTGTGTCTCCTAGGGTTCCTTTGTCTCCCCATTTGTGAGTGGGTGGGAAGATGGGGTGGGGGCAGGGGGTCTCTATGTGCCTTTCCTTTGCAGGTTGACAGTCTGTGCCACACTGGAGCAGAAGAACTGACATGAGCAAGAAAAAAAAAATGCCACATCTGTCTTCTAGGCCCGCTGCCTCAGACATAGCATTTAGTAAGTGAAATACACATCTGGTAACCCATAGAGGCTTCTAAGGCCATGGCCAAATAGCATTGAAGAGAGCCGCATTTCCACACTGGCTTGGAATGTGAACCAGATTCCGCTGTTCTACATCTGCTTTGCCCAGACTGTATAGACACAACCTGTGTTTCACCTCAGTACCTCTCCCATCCTGGGACAGGGTCCTTAGACACTAAATGTTTTTCTCTGTCTTTTTGCCTAAGGGAGTGGGGATTAGTATTCCATTTTACCCTCTGACAAACATTTTTAGGGAGTGCTGCTGGACAGCTTGCAAACTCCCAGCAACTCAGCAGAGCCCTGTTTGCCAGCTCCATTGCTGGTGTAGACGAGTCAGCAATGCGGCAACAACCCATGTCATCCAGCAGACTGAAGTTGAACGGGCACAGCTGTGGCATCACCACCATTACAGAGATATAATTTCAAGTTTGCCCTTATACGTAGGCACGGTATTTGCAAGAGCCAGGAAGAATGATTTGGAACATTGGAGGCATGGAGTAAGTGGAGGCTTGGGCTCCCTCCTTGTCCTGGCAATGTGGAAGAGAAGCAGCTCTGAGGCATCTCTGCCTATCCTTGAAATTCTTGGCCTGCCCTCTGGCTCGGGGCCTTCCCCTGCTCCAAAGTTAAGAAGGGGCCCCCATTGCAAACTTGAAATTGCTTGCCTAAAACCGATACAGCTAGTTCTAGCTGTGCTCAGCCACACCTGTCTTTGCATCTGTTTTCACCATTGGCCTGGCCAGCTGCAAGGCTAGATCTGTGGTCCTCGGAGCCTGTGGAACCTGCCCACGATCGAGGGGGGGGGGGGGGGGGGGGGGGCGTTGGCTGCTGGCACACCACTTGCTCAGAGCTACAGGAGGTCTCTTTCTGGGGTGGGGGTTGGTAGTTTCTGAGTATGGGGACTTCCCACCCCAAATGGTGGGAAGTTACAGTTAACTATGATTTACTCAACTATAATTCAACTCCAGAGGCTTAGTGCTTTTAATATGGGAAAGAGAGGAGAAATCTCAGGTCCAATCAGGGTTCTGCCTATCAGCTTTTCACTGAAACTTCAACTATGTTTTTTTTTTTTCCATCTTTCAGTTATAGCTATATTTGCCCCTCATCTGCTTCCTGCCCCCTTTCTCCTTCTCTTTTGGTCACCTTTCCAGTTTCATTTCTTCATTAGTTTAAATGTACCTCATCATACCTATTAAAACAGATTATGTCCACTTTTTCTTACTGACCTTACTCTAAGAGCTACAGCTGAGGGAGGTACAGTGGAAAGACATGTAGCATTTGCCTTACGTGGAGCCTGAAGAGCTTAGAAACTCATGCTGTGAATCCCAAAACTCAGCGCTCCTTTAAGAGCTGTGAAAATCATGACATTTTGTCACAGTTTTGCCTGAAAGGGTCTTTTGCGCGGGTGCCAGAGCCAACCTGAGGTAAATTCCAGATCCTACCATCTGGGCACGATCCCTCCCCCCGCAGGGCTCACTCCCTGCCCACCAGACCAAGAGCAGCATAGGGTGTGCAGTACTGGGGTGGCAGCACCAAGGCTCTGGTGCAGCCTGATGGAAAGCACAGCTGGCACTTGGTCCCCAGGCTGGGATTCCATCTCCTAATACATACATGGAGATCCGTGAAAGACCAACTTTTAGTCAGTGATGCTTTTCTCCCATTACCTGAGGGAGAAGTATGCAGTTGGTGCTTTCTTTTAATTCCCTTGTTTTGTTTTTGTTTTTGTTTTTGTTTTGTTTTGGAAGCTTTTCCCCTGGTATCATGGAAAGGACCTCTTAAACACCACATTGTTGGGTGGCTGTATCCAAAGTCTAGATAATTGGCCAGAGGTAGGGAGTAGCCTTTCCTGGATTGATGCAAAAGAAGGGCTCCTTACCACAACTGCACTTCTTGATATAAAAAGCTGGCTGCAGAGGAAGAGTTAATTTTACAAAAATCAAAGTTTGATATCATCTAGCTACAAATTGAGCAGCAGACGCTAATTTGATTATAAAGTAAGGGTCCCCATGTAGCCTACCATCTAGCACAGCATATTCTCAGATTTGATGCTTATTCATTGTGTGTCTTCACGAGCCCCTCCCTGGTGCTGAGTTGGATTTGAATTCTTGGTGAGAGGCCTCAGCATCTCCTTGGGCTGGTCTGGGCCAGTAAATAGCTGCCTGAAGTGTTTATATATTATCATGGTCAATATAGTTCAGTGAAATTTGTACATTTTTGGTAACATTGGCATACATGATGCCCCTGCAGTTCTTTTTCTGTTTGGTAGTTTGTGACTCTAAATTCCCACTGTTATGTGTGTTAATTTATGAAAATAAATTTTTTTTGGGAAAACCTTTCAAATAACTGTCAAGGCTGTTAGTCTATTCTCTTTTTTTATGATTTTATTTTTAAGTAAGCTCTACACCCAACATAGAGCTTGAACTTAACCCCAAGATCAAGAGTAGCAGGCCCTTCCAACTGAGGCAGCTAGGTGCGCCTGTTATTTTACGTTAAAAGTTTACCTATAACGTTATGAGGTTTCACCATTTTCTGAGGACTGTCCTGTGCTCAGAACATGTATAGGCCTCCACCTTTGGGTGGCCTTCTGAGCTTTCGATGAATCTTTTTAAATTTACTCAGTGGCAGCAAATCATCTCTTTGAGGGAATTTGGTTATTTGGAAACAGCCAATACTCATTCAGATCTGAGTCCTACCCACTTAAGTGCAGTAGGTTTGCTGAGTAAGTATTTTAGGTGTGATTTTTAAATAGTGCAACTTTCTCATTTGGCAAAGGGGGAAGAAGCAGTTATAAATTCAAGTCATAAGATGTTTCAAATATTAGCAACCTATTTGGAGTAAGAGCTCCACTTGCTAATGAGACTACTAAGGAGAGTGTAAATGTGGTGGAGTACATTCATTTGCTGTAAAAAAAAAAAAAAAAAGGCTTGCCTTTTATCACATATCCTCCCAGCTGTACACAAGGTTAGGCTATGAGTCTTCTATTCTCAGTTCTCTAGTGAGATGATGGCAACTAGTGAAAGAATGACTAAAAACATGGCTCTCAAACACCATACTGACATGTCCCAGGAAGAAGCATGATTTCTGAGGATGGTTTTCCTTTGTCCAGAGGAAAAGCAGTGTACAGCGTCCCTGCTGGGCCTTTTCCAATTCATGGCTTCTACAACAGAATTTGGGGAGCATTCTGCCTCACAGCTATGTTTCTGCTTTTTAGATTTCACAGTTCTTTGGGAAGAGCACATTTTCTTTGTTTAGAAGGGAAAAGCTAATCATCTATTACATGTTATTTCTCTAGTATCTCCCATTATAGAGTCTCAGTGTTGGTAAGGCTTCCTGAGAATAAGAGGACTGATCCAAGCTGATTTAAGAGTCCTCTGTTGTGGGACACCTGGGTGGCTCAGTCCATTAAGTGTCCGACTTTGGCTCAGGCCACGGTCTCACGGTTTGTGCGTTCAAGCCCCTCATCAGGCTCTGCTGACAGCTCAGACCCTGGAGCGTGCTTGCAACTGTCTCTTTCTTTCTCTCTGCCCCTCCACTGCTTGTGTGCTCTCTCTATATATATCAAAAATAAAAAAAAATTTTAATGTTTATTCATTTTTGAGACAGAGAGGGAGAGCATGAACGGGGGAGGGTCAGAGAGAGAGAGAGACAGACACAGAATCCGAAGCAGGCTCCAGGCTCTGAGCTGTCAGCACAGACCGGGGCTCAAATCACGAGCCGTGAGATCACGACCTGAGCTGGAGTCGGACGCCCAACCGACTGAGCCACCCAGGCGCCCCCTGTTTTGCATTTTTAATGTCAGACTCTTGAAGATGGTGAAATGGTCCCTGAAATAGTGCGAACATACCCCAAAGAATGGGATGAGTCTGGCTGCCCCTCATGTCCTTCCCCTACTGCTGCCTGCCTA
This sequence comes from Neofelis nebulosa, assembly GCF_028018385.1. Lineage (NCBI taxonomy): Eukaryota > Metazoa > Chordata > Mammalia > Carnivora > Felidae > Neofelis > Neofelis nebulosa. The sequence continues at coordinate 74,037,671 of NC_080792.1, read as the reverse complement.
AGTTATCCTGGTAAAACACAATTTCACACTTCTCAGAACCACCTCTTAAAATCTCTCTGTTCCTTTCTCCTCGCCCCCAAATAAAGATAGTAACTACCATTTATTGAGCCCTGACCAAGGGCCAAGCATTTTGCGCTTATTACCTCCATGAATTCTCACAGCAACCTAAAGTAGGTTTTGGGTTTTTTTTTTTTTTTAATGTTTATTTATTTTTGAGACAGAGAGTATAAGTGGGGGAGGGGCAGACAGAGGGAGACAGAAAAAGCAGGTTCCAGGCTCTGAGCTGTCAGTGCAGAGCCTGATGTGGGGCTCAAACTCACAGCGAGATCATGTCCTGAGCCGAAGTCAGATGCTTAACAGACTAAGCCACCCAGGCACCTCTCAAGTAGGTATTTTTAATCCCCGCTTTGTAGATGAAGAAACAGGCTTAAAGCTCACATCTACTCCTGACCATGGTACTACCAAACCCAACGTTTCTGCCCACATCTTTCTCTCTATTTCATTTCCCTTTGATGCTCCACTACCCTGAATTTTTTCTAGTTTCTCAGATCCTCCATGCTGTCGCTTGCCTTGAAGCTTTTACACGAAAGCTGTGACCTTGGCCAGAAGTGTTCTTTCTCCTACCCCTTCATTGGACTGCCTCTACTTCAGATTTCTGGGGGCTTTCCCTAGCCCCTTCCCACTCTGCCCCCTGCCACCACCCTGATAGTCACCCCTCTTAGATGCTTCCTCAGCCCATGCACTCTCCACCCTCTGAATTGTCTGCTCACTCCTCAGGTTCCCCCTTTTGCCAGTGAGCTTCAAAAGAGTGAAGTCTTGTTTGCCATCCCTAGCCCCTTGCACATCCCTGGCACACAGGTGCTCAGTCACTGCTTATTGAACAGATCAATGTACCATGGGCACAAAACTATCAAGCCAGTCCTTTGGAAGGGCATGGACAGGTAGGGGAGACAGACACATGGGTCAGGAACTGAGAGGAGCCCAACTGGAGAGTTTTAGAATACAGAGAGAAGTGCTGTGGGGATAGACAGATTTTTTTAAATGCTTATCTAGTTTGAGAGAGAAAGTGGGGGGCAGAGAAAGAGGAGAGAGTCCCAAGCAGGCTCTGCTCTGTTGGCACAGACTCAGATGTGGGGCTTGATCCCAGGAATCATGAGATCATGACCCAAGCCAAAATCAAGAGTTGGACGCTTAACTGAGCCACCCAGGTGCCCCCAAGCATCCGGGTTATGATCTCACAATTGATGAGTTCGTGTCCCATGTTGGGCTTGGTGCTGGCAGTGCAGAGCCTGCTTAGGATTCTCTCTCTCCCTCTCTCTCTCTCTGCCCCTCCCCCACTTGCTCTCTCTCTCTAAAATAAATAAGTTAAAAAAAAAAAAAAAGACAACCAACCTAGCTACTCAGGCACCCCAAGACAGATTTTTTTTTAATTAAGAAATGTAAAACTTGCAGTAAAGAGAAAAGAACAACATAACAAGCACCCGTATTTCTGTCATTCAGAATTAACAAGGGTTAATATTTTCCAAATTGCTTCCAGTCATGTTTAAAAGAAATAAAACATTACATGGGGCACCTGAGTGGCTCGGTCAGTTAGGCATCTGACTTCAGCTCAGGGCATGACTTCACAGTTTGTGAATTTGAGCCCCACATCAGGCTCTGTGCTGACAGGCCAGAGCCTGGAGACTGCTTCAGATTCTGTGTCTCTCTCTCTGCCCCTCCCTTGCTCACATTCTGTCTCAAATAACCATTAAAAAATTTTTTAGGGGCGCCTGGGTGGCTCAGTCGGTTAAGCAGCCGACTTCGGCTCAGGTCACGATCTCGCGGTCTGTGAGTTTGAGCCCCGCATCAGGCTCTGTGCTGACAGCTCGGAGCCCGGAGCCTGTTTCCGATTCTGTGTCTCCCTCTCTCTCTGACCCTCCCCCGTTCATGCTCTGTCTCTCTCTGTCTCAAAAATAAATAAACGTTAAAAAAAATTTTTATAAAAAAATGTTTTAAAGAAATAAAACATTACAGATCACTGAAGTCCCAAAACTATCAGTCCCTCTTATATCCCCTCTCCACTCCCTAGAGACAGCCACTATCAAAAGGTTAGTATTTGTCCCTCAGTGCCCTACCTCCTCTCTGTCTCTGTCTCTGTCTCTCTCCATCAGCAACTTAATATTTTTACATTGTTTATTTGTTTTGTTTTTTGTTTTGTAAGCTCTACTCCCAATGTGGAGCTTGAACTCACAGCCCAAGATCAGTATTTGCATGCTTTACCGACGGATCCAGCTAGGCACCCCTATATTGGCTTTTGGGGTTTTTTTAAGACACATTTATTTAACATTATTACCAGACTATTACATTTAGCAATCAACAGTACGGGTGCAAAAAAACAAAACAAAACATCCGTATTAAGACCCTTTGTTGGAATACTTCAAATCTATACAGAACAGAAACCAAAATAATCTATTATACAGTTAGTCACAAATACAATCCTTGTGTTTTTTGCCCATACACATGAATATTATCTAAAACGTATCTTCTTTGTAGCAGCTAGTCTCTGCCACAGTGATGCTTAGCTGAGTTCACTAATCTATTGTATCTTCCCTGTTACTTCTCTGACTCTCCTCTCCTGCTAAGCTTTATTTACTGACAGAAATTGAAACCTTCTGTCACTGCCATAGCTACTGCCAGAACCGCCATAGCCACCTTGGTTTTGTGGTTTGACAGAGTATGGTCCTCCACCACCAAAGGGCCCAAAGCTTCTGCCTCCAAAGTGGTTTTCTTTCACGGGTCCAGAATTTGAAGATTGAATATTGGAATTGCCAAAGTCATTATAGCTTCTGCCACCTCCAAAGTGACTACCATCTTTACCAAATCCAATGCAGCCATCCCCACTGCCACCATATCCAACCACCACCATGGCTGCCACCAAAGTCACCCCATGACCAAAGTTGTCATTCCCACCAAAACCACTTCCATGATCACCACCAAAGTTTCCAGAATCATTTCAACCTCTTTGGCTTGACAAAGCACTAGCCATCTCTTGCTTATATAGGGCTTTCCTCACTTCACAGTTGTAGCCATTCATAGTATGGTATTTCTAAGTGACAGTCTAGTCAGTCACAGTCATGAAAGGTCACAAAAGCAAAGCCTCTCTTCCTGCCACTGTCTCAGTCAGCCATGATTTCAATCACTCCAGTTTTCCCATATCGTTCAAAATAATCTCTTAGGTGATATTCTTCAGCATCTTCTTTAATGCCACCGACAAAAAAATCCTTTTCACAGTTAAGTGAGCACAAGTCTTTGACAATCTTCTCTTTAGTTCCACAACTCTTAAATCCACCTCCCCCTGAAGCACTTGGTGTTTGGATCTCTCATTACCATTACCACACAGTCTATGAGCATTCCCCATTGCTCAAAATGGCTCCTCAGACCCATTGGTTGTTTCAAAGTTTCCATGAAGAGCTTCTGCAGCTGCTCAGAATCTTTGGAAGACTGACTTAAACATGAGCACAGAAGGAGGAGAAACTTGAACAATGCCTACTTGCTGGCATCCAAGGGCAGAAAGGATAGGTATTTTGTTTTTAAAGTACACCAATCATGGGTGCCCGGGTGGCTGAGTTCGTTAAGTGTCTGACTCTTGATTTCAGCTCTGGTCATGGGCTCAGGTCATGATCTCATGGTACATGAGATTGAGCCCCAGGTCAGGCTCTGTGCAGATAGCTCCCAGCCATCTTGGGATTCTCTCCCTCTATGTCCCTCCCCCACTCGTACACATTCATTCTCTCTCTCTCTCTCTCTCTCTCTCTCTCTCTCTCTCTCTCACCATCTCTCTCTCTCTCTCTCAAAATAAATAAAAATAAACAGGGGGAGAGAGAGAGAGAGAGAGAGAGAGAGAGAGAGAGAGAGAGAATCCCAAGCAGGCTCCATCCACCTTGTTAGCACAGAGCATGACATGGAGCTCCATTCCACAAACCAGGAAGTTGGTTGCTTAACCAACTGAGCCAACCCAGGTGCCCCTAAATAAAAATAAACTTTAAAAATAAAATAAAATGCACCAATCATATACTTAGTATGTGTCAATTAGCATCTTGGTTATTTTCAACTGACATTTCATTTTTGAGACCTACTCAGGTTGGTAACATAGATCTAGGTCATTGCTTTCCATTGCTATAGAGTAGACCATCATAGAAATGTAATTGGGGAATTTCTGCACCAATAGGGATTCAGAGAGATGGTGCAGTCTACTGAAGGAGAGCAGGAATTGTCTGGGGACTTCTGCTTTAGAAAGGCAATGGGTTTTCCAATTAAGGATTATGAATATATGCACATAGAGGTCAAAGTCTTGATACCTCTTCTTGGTCTTGGAAGAAAAAGAACTTTCAAAGTAAGAGACTACCTCCTCATTTAGCAGATTGACTCATTTCTCTGTGACGCTCCAGGTGGGTGTGATGAAATGTGATACATCTGTCATCTCCAAAACTCAAAGGAAACTTTCTTTTCTAAAATTTTTTTCAACGTTTTTTATTTATTTTTGGGACAGAGAGAGACAGAGCATGAACGGGGGAGGGTCAGAGAGAGAGGGAGACACAGAATCGGAAACAGGCTCCAGGCTCCGAGCCATCAGCCCAGAGCCGGACGCGGGGCTCGAACTCACGGACCGCGAGATCGTGACCTGGCTGAAGTCGGACGCTTAACCGACTGCGCCACCCAGGCGCCCCGGAAACTTTCTTTTAAAGAACTGGCCATCTCAGGGGCCCCAGGTGGCTCATCTGGTTAAGCATCTAACCCTCGATTTTGGCTCAGGTCATGATCTCACAGTTTGTGACATTGAGCATTGAGGCCCGCTTTGGGCTCTGCGCTGACATTACTGAGACTGCTTGGGAGTCTCTGTCTCCCTCTCTCTGCCCCTCCCCCACCACATGCATGCACACTTTCTGTATCTCTTTCAAAAATAAATCCCCGTCAAAACTCAAAACTCAAAACAAAACAAACCGGCCATTCCAGAATGTTAAGATTTTTGGCAAGATTAAGGCTGAAATAAAAATGAGCAAGATAAAAAGTTACAGGTTTTGAAAGAACTCCTTTGGAAAGAAAAATCGTAAAAATACTATATAAACTTGAATTGAATGCATTGTATGTACGAAATCTAAATTAGACATGCATTCCTAGGGTGTATTAGTGAACCATTGTTGCGATATTGCTGCATAACAAACCACCCTAAATTTAGTGGAAAGCAACAGTGAGCATTTACTATCATTGAGCTCATGGGGCTGTCGATTAACTGTGGTTTGGCTGATCTAGAATGGGCTCAGTTCAGTGGTTCTGCTTCAAACTTCAGATCAGGTGGGCTTTGCCATAGTTTAGGTTCTAGTTTAGTTTCGTTTAGGATCTCTCACACTCCTTGCACCAATAGCTCCCCAAAGCAAGAAAGCCTAGCCAGACCACACAAACACATTTAAGGCCTCTGCTCTCCTCATATCATTCCTTGCTCTGTGGAGCAACCGCAACATCATATGGCCAACCTCAACATCAGCAGAACAGAAGAAAATAATTCTACCCATAATAGGAAGAATCACAAAGCCATATAGGAAAGAACATGAATATTTTAATACAGGGAGGTGTGAAGAACTGGGACAAATGGTCAATAATTCAATCTACCAGAGTGTAAATAAGAAAACAAAATTGAGGGGCGCCTGGGTGGCTCAGTCGTTAAGCATCCGACTTCGGATCAGGGCACGATCTCGCGGTATGCGAGTTCGAGCCCCGCTCTGTGCTGACCGCTCAGAGCCTGGAGCCTGTTTCAGATTCTGTGTCTCCCTCTCTCTCTGCGCCTCCCCCGTTCATGCTCTGTCTCTCTCTGTCTCAAAAATAAATAAATGTTAAAAAAAAAATTTTTTAAAGAAAACAAAATTGATAGCAATTATAAACGGAAGTAGCCAGACACTTGCTTTGAGATACGATCTTATGAACAGCAAAAATGTCTGCTTTGCCAAACAAGTTTTTGCCAGGTTTTTTTGTTTGTTTGTTTGTTTTGGGAGGGGGGGTTGCCCCAACTTCAAAGTCACAGAAATGAAAATCTTAGCAGGGAGGGACCCTTAGAATTTCTTCCTGGGACTGTGTGCTGCACATAACTCAGATGTTAAAACGCTCACAACAATGTAACAAAACTTGTGTTTGATGAATGGGGTTAAATGCCTTTGGCATTCCTCACACACTACCCCCCCTCCACCTTAGCTCTGGATTTGGTTACCAGCAACAGTTCCTTTATTACCCTTTGGAACCCACACTGTCCCAGTATTCTTTGGAAGGCAGAAATCATAAAAAGTCATCCCAAAAAATTGCTGGATAATCTGGGTGTAATAGCCCAGCCATTTCACTTACTGATCCTATAAATCTTAGAAAGTCACATGACCTCTTTAAAATGAAAGACTTGATCAGCCACTCTTGCTCTCCCTCAGTCCAACTGTACAAAGCAGTCAGAATGAGATTTTTTTTTTAATGCATCAAAGAAAGGGTTTATTCCAGAGGCAGCTGAATGAAAGCACAGAAGGTTGACTCAAATCTGTCCAGAATGATAAATTTTTTCATCTTTATTTTTATTATTTATTTAAAAATTTTTTTAAATGTTTATTTTTGAGAGAGAGAGAGAGAGAGAGAGAGAGAGAGAATGTGCACAAGCAGGAAGGGGCAGAGAGAGAGGGAGACACAGAAGTGAAGCAGGGTCCAGACTCCGAGCTATAAGCACAGAGCCCCATGCAGGGCTTCAACTGACAAACCTCGAGATCACGACCTGAGTGGAAATCAGACGCTTAACCGACTGAGCCACCCAGGCATCCCCTTATTATTTGTTTTTTAAGTTAAGTCCATGCCCAACATACGGCTCAAATTCATTACCCCTAGATCAAGAGTTGCACACTCTACAGACTGAGCCAACCAAGTGCCTATGGAATGAGATATTTATTTATTTATTCATTCATTCATTCATTCATTCATTATTTGTTTGTTTGTTTAAAGTAGGCTTCACACCCAGCACCGAGCCCAACACAGTGCTTGAACTCACAACTCTGAGATCAAGACCTGAGCTAAGATCAAGAGTTGGTCACTTAAAATTTTTTTTTGAAGTGTTTATTTATTTTTGAGAGAGAGAGACACAGAGCACAAGTGGGGGAAGGGCAGAGAGAGAAGGAGACACAGAATTCGAAGCAGGCTCCAGGCTCCGCACTGTCAGCACAGAGCCTGACACGAGGCTCGAACTCACAACCTCAATGACCGTGGAATCGTGACCTGAGCCAAAGTTGGACACTCAAGTGACTGAGCCACCCAGGCCCCCCCAAGATGTTTTTTTTAAGTTTATTTATTTTTGAGGTAGAGAGGAAGAGAGCACACGCAAGCAGGGGGAGGAGGAGAGGGAGAAAGAGAATCCCAAATAGGCTCTGCACTGTCAGCACAGAGCCCCACAAGGGGCTGGAACTCATGAAAGGTGAGATCATGACCTGAGCTGAGATCAAGAGCTGGCTGCTTAACCAACTGAGCCACCCAGGAGCCCCATCTGAGATTTTTTTTGAATAAAACATTTTGAAGGGTGCCTGGGTGGCTCAGTCAGTTAAGCATCCAACTTCGGCTCAGGTCATAATCTTGCCATTCATGAGTTTGAGCCCTACATCAGACTGTGCTGACAGCTCAGAGCCTGGAGCCTGCTTTGGATTCTGTGTCTCCCTCTCTCTGCCCATTCCTGGCTCGATCTCTCTCTCTTTGTCTCTCTCTCTCTCTCTCTCTCAAAAATAAAACATTTAAAAAAATTATTTTAAGTAAAATATTTTGATTTTAGGGGTACCTGGGTGGCTCAGTCAGTTGAGCATCTGACTTCAGCTCAGGCCACAATCTCATGGTTCATGGATTCCAGCCCCGCATGGGGTTCTGAGCTTTACAGCTCGGAGCCTGGAGCCAGCTTCCGATTCTTTGTTTCCCTCTGTCTTTCTGTCCCTCCCCCACTTGTGTGTACACTCATGCCCTATCTCTCTCTCAAAAATAAACATTAAAAAAAAACATTTTGATTTTAAGATAACTGTAGATCCACATGCACATTCTGCAAGAAATAATACAGAGTAGCCAGTTTCCGCCAATGGTAACATCTTGCCGTACTATACAGTATCACAACGATATTGACATTGATACAGTCAAGATAACAGTACATTTCTGCTATGGACTGAATGTGTCCCACACCCCCACCCCCCAAATTCATATGTTGAAGTAACTAACCCTAACGATAGCGATATTAGGAGGTGGGGCTTTGGAAAGCTGCTTAAATTATGAAGGTAGACTTCATGAATGGGATTAGTGCCTTATAAAAGAGGCTCCAGAGAGATCCCTAGCCCCTTCCACCATGTGAGAATACAACTGGAAGTGTGAAACCCAGAAGAAGACCTTCACTTGACCTTGACCAAGCTGGCATCTTGATCTTGGACTTACCAGCACCCAGAACTATAGGAAATAAATTTATGTTGTTTATAAATTACCCAATCTGTGGTATTTTGCTATAGCCACTTGAACAGACAAGACAATTTCTATCAGGATACAGTATATTTCTTTCAGATTGGGTAATTTCTATTGTTCTATCTTCAAGTTCACTGATTGTTGCCTCTGTCCCTCCATTCTGCTGTTGAGCCCATGCACTGTTTTTTGTTTTTTTTTGTTTTTTTCAGTTAGTGTATTTTTTTGTTCTAAAATGTTTATTTGGTTCTTTGTATTTTCTTTTTTTTAATTTTTTTTAATGTTTATTTATTTTTGAGAGAGAGAGCATGAACAGGGGAGGGCCAGAGAGAGAGAGGGAGACACAGAATGTGAGGCAGGCTCCAGGCTCTGAGCTGTCATCACAGCTCACAGACCATGAGATCACGACCTGAGCTGAAGTTGAGCACTTAACTGACTGAGCCACCCAGATGCCCCAGTTCTTTGTATTTTCTCTGTCTCTGCTAGGACTTTCTATTTTGTTTTGAGGAGAAGTTACTATTTTCTTCATTTGTTTCAAATGTGTTTGTTCACTGAAACATTTTTATGATGATAGCTTTTAAAATATTTTAATGTTTGGGGCGCATGGGTGGCTCAGTCAGTTAAGTGTCCAACTTCAGCTCGGGTCATGATCTCACAACCAGTGAGTTTGAGCCCCATGTCAGGCTCTGTGCTGACAGCCCAGAGCCCGGAGCCTGCTTCGGATTCTGTGTCTCCCTCTCTCTCTGCCCCTCCCCTGCTCATGCTCTCTCACTCCTTCAAAAATAAATAAACATTTAAATACATATATTTTAATAAAATAAATAAACATTTAAATATATATTTTTTAATCTTTTTCATTTAATTCTAGTATCTCTGCCATTTTGTATTGCTATATATTGATTTTTTTTTCTAAATTCAGTTTGAGATCTTCTTATTTTTTGGTATGGTGAGTGAATTTTTTCATTGAAACTTTGAAACTTTGGGTATTATGAGACCCTGGATCTCATTTAAACCTTTTATTTTACCTAATTTCTTTTTTCAATTTTTTAAAAATCTTTATTCATTTTTGAGAGACAGAACATGAGCAGGGGAAGAGCAGAGAGAGAGAGGGAGACACAGAATCTGAAGTAGGTTCTAGGCTCTGAGTTGTCAGCACAGAGCCTGATGTGGGGCTTGAACTCATGAACCATGAAATCACGACCTGAGCCAAAGTTTGACGCTCAACCAACTGAGCCACCCAGACACCCCTTTCTTTCTTGTTTTTACTTGTGTGTGTGTGTGTGTGTGTGTGTAGGTTATTTATTAATAAGAGAGAGAGAAAGCACAGGCAGGGGAAGAGGAGAGAGAGAGAGAGAGAGAGAGAGAGAGAGAGAGAGAGCAAGAGAATTCCAAGCAGGCTCCGCACTGTCAGCACAGAGCCTGATGTGAGGCTCGAACCCACAAACGGCGAGATGATGCCCTGAGCTGAAGTCAGACGCTTAATCAACTGAGCCACCCAGGTGATCTTAGCTAATTTCTAGTGATACCCCTCAGGCAGGTGAAGTGGTGGTGCTGTCTCATTACTGCCAGTTAAGGGTAGAAGGCCAGGTTTCCCACTCACCCACCTCTGTTACTACCTGGGGTGGTCTTCCTCCCACTAGTGGGTTGAGGTGAGAATTCTGGCTCCCCACGGGGCCTCCACTGACACCACAGAGTTTGGGCGAGGGGGTTGCCTTGTTATTGCTGGTCAATGGTGTGAGTTCTGACTCTCCATCAAGTCTCATCTAACACCACCCCAGTGGGACACCTTGATCCTGTCAGGTAGGTGAAAATTAGGTTCCCCAATGTGGTCTGCACTGATACTGTGGAGGTGAAGAGAGTGAGCTTGGTCACCTATGGATGCAAATGAAAGTCCCGGCTCCCCACTTGGCCTTCTCTGACACCACCCCAGGTGGGAAGGTAGAGGGTCTTCATTACAGTCTGCTAAAGATGGAAGTGTAGGCACCCCATTCAGCCTTTGCTGGTGGGGGTGTAGCCACAGTTCTTTTATGGTGTTTGGCTGGAGTAGAATGGCTATTATCTATTCTGTTCTGAAAGTCTACCCCTTTCCTGGTACTTTGGCTAGAGATTGCAGGCTTTTGTTGGGGCTTTGTTTTTTTTGGGGGGGGGCAGGTGTCTATGCTCACTGGCATTTTCTGGTTGCCAACATTTTCAGCTCCAAGTCTGGGGTATATGAGACAAAAAGAAAACCCAGGGAAATTACCACTATGTTGTTACTTGTACTCTGAGTTACCTAGTCAGTCTGCCTCTGTCTACCTTTCAGTCTTTTTGTATTATATCTATGCCCAGATATGGTTTGAAGAACTATCCTGGTTGGGGAGGAATCAATATAGGTGAGATGGGTGGGCTGCTCATTGGGGTGCCTGCTGCAGTGGGTGGGAGTAGAGGGTATCCAGGGAAGCCTTCTCGATCCAACAGTCCTGGGTTTCTGAAGAAGCTGTCTTTGAATGAACGAAGGGGCATCAGCTTCTCCAGTCCTTCCCTTGACCTCAGGATCTGTCTTAAGTGAGGGTAGTGTCAGGAGACCTTAAAGAAAGACTGCTAGGAAGCCAAGTAGCAGCAGAAATGGGATGAATTCCTCGTGTTCAATGGACTAATATCCAAAAGCATGGCTCTTTCTAAGAAGTTGTTTAGCCTTTCCCAGCACCTGGGCCCCAGTTTAGAATCACTTGGTTCTGCACATTGCAGTGACGTCCAAACTGCTTTGAATCATCCATTCTACAAGTATTTGTTCAGCATGTCCCATGTCCCATGTCTCATTGCAGCAGGTGCTATGGACTTAATGAGCAAATAGAAGTGTGAATTCTGCCTTCTGGAGGAAAGAGACAGAGATAAGTAGTAATTTTTACATTGTAATAAGTAGATATACAATGACAAACTGATGAGTGCTAGAAAGGAAACTACAGGGAGTTGATAAAGCCTCTCACAAGCTGCCAAGTTACTGTAGTAAGTGTTGAATGTGATGTTGAAAAACAGAAGTTTGCTCATAGAGTTAGTTAAACTCGGGTTACTCAAACATGCTTAAAATTGGTTTTTGGCTCTTCATCACAGCTAGCAATTGATATAGTTTCAATCTAAATAGCTTCTGCTTGGGGCGCCTGGGTGGCTCAGTCGGTTAAGCATCCGACTCCTGATATCAGCTTAGGTCATTATCTTATGGTTCGTGAATTTGAGCCCAGCATCGGGCTCTGTGCTGACAGGACAGAACCTGCTTAGGATTCTCTCTCCTTCTCACTCTGTCCTTCCTCCACTTGCTCTCTCTCTCTCTCTCTCTCTCTTCCCCCCATCTCTCAAAATAAATATTCAAAAAAAAAATTTAAATGGCCTTTGCTTTTGAACCAAAAAGTCTACTGAACTCAAATTATACATGCTGATTACCCTTGTTGATTTGAATTAATTTTTGTCTCCCCAGTATCTAATATGGTTTCTGACTCTTAAAATTGTTTTAATGTTTATTTATTTATGAGAGAGAGGGAGTGACAGTGTGTGAGCAGAGGAAGAGCAGAGAGAGAGGGAGACACAGAATTCAAAGCAGGCTCCAGGTTCTGAGAGGTTAGCACAGAGCCCAACATAGGGCTGGAACTCAGGAATGGTGAGATCATGACCTGAGCCAAAGTCGGACACATAACCAACTGGGCCACTCAGGCGCCCCTACTGTGGGTTCTGACTCTTAAGTGCTTTCTTCCCTTATTACATAAAAAAGAAAATATATACAGGTGCTTGGGTGGCTTAGTCAATTGAGCCTCTGACTTCAGCTCAGGTCATGATCTCACAGTTCATGAGTTGGAACACCACATCAGGCTTGCTGCTCTCAGCTCAGAACCTGCTTCAGATTTTCTGTCCCCCTCTGTGTCCCTCCCCTGCTTGCACTCTCTTTCTCAAAAATAAAATTAAGCATTTAAAAAATTGAAAAAGAATATATATATGTATATATATATGTATGTACATACATATGTGTGTGTGTGTATATATATATACACACATATATATGTGCATATATATATATATATATATATATATATACGTGTATATATAAATATATACTGACAGTATAGTCAAATATCTGAATAGGCCAGAATTTTCAGACCTAAACAGAGGGTTGCATTTGACTGCAGCCCTGGCCCTTAAGTATGCCACATATGGAGACAAGAAATCTTGGCATCCACTTAATAAATATCTTTTCCTGTTATAGAATTTATTTTCTAGTGGGAAATATGCATAATAAGCAGATGATCTACCTGATGTCATGTCAGGTAGTGAGGGGGCCTATGAAGAATGATAAAACAGAAGAAGGAATAAAGTGACATCAGAGGTGCCATTAGAACACAGTGTCATTGAAAGCAGGCAGGGAGGTGTGATTCCAAACAGGTAGCTTCTCCAACACCTATGAGCTGGAGCATGCCCACCCAGATCAAGCTGAAAGGTTAGTGTTAGGATTACTGTTAGAGTAAGGGTACAAGTACCTGTTTGAGTTCCTGCTTTCAGTTACTTTGGGTAGATGCCTAGGAGTGAAACTGTTGAATCAAAAGGTAATTCTGTGTTTGAGCTCTTTGAAGAACTGCCAAACTAGTTTCCACAGCAGCTACATCATTTTACATTTCCATCGACATTGTACAGGGGTTCCAATTTCTCTTCATCCTCTCTAACACTTGTTATTTTCTGTTTATTTGGTTTTTAAAAATTATAGCCATCCTAATGGTTATGAAGTGGTGTTCAAGTCCTTTGCCAATCTTGAAATTGGGTTGTTTTTTTGGTTGTTAAAACCAACCATTTCAAAGTGAAGAATTCAGTGGCGTTTAATACATTCACAGTGTTGTACAACCATCATCTCTACTTAATTCGGGAACATTATCATCACCCCAAAATACAATAATGTGCATAAGCAGTCACCGGTGTTGCCCATGTTAACAGATGGAGGGGCAGGCTTTGAAGACATTAACCAACTGCTCAAGATGACAATGTATTATGGGCTGAATTGTATCCCCCCAGGACCTTCAGAATGTGACTACCTTTAGAGATAGGGTGATTAAAGAGGTGACTCAGTTAAAATGAAACTGTTAGGGCTGTCTGTCTGGCTCAGTTGGAAGAGCATGTGACTCTTAATCTCGGGTCATCAGTCCAAGCCCCACACTGAGTGTAGAGATTGTTAGGGTGGGCTCTAATCCATTCTGAGGGGTGTTTTTATAAGAAGAAGAAATTTTGGGGCACCTAGGTAGCTCAGTTAGTTAAGATCTGACTTCGGCTCAGGTCACGATCACCATTTGTGAGTTCGAGCCCCGTGTCCGGCTCTGTGCTGACAGCTCAGAGCCTGGAGCCTGGTTCGGAATCTGTGTCTCCATCTCTCTCTCTGTCCCTCCCCGGCTCATGCTCTTTCTCTCTCTCTCAAAAATGAATAAGTGTTTGAAAAATGTTTTTAAATTAAAATAAGAAGAAAAAGAATATAATTATAGCAACAAACAAGGCATGGATTCCATTGATTTTATATCAACACAGTTATATATTGCAATTTTTAATATTTTTTTACAAGGAAGGGGTCCATTAAGGCAACAAAAGCTATAAGGTAGTCTAGCTACCACCATGCACAGTTTGCAAAACAGCTTTAAAAATTGAAAATTGATGGGGTGCCTGGGGGGCTCAGTCGGTTAAGTGTCCGACTTTGGCTCAGGTCGTGATCTCATGGTCCGTGAGTTTGAGCCCCACGTCAGGCTCTGTGCTGACATCAGGGCCTGGAGCCTACTTCAGATTCTGTGTCTCCCTCTCTCTCTGCCCCTCTCCCACTCATGCTCTGTCTCTCTCTGTCTCAGAAATAAAATTTTAAAAATTTTTTTAAAAATTAAAAAAAAAAGAAAATTGAATATCAGGGAATTACAAATTTGTTCTTAAATCCTAGGTCAGCTCTGCCACCTAGTGGTGGTAGGGAAATTTTGGAAGAAACAAATGCCCAGTAGCTGCTGGGCACCCCACCAGGAGCTTTGAAATTGTGCTATATGGTTTCATCCTCACAATCCCATGTAGTAAATGATATCAAGTGTCCAGATAAGTCAATGAGATTCAGGGTACTTAAAGCATTTAGCTAGGGTCACATGACCCTATGGAGCGTTGGTCTCCAGCTGTGGTGCAACACTATGGAGAACCTGGTTTATCTGGATTTCCCATTGTTGAGATGAGCTCTTCCGGTGGTAAGAATTACAGTAGTGCTCCAGGTTTTCCAGTTTGGAGACAGAGCCGAATATTTGGAGAGTTTTACATGGTCAGCATCTTTCATGCTGTCTGCATTTATTTGGAGCCAGACGCTGTGCTTAGGGCTATGATGGGGATTGCCTCTAAATGCAGTCTTCTAAGGAGGTTGCATTTTCAAATTAGGGAAGGGATTTGACTGGGCTGCCTCATTCACAGCTCTTTGGAATCACATCTACTCACACACCACCAGCCTCTCTGAAATTAAGGCACTGGGCGCCTCACCCCTCCTAGATATAGGAGCCTTTCCCTACTGAAGGAGGAACAGTGAGGGCAAGCACTGATTGACAGGGAGCATGTTTCAGAGTTTGGGATTGCCTCTTACTTAAACCATTCTGTTAGCCATTTCTTTCTTTCCCTCAAGCTTGAAAAAGTAGGCTCTCACTCACCCACATTACAGTAGAGATGATGCTTTCAGGAGTTATCAATGGCAACTTGGAAGGACTAGAATTGGGTTACTGTTGTCCAAGAGTCCCCCAGAAGCTACTTTAGGGGTAATTCCTTCATTTTGGCCGCAGCATGCAAACTGCACATACCCTATTTCAGGTATATAAGCTACTGCCATCTATTATTTGCCCCTCTGCACCTACTGCATGAAGACAGCTTTTTCTGGGACAGTGAAGATGGCCTGCAGTAAACTCGGCTCCACTGACCTGCCGGCAGGTCATGCTCCACGTTGAGGTCGGCAACACGGCTTTGAAAGAACTGTAATAATGTTCCCTAGGAGGCCAGGAGGTGGAGGAGAGGTCCGGGCACCTGCCTGCCCTCCTCTAGTCCCCTTTTCCTATTCGCAGCTCATTATGGGCCTGTTTGTTTCCAATGCCACGTCTGCCTTGTTCTCTCTACATCTCTTCCCTCTCTGTCCCGTGTCCAGTCCCTTTCTCTTCTCCCCATTAAAGAGACACAATCTAGAACTTGTTCATTATTTGAAAATTTTATGGAACAGGATCCCAAATCATGCAAATTTGCCTTAAAATCATAGAACTTCATAGGTGAAAGGAGGCCTTAAAGATTTTACACGTAAAGATTTCACACACACACGTTTATATATGCTTAGCTATGTATATACACATATATAAACATATATGTGTACTTAAAACTTAGGAGGGCTGGAATTTGTGTGTGTGTGTGTGTGTGTGTGTGTGTGTGTGTGTGCGTGCGCATTCTTAAAATGGAAGAGGTCATATATTGGTGTCTTTCAATTTTGTTGTCATTGTTACTCACTCCCGAAAAGTGTTGTAATGATTACCCTCACCTGAAAAATTGTGCCAGGATTTCTGTTTCTTTTTAAGTTTATTTATTTATTTTTAGTAATCTCTACACTCAATGTGGGGCTCAAACTCATGACCCCAAGATCAAGAGTCACATGCTTTTCTGACTGAGCCAGCTGGGCGCCCCTGTACTGGGATTATTTATTTATTTATTTATTTAGGACAGAGAGAGGGCACGAGTCAGCAATGGACAGAGAGAGATGGAAAGAGAAAGAGAATCCCACACAGGCTCCACACTGTCAGTACAGAGCCAGAAGCGGGGCTCCCTCTCCCTCAGGGGTACCTGGGTGGCTCAGTCAGTTGAGCATCTGACTTCAGCTCAGGTCATGATCTTGCAGTTTGTGGGTTTGAGCCCCACCCATCCGGCTGGCTCTCTTTGTCAGCGTGGAGCCCACTTTGGATCCTCTGTCCCCACCTCTCTTCGCTTCTCCCCCACTCTCTCTCAAAAATAAACATTTTAAAAAATAATAAAAATTCAAACAACCTAATTTTTTAAATGGGAAAAAGACTTGAGCAGACATTTTACAAATGAAGATATATGAATGGTCAGTAAGCACATAAAAAAGTGTTCAACATTATTAATCTCCTGAAAAATACAAAATAAACCATAATGAGATATCACATCACATCCATTAGAATGGCTGAAATTAATGTTGGTGAAAATGTGGAGCAACCAGAACTGACACATTGATGGTATGGTAGGAATGTAAAGTGATACAACCACTTTGGAAAACTTTTTGGCAAGTTTTTTTTAAGTTTATTTATTTATTTATTTATTTATTTAACGTTTATTTATTTTTGAGACAGAGAGAGACAGAGCGTGAACAGGGGAGGGGCAGAGAGAGAGGGAGACACAGAATCTGAAACAGGCTCCAGGCTCTGAGCTGTCAGCACAGAGCCTGACGCGGGGCTCGAACTCACAGACCGTGAGATCATGACCTGAGCCGAAGTCGGCCGCTCAACTGACTGAGCCACCCAGGCGCCCCTTAAGTTTATTTATTTAAAAAAAAATTTTAATGTTTATATATTTTTGAGAGAGAGGGACAGAGTGCGAGTAGGGGAGGGGAAGAAAGAGAGAAAGACACAGAATCTGAAGCAGGCTCCAGGCTCTGAGCTGTCAGCACAGAGCCTGATGGGAGGCTCAAACTCATGAACCATGACATTACGACTTGAGCTGAAGTCCAATGCTTAACCGACTGAGCCACCCAGGCGCCCCTTTTTTGGCAAGTTCTTATAAAATTAAGCACAATGCAGGAATTCCAGCCCCAAGAAAAACAAAAACTTCTGTTCACAAAAATACTTGTACAAGTAAGTTTACAGCAGTCTTATTCATAATAACTCCAAACCAGAACTCAAATGCCTATCAATAGGAGAAGGGGCAAACTGTGGTGTGTTTATATAATCGAATATTACTTGGTGGTAAAAATGACAGAACCAGTACAACAACATGCTCGAATCTCAAAAACACTATTCTAAGCAGAGGAGGCCGAATGCACTGAATGATTCCATTTGTTTAAATTTTAAAAAATTTATGGGGTGCCTGGGTATCTCAGTCAGTTGAGTGTCGGACTTTTGATTTCAGCTCAGGCCATGATCCCAGGATGGTGGGATCAAGTCCTGCATGGGGCTCTGCACTGAGCCAGATGTTGCACTGAGCCAAAATTCTCTCTCCCACTCTGTCCCTCTCCCCCACTCGCATGCTCTCTCTCTCTCTCTCTCTCTCTCTAAAATAATTTAAAAAAAATTTAAGTTAAAAAAATATTTAAGATTTTATTTTTTTGAGGGTGGGGGAGGGACAGAGAGAGGCTCCATGCCAGTGCAAAGCCCGATGTGGGGCTTGATCACACGACCATGAGATCATGACCTGAGCCAAAATCAAGAATTGGATGCTCAACTGACTGAGCAACCCAGGCACCCCTAAAGATTTTATTTTTTTAAGTCATCTCTACCCACAACATGGGGCTTGAACTCACTACCTGGAGATCAAGAGTTACATATTCTACTGACTGAGCCAGCCAGGCACCTCAGAATGATCCCATTTTTATGTGAAGTTCAAGAACAGGCTACAGTAATATAGTGCTAGAAGTCAGAACTGTAATTGCCTACAGGTAGCAGGGATTGTGTGGAAGAGATTGAAGGAACATTCTGAGATAATGGTAATGTTCTATATCCTGACTGGGTTAGTGGTTGTGTGGCTCGAGTTGTATTGAAGATTTTTGCACTTCTGTGTATGTAAATTTTACGTAAATAAAAAAGGCAAATATACATGTTTTAATCTCTTGTGTAATCATTGAAAGACTAGTACAGAAATGATAACTATCAGTTAACACAAGGGAAAGAGTGGAGTAACTAAGAAAGAAACAATGTATCCACAAGTAGGTGAGGAAAAAAAGAGAAAAGAGAATAGAGATCATTTGGCCAAATAGAAACTAGAGTCTATTTAAATCCAAACGTATTGATAATTTAATTGATGGACTAAAAACCCCAATTGAAAGATAAATATTGTCAGACTAAATTAAAAAACAAGAGCTAATAATATGCTGCTTACAAGAGACACACTATATAAGGACACAGAGTTTGAAGATGTAATGATGGATAAAGATGTACTATGCAAACACTAAACCAAAAGCAAAAAGCATGGCAAAGGTGATTAATATCAGCTAGGGCTAGACTTCAAGACAAATAGCATTACTAGAGACAAATAGGGACATTCCTAATGGTTAAAAAAAAAGGGGGGGGGAATTCAGCAGGAAGACATACCAATCTAAAAATTTTTTTTAAATGTTTATTTATGTTAGAGAGAGAGATACAGTGTGATTAGGGGAGGGGCAGAGAGAGGGGGAGACACAGAATCTGAAGCAGGCTTCAGGCTCTGAGCTGCCAGCACCGAGCCCGACATGGGGCTCGAACTCACGAGCTGTGAGATCATTACCTGAGCCACCCAGGTGCCCCCAATCTAAAATTTGTATAAACATTGAAATAATGGGTTTTTAATTTTTTTTTCATTTTATTTGTTTTAGAGAGGGGGGAGGGGCAGAGAGAGAGAGAGAGAGAGAGAGAGAGAGAGAATCTCAAGTAGGCTCCATGCTCAGGGCAGAGCCTGAAGCAGGGCTCCATCTCACGACACTGGGATCATGACCTGAGCCAAAATCAAGAGTTGGACGCTCAACTGACTGAGCCACCCAAACACCCCAGAAATAACGTTAAATAAAAATAGAACTAAAAGGAAAAATAGACAAATTTGTATAACAGTTTGAAGATATGAACATGTGTCTCTCAACTGATAGAACAAGTAAATAAAAATTAGTAGGTTATAGAAGATCTGAAAACCTGATTAATCAGTTTAACTTAATTGAAATATATCTTAAAATTAACCTTATTTGAGCCACCAAAATGATCTCAACAAATACAAAGGATCGAAATTCCAAGTGTGTTTTCTGAACACAGTGAAGTTATGTTAAATATTAATTACAAATAAAAACAAAACTAGATAGGGACACCTGGGTGGCTCAGTCGGTTAAGCGTTCCATTGTAGCCCGGGTCATGATCTCACAGTTCATGGGTTGAGACCGTATTGGGCTCTGTGCTGACACCTCAGAGCCTGGAGCCTGCTTGGGATTCTGGGACTCCTTCTCTCTCTGCCCCTCCCCCTTTCACACTCTGTCTTTCTCTGTCTCTCAAAAATAAATAAAAAATGTTAAATTAAAAAAAAATTTTAAAAACCACGACAAATCCAAAGGCTTTTTAAATTAAGCAATACGGGGTGCCTGGGTGGCTCAGTCGGTTGAGCATCTGACTTCGGCTCAGGTCATGACCTCACAGTCTGTGAGTTCGAGCCCCGCGTCGGGCTCTGTGCTGACAGCTCGGAGCCCGGAGCCTGTTTCAGATTCTGTGTCTCCCTCTCTCTCTGACCCTCCCCCTGTTCATGCTCTGTCTCTCTCTGTATCAAAAATAAATAAACATTAAAAAAAATTAAAACAAAAATAAATTAAGCAATACATATTTATCCTAAGAGTCAAAGAAGAAATCACAGTGTACCTTATTTGTTTTGTTTCAGATTTTATTGTTAAGTAATCTTTATACCCAATGTAGGGCTTGAGCTCACAACCTTGAGATCAAGAGTTGAGGGGCGCCTGGGTGGCTCAGTCGGTTAGGCGTCTGACTTCAGCTCAGGTCACGATCTCGCGGTCCGCGAGTTCGAGCCCCGCGTCGGGCTCTGGGCTGATGGCTCAGAGCCTGGAGCCTGCTTCCGATTCTGTGTTTCCCTCTCTCTCTGCCCCTCCCCCGTTCATGCTGTGTCTCTCTCTGTCTCAAAAATAAATAAACATTAAAAAAAAAAAAAAAAAAAAAAAGAGTTGCATGCTCCACCAACTGAGCCAGCCAAGTGCCCTCACAATGTACTTTAATATATTGAGATGAATACATATAGACTTGTTGAATTACTGTGTTGTATACCTGAAACTAATGTAATGTGTGAACCATGCTTCAAATAAAAATAAATAAAATCTGGGGTGCCTGGGTGGCTCAGTAGGTTAAGTGTCCGACTTTGGCTCAGGTTGTGATCTTAGCGATTTGTGGGTTTGAGCCCCACATCGGTCTCTGCACTGATGGTGTGGAACCTGATTGGGATTCTCTCTCTCTGCCCCTCCCCCACTTGTGTGCATGTACTCGCTCTCTCAAAATAAATAAATAAATAAATAAAATAATTAAAAACTTTTTTTAAAAGGTATTTGGGAGACACCTGGCTGGCTCAGTGGGTAGTGTGCAAGTCTTGATCTCAAGGTTGTGAGTTCCAGCCCCACACTGGGTTGTAGAGATTGCTTAAAAATAAAATCTTAAAAAAATGCATTTTGAGCTGAATAATATTGAAAATATGATAGCTCAAAAGAGAAGGTATAGCTAAGCCTGTACTTAGAAATAACTGGGTTTTTGTTGGTTTGTTTTGTTTTAGAGGAGATAGAAGTTTATTGAATAGACCACAACAGAGTGGTGTGCAGGACAGCAGAGATGTCTGTACTCAGAAAGAAGTTATAGGCGCACCTATTATACTGGGTGGCTCAGTCGGTTAAACGCTTGACTTCAGCTCTGGTCATGATCTCACCGTCTGTGAGTTTGAGTCCCACATCTGGCTCTGTACTGACAGCTCAGAGCCTGGATCCTGCTTCCGATTCTGTGTCTCCTTCCCTCTCTGCCCCTCCCCTGCTCATATTCTGTCTGTCTCTCTCTCTCTTAAAAATAAATAAACATTAAAAAAAGAAAGAAGTTATAGACTAAAATGTATATATTAGAAAAGAATCCTGAAAGACAAATGCTCAAAGTACTCTCAGAAATTGTCCATTGATGGATGAATAGATAAAGAAGATATGGTACATATATACAATGGAGTATTACTCGGCAATCAAAAAGAATGAAATCTTGCCATTTGCAACTATGTGGATGGAACTAGAAGGTCTTATGCTAAGTGAAATTAGTCAGAGAAAGACAAATATCATATGACTTCACTCATATGAGGAATTTAAGATACATACAGAATAAGGGAAGGGAAGCAAAAGTAATATAAAAACAGGGAGGGGGACAAAACATGAGACTCTTAAATATAGAGAACAAACAGAGGGTTCCTGGAGGGGTTGTGGGAGGGAGGATGGGCTAAATGGGTAAGGGGCATTAAGGAATCTACTCCTGAAATCATTGTTGCACTGTATGCTAACTAACTCGGATGTAAATTCAAAATAATAATATTAATAATAATAATAATAATAATAATAATAATAAAGTTTTCTCAGACAGCATAGGGTGGCTTAGTCAGTTAAGGATCCAACGCTTGGTTTCAGCTCGGTTCATGATCTCACAGTTTGTGGAATTGAGCCCCGAGTTGGGCTCTGCACTGACAGCAAGGAGCCTGCTTGGGACTCTCTCTGTGCCTCTCTCGCATGTGCTCTCTTTCTCTCTCTCAAAATAAATAAATATTAAAAAAAAAAGACGGACACCTGGGTGACTCAGTCAGTTGAGCATCTGACTTCAGCTTAGGTCATGATCTCACAGTTCGTGAATTCAAGCCTCACATCGGGCTCACTGCTGTCAGCCTGTCAGCACAGAACCTGCTTTGGATCCTCTGTTCCCCTCTCTCTGCCCCTTCCTGGCTTGTGCTCTCCCTCCCAAAATAAATAATTAAAAACAAAGAAAGAAAAGGACAGCACATTGAACCCAAAGAAAGTAGTAAGAAGTAACATAGCTAAGCTGTTATTAATAAAATAAAATAAAAAAACAAATGTACAATAGAGCAAATAACCAAAGTTAAAATGCGTCCTTTGAGAAAATAATAACATTAATAAACTTTTAGCAAGACTGATCATGAGGAGGAAAAAAAAAAGGAAGAAACTTCGTAAATTCACCAATGTCAGGAAAGAACATAAGTACCTCACTAAAAATCCTATAGACATCAAAAAGAATATAAAAGAATGTTAAGTTTATGCCAATTAACTGAAATTTTATTTTATTTTATTTTATTTTATTATTTTTTAATGTTTATTTATTTCTGAGACAGAGACTGAGCATGAGTGGGGGAGGGGCAGAGAGAGAGAGGGAGACACAGAATCCGAAGCAGGCTCCAGGCCCTGAGCTGTCAGCACGGAGCCTGATGCGGGGCTCGAACTCACAAACTGTGAGATCATGACTTGAGCCAAAGTCAGTTGCTCAACCGACTGAGCCACCCAGGCGCCCCCAATTAACTGAAATTTTAGATAAAATGAATAAATTCCTAGGAAAAAAGACAATTTACCAAACTGACACAAGAATAGAAAATCTGAACAAATACCCATGTATTAAAGTTTTAAAAATTTTTTTATTTATATTTGAGAAAGGTACAAAGAGCAAGCAGAGGAGAGGCAGATAGAGAAGGAGACAGAATCCTAAGCAGGCTCCACACCATCAGTGCAGAGCCCGATGTGGGGTTCGAACCTACAAACTACAAGGTCATGATCTGAGCCAAAATTAAGAGTCAACGCTAAACCGACTGAGCCACCCAAGCATTCCATAAAGGTTTTTTGTTTTTGTTTTTTTTTAAAGATTTTATTTATTTATTTATTTATTTATATTATTTTTTTTAGGATTTTATTTTTAACTAATCTCTACACCCAATGTGGGGCTTGAACTCATGACCCGGAGATTAAGAGTCTTGTGCTTTTCTTTTTTTTTTTTTTTTTTTTAATTTTTTATTTTTGGGACAGAGAGAGACAGAGCATGAACGGGGGAGGGGCAGAGAGAGAGGGAGACACAGAATTGGAAACAGGCTCCAGGCTCCGAGCCATCGGCCCAGAGCCCGACGCGGGGCTCGAACTCACGGACCGCGAGATCGTGACCTGGCTGAAGTCGGACGCTCAACCGACTGCGCCACCCAGGCGCCCCGAGTCTTGTGCTTTTCTGACTGAACCAGCCAGACACTCCACATCTTGAAACTTATTCAATCTGTAATTGAGTCTGCCCTCCATACCCACATAGCTTTGCTAATGAATTCTTCCAAATTTTAAGGAGGATGTAACACCAATCTTATACTTTCCAGATAATTGAAAAAGAGAAGTGTACATTCATTTATGATAACAAAAACATGATAAGGGTATAACAAGAAAGAAAGAAAGAAAGAAAGAAAGAAAGAAAGAAAGAAAGAAAGAAAGAATTCTTCCAAATTTTAAGGAGGATGTAACACCAATCTTATACTTTCCAGAGAATTGAAAAAGAGAAGTGTACATTCATTTATGATAACAAAAACATAACAAGGGTATAACAAGAAAGAAAGAAAGAAAGAAAGAAAGAGAAAAAGAAAGAACGATAGAAAGAAAGAAAGAAAGAGTGAGAGAGAGGGAGGGAGGGAGGAAGGAAGAAAGAAAGGAAGGAGGAAAGGAAGAGGAAAGAAAGAAAGAAAATAACAGTCCATTCTCTCTCACAAAGTAGATGCAAAAAACCTAAACAAAATATTAGCAAATTGAATCTAGTGATATATAAAAGATGATAATACACCATGACCAGCAATGCAAGGTTGATTTAACTATGAAAATCAATAGACAAATGAATAGCCACAGGCAAAAGAATGAAGTTGGTTCCTTACCTCACACCATGTACAAAACTTAACTCGTAAAAAAATTATTTTAAAAAGTTGGCGGGGGGTGCCTGGGTGGCTCAGTCAGTTAAGCATTTGACTTTGGCTCAGGTCATGATCTCATGGTTCGTGGGTTCGAGCCCTGCATCGGGCTCTGTGCTGAAAGCTCTCCTTTGGATTCTGTGTCTCCCTGTCTCTCTGCCCCTCCCCTGCTTGTGCTCTGTCTCTTTCTCTCAAAAAAGAAATAAACATTAAATATATATATACAAAAAAACCTTAACTTAAAATGAATCAAAGTCTTGGGGTGCCTGGGTAGCTCAGTCAGTTAGGTGTCCAACTCTTGTTTTTGGCTCAGATCATGATCTCTCGGTTTGTGGATTTGAGCCGCATGTTAGGCTCTGCACTGACAGCTCGGAGCCTGCTTGTGATTCTCTCTCTCTCCCTCTCTCTGCACCTCCCCTGCTCACTTGCTCTCTCTCTCAAAATAAAGAAAAACATAAAAAAAAAAAAAGAACCAAAGCCTTAAATGTGAGAGCTTAAACTATAAAACTCTTAGGGGCATCTGGGTGGCTTAGTTGGTTAAACATCTAACTTCGGCTCAGGCCATGATCTCACGGTCCATGAGTTCGAGCCCCACATGGGGCTCTATGCTGACAGCTCAGAGCCTGGAGACTGCTTTGGATTCTTTGTCTCCCTCTCTCTCTGCCCCTCCCCTGCTTGCACTCTGTCACTCTCTCTCAAAAATAAATAACATTAAAAAAAAAAAAAACTCAGAAGAAAACATAGGTGTAAATCTTCATAAGCTTGATTTTGGCAAATGTTTCTTAGATATGACGTCAAAAACATAAGCAACAAAAGAAAAAGTAGATAAATCGGACTTCTTCAAAATTAAAAACTTTCATGCTTCAAAGGACACCATCAAGAAATGAAGATACAACCCATAGAATGGGAGAAAACATCACACATCTGATAAAGGATTTGTATCTAGAATATATAAAGAACTCTTACAGCTCAGTAATAAAAAGGCAACCCAATTTAAAAATGAAAAAGGATCTAAATAGACATTTCTCCAAGGGAGATATGTAAATAGCTAATAAACACATGAAAAGATGCTCAACATCATTAGTCACCAGGGAAATGCAAATCAAAACCATAATGAGATACCACTTCATACTCATTAAGATGGACATGATAATAATTTTAAAAAGACAAAATAGCAAGTGTTGTCGAGGTTGTGGAGAAATTGAAACCCTCATACACTGCTTGTGGGTATGTAAAACGCAACCATCTTGGCAAACAATCTGGCAGTTCCTCATGCAATTAACAATAGAGTTAACGTACAAGCCAGCAATTCTACTCCTAGGTATATACACAAGAGAAAACATTGAAAATATTTAAAATATTTGAAAATATATGTTCATACAATAAATTATATATGAATGTTTATAGCAGCATTATTCACGATTTCCAAAAGATAGAAATGGCCCAAATGTCCATCAACAATGAATGGATAAACAAATGTGTTATAGCCATACAATGGATTATTGTTTGGCAATAAAAAGAAATCAAGTACTGACAGATGTTACAACATGGATGAACCTAGAAAACATTGTGCTATGGGGTGTCTGGGTGACCTCCTATCAAGTTAGGCATTCTACTCCTGATTTTGGCTCAGGTCATGATTCACAATTTGTGAGGTTGAGCCCTGAGTTGAGCTCTGTGCTGACATCCGGGAACCTGCTTGGGATTCTCTCTCTCCCTCTCTTTCTCTCTCTCTTTCTCTCCTGCGCTCGCTGTCTCTCTCAAAATAAATAAACTTGAAAGAAAGAAAGAAAGAAAGAAGAAAGAAAGAAAGAAAGAAAGAAAGAAAGAAAGAAAGAAAGAAAACATCATGCTAAGTGAAAGAAGCCAGTTACAAAAGTTCAAATATTATTTGATTCCATTCATATGAAAATCCAAAATAGGAAAATCTACAGAGACAAAAAGTAGATTTCTTATTGCTTAGGTCTGGGGAGGTGAGAATGGGGGCATGACAATGATAGCTAAAAAGTGTGGGCTTTCTTTTTGGGGTGATGAAAGTGTAATTCATTATGGTGAACCACACTATACCTGTGAATATACTAGAAACCATTGAGTTATACACTTAAAATGGGTGAATTGTAACATGTGAATTTATATTTTGATACATTTGTTTTAAAAAATAAAAGAAAATCAATCTAATTTACCACATTAACAGAATTTAGTAGGAAAAAAGCCCAACAATATATGGTAATCCTAAAAAATGCCCAAATGTACATTTGTATACACTCATAATAAGCATTTTGCACGTGCTAAGAATAAAAGGGAAGGCCTTTTTTTTTTTTTTTTAGTGTTTATTTATTTTCGAGAGAGAGAGAGACAGAGTGCAAGTGGGGAGAGGCAGAGAGAGAGAGGGAGACACAGAATCTGAAGTGGTCTCCAGGCTCTGAGCTGTCAGCATAGAGCTCGACATGGGGCTCACACTCACAAATGGTGAGATCATAATCTGAGCCGAAGTTGGACGCTTAACCAACTGAGCCACCCAGGTGCCCCTAAAAGGGAAGACTTTTTTTTAAAGTTTATTTATTTATTTATTTATTTTGAGAGAGAGTGTGTGCACATGTGCGGGGAAAGGGCAGAGAGAAAGAGAGAGAGAGAGAGAGAGAGAGAGAGAGAGAGAGAGAATCTCAAGTAGGCTCAGCACTGTCAGCACAGAGCCCAACATGGGGCTCTAACTCAGAAACTGTGAGATCATGACCTGAGTCGAAGAAATCAAGAGTCAGACGCTTAACCAGCTGAGCCACCCAGGCACCCCAGAAGGGAAGACTTTTAATTAGAAAAATATCTACTATAAACACCTACACCAAACATCTTATTAGATATAAGCTCAAATATAAATATCAAGTATATTTCTGTATTCCAGCAATAAATAGAAATAAAAAATTTTAAGCATCTTTATTGAGATGTAGTCCACATACCATATAATTCACCCATTTTAAGTTGACAATTCAATGGTTTTGAGCATATTCACACTTACGTATATCATCACCACAGTCAATTTTAGAACATTTTCATCTACCCCTTAAAAATCTCATACTCTTCCTTATCCCCCATCCTCTCAGTCCCTTTTCCCCAGCCCTAGGCAATCACTATTCTGCTTTCTTTCTCTGTAGATTTCTCCATTCTGGATATTTCATATGAATGGAATAATACAATATGTGGTCTTTGTGCATGGCTTCTTTCACTTAGCATCATATTTTCAAGGTTCACCAATGTTATGACATGTATTGGTTCTTCATTCCTTCTTACAGCCAAATAAATAATATTCCATTGTATGAATGTACTATATTTTGTTAATCTGTTCCATATCTATGTCAGTTTGATGGACATTTGTGCTGTTTCTACACAGCACAAAAACCTTTGTGGACAGGTTTTTACATTTTCATTTCTCTTGGGTATATTCCTACAAACGGAATTGCTGGGACATACTGCAGCGACTCTCTCTATTTTTTTTTTAAACGTTTATTTCTGAGACAGAGAGAGACAGAGCATGAATGGGGGAGGGTCAGAGAGAGGGAGACACAGAATCCGAAACAGGCTCCAGGCTCTGAGCTCTCAGCACAGAGCCCGATGCTGGACTTGAACTCACGGACCACGAGATCATGACCTGAGCCGAAGTCGGCCGCCCAACCGACTGAGCCACCCAGGCGCCCCAGCGACTCTATATTTAATCGAGGAACTGCTAGATTGTCTTCCAAAAAGGCTGCATCTTTTTACATTCCTACCAGTGGAGGATGAAGTTTGTGATTTCTCTGCATTATATCCTTATCAACATTTGTTATCAGCTGATTTATACAAACTGTGATAAAGTATACACAATATTTTTAAGTGTGTAATTCAGTGATATTAAGTATATTCACAATGTTAGTCAACAAGTGCCACTATTTCCAGAACTTTTCCATCATCCCAAACAGAAACTCTGTATCCATTAACTCCCTAATCTCCCCTCCTCTCAACCTCTTGGGTAACCTCTATTCTACTTTCTGTTTATAAATTTGCCTATTCTAGGTACTTCATGTGGCATCATACAATATTTGCTTCTTTGTGTCTGACTAATTTTACTTACCATAATGTAATTAAAGTTTATATATTTCATTATATGGATATATCGCATTTTGTTTATCCATTCATTTATTAATCTGCTTTCTGGCTCTTGTGATAATGCTGCTATGAATGTTGGTATACAAGTATTTGAGTCCCTGCTTTCAATTCTTTTGAGTATATATATATAGGAGTGAAATTGCTGGATCATATGATAATTCTATGTTTAACTTTTTGAGGAATCACCAAATTGTTTTCCATAGCAGCTGTACCATTTTACCTTATCACCAGCAATGCACAAGGATACTAATTTTTCCACATCCTTACCAACACTTGTTATTTTCCATTAAAAAATTATAATAGCCATTCTATTGGATGTGAAGTTGGTATCTTATTGGGGCTTTGATGTGCATTTCCCTAATGACTAGTGATGTTGAGGATCTTATTAGCCATTTGTATAACGTCTTTGGAGAAATATCTGTTCAAGTTTTTTATCCATTTTTTATCTGAGTCGTTTTGTTTTTTATTATTATTTTTTCAAGTTTATTTATTTATTTTGAGAGAGAGAGAGAGAGAGAGAGAGAGCACGCACATGGGGGAGGGGCAGAGAGAGAATCCCAAGCAGGCTCCTTGAAGAGCCTGACGGGGCTCAATCTAACTAACTGTGAGATCATGACTTGAGCTGAAATCAAGAGTCAGACACTTAACCAACTGAGCCACCCAGGCACCATGTTTGTTTTTTATTATCGAGTTTTAGGAGTTCTTTACATATTCTGGGTACTAGATGCTTATCAGATAGATACAGGATTTACAAATATTTTCTTGGATTCTGTGGGTTGTCTTTGATTTCTCTT
Organism: Neofelis nebulosa; assembly: GCF_028018385.1. Lineage (NCBI taxonomy): Eukaryota > Metazoa > Chordata > Mammalia > Carnivora > Felidae > Neofelis > Neofelis nebulosa. Next base: position 74,008,581 of record NC_080792.1, on the reverse strand, counting down.
GATAGTGTTCTTTGGTGCACAAAAGTTTTTAATTTTGATGAAGTCCAATTGATTTATTTTGTTGTTGTTGCCTGCGTTTTGGTGTTATATTCAAGAAATTACTGCCGAATCCAATTATCATGAAGATTTCCTTTATGTTTTCTTTTAAGAGGTTTATAGTTTTAGTTCTTAAGTTTAGGTCTTCAAATCATTTTGAGTTACTTTTTGTATATGTTATAAGGTAAGGGTCCACTTCATTTGCATGTGGATATTTGTTGTCCTAAATGTGCTTCATTTTGAAACAACCCCGCCCCCTCCTTCTGAGTTACTACTCTCAATTGAATAGTAAAACCAATTGTATACTTCTTTTTTTCTCAGTCTTTTAAGGCTCACAGAGGGAGGTGTCTCCCCTCCAACAGGAAATCTGATGCTCCATGGAAGGGTTGCTTGTGTTCTAGTTGAGCTTAAATAACCACACAGAAATAATTGCAGGCACCAGGCAATACATTCCTCTTGTGTCAAATGTCTGAAAGCAACTGTAATTAGCAGAATAGGGGAGGAAAAAGTGGAGGTGTATTTCTCCAGTTTGGGAAAAAAGGAGACAGTGGGCACGCAAAGTGCTCAGAACAGACCCTGGCACTTAGGAAGCACGGAATAAATGGTAACTGAGCGGTGGACCCTCTTAACTTCCCCGTCTGTAAATAAGGGAATTGGCTAAGTTGATACATTCTCGGGCCTTGGGTGATTCATTTTCCAGGCGCACGGGGAAACGGAAGCCAGAGGAAAGAAAGAAGCCTGGCGACTCTGCGCCCAGGGTCGGATTTAGCACAGCAGGTAACTACCCACCTAGCTCTGGAGGCGACCCAAGAGCCAGGCTGATGGGGCGGGCAGCGGCCAAGGGGAGGGGCTTACCCGTCTCCGCCCACACCCCACCGTTTTCCTTATTGGCCCCGTGAGCTCGATAACTCGTGACGTCACACGTGTGCGCCACGAGTGTGGAAAAGGGGGCGTGGCCCACCGAGAAGGAGGAGACAAGATGGCGACGTCCGTGGGGCCGCGGTGCCTGAGGTTGCTGCGCGGTGTCACGTCGTGGCGGAACAGGTATAGCTGCTTGGGGAGGTTGCCTCAGGGCCGGAGGCAGCTTAGACCGAACGGGAGTCGGGAGGAGGAGTCGTTTCCCTATTACGGGCTCGACCTGAGGAGGGGTCGGGTGGAGACGGCGCCATCCACCTTCGCCTCAATCAGGTGGGACTCCCGGCGTGTAGGGAGGTCCGGGTTTAGTTGGGGCTGGCCTGAGCGCTCTCGCTTTGCCTTTTACAGCTAAGTGGAAGTCCAGAAGGGAGAAAAACAAGAAAACCAAACAAAACAGATGGTTGCCTGCCCGCCACTAGAGTTGAGGCTGGACTGAACGCTTCTTTCGGGATTTGTGTTCCTGGAAGGGCGACAAGATGTGGGAAGAGCTTTGGACTGAAAGTTGGGGTCTTTACTTTGGATTCTTGGTGTTTGAAGCGAAGAGGTTGGATTCAGTAATCGCAAATAGTCTGTTAAGAAATTAGGTCTTGGTTACTCTGGTTGACTCCCAACTGTTAAGTTCTTAGAGTTGGAAGAGACGTGAGAGGTCATCTAAATCCAGCTATTTTTGGAATTGTGGAAATTGAGGCCTTGAGAGAGGGAGGGACTTGCTCATTTTTACCCAGCCAATTAGTAGCAGAGTCCGGACCCCGACCAGGCTACCTCTGTCTCTCACTCAAGGACCTTTCCCTTAGGCTGTCCACCATGAGGGCATTTATTATCCACAAATAGCTAGGGACCATTTGGACTCTCAGAAAATGGATTAAAATGTGGGTAGCTATGACTCAGAGTCGGCTGCTTGGTGTCATTTCAAAGTGAGAAGGTTTGGAGACGCATAGTGATTTTTGTTTTTCTGGCAGGGTTAATTTTGTCAGCATTGACCAAAACTTGGTCTATGACCAGAGGTGACCTATCATTGTGATTTGGGGAAGTAAAAGGATACTGGATTTGGACTGAAAGTGAGCAGAAACTGATTGTCCTTACCATGAAAGCTTTACTCTCCTATCATGGACTATTTCAGAAATGGTGTAGTTCTCTCAGGAGGGGGCTCTGCAACGTGTGGTAACAGTTGGGATTTGGAAAGGAGGGTGTCTGCTTTCGATATTAATACCAGATGTACTGTTTATCAGTCAGCCGTGAATTCACCTAAACTGTGTCATGAGCTAGAATGACTAAAAAATGGCATTCCTAAAATATTTTTTTAGATGAGGAGGAAGATTTACTCGCTCACCATCATTAAAAAAAAGGGTTGGAGGTGGGGAGTCCTACTTTAGTATCAATATAGATAAATGAGATTGGATTTAGGTGCAGTGATTGGAAAGGATGAGGATTTGGGTACAATAAGAGCTTTTAATTTTCAAAGGTATTATATATTGTTGATAACAAATACCAAAACACAGCATTTTCATAGGCTTTAAAGCATGGCTCTGAGACATACAGATGAAAACCTCATATTGCAGGGGAGTTTTACAGTTACTGGGTGACGTGTGGCAGGTGATAGAACAAAGAGAAAACAACGTCTTGGGTGATAATTAAGGGCCATGTTTCCCAAATTTGTTTGATAAAATAATAGGGTAGGTATTTATTAGAAATTGAGATTCCCAGATATATTCCCATCCTGCTGCCAAATTCAGATTTACTAGGTGTAGTAGCTTGGGACTGCAAGTGTCTTGGATGACTCTTAGGTTCAGGCAAGCATACACTGACTCCTTAGTACCTAAGGAGTGGTTGGCTTGTACAAGGCTTTCATTCAGAAATATTGACATTCCTACCACTGCAAACCATAGTGCCAGGGACCATGGGGGAAAGGAACAACAAAGACAGGAATTAAAAATACAGCATTTGGAATGGGCTTTTTGTTTAAAGAATTTTGCAGTCTAGTAGAAGAGAGAGAAAACACTCAACTAAACACACAAGATAGAATGTGGAATAAGGCCTTCAGGAGGTCTGCCAGTTCATTTTTAGAAAAGCTTCGTATGTTCAGAAAGCAGGAGCGATTCTCTCTCTCTCTGCTCCTCCCCCACTCATGCTATGTCTCTCTCTCTCAAGAATGAATAAATGCTAAAAAAAATTTTTTTTAAAAATGGGGGTGCCTGGGTGGCTCAGTTGGTTAAGCTCCTACTCAGCTCAGGTCATGATCTCATGGTCCGAGAGTTCAAGCCTGCGTCAGGCTCTGAGCTGTCAGCACTCATGCCCTGTCTCTTTCTGTCTCTCAAAAATGAATAAATGTTAAAAAAAAAAAAAAAAGGGGGGGAGGGTGCAGGAGAGATAGAAGGATTATAGTTAAAATGTCACCACCAGGGATGATGTTAAAAGATTTTAAGTTTACATGACTTTAATTCTATTTTTTTAATTTTTTTTTTTTTTTTTTTTTTTTGGAGAGAGAAAGAGAACACATGAGGGATGGGCACAGAGAGGGAGACAGAGGATCTGAAGCAGGCTCCATGATCCCAGAGCAGAGCCTGATGTGGGGCTTGAACTCACAAACCATGAGATCATGACCTCAGCTGAAGTTGGATGCTTAATCGACTGAGCCACCCAGGTGCCCCAAAAGTGTTTTTTAACCATGACAGTATGGCCATAGACCAGTCAGTGTGGATACTCGTCATAGGCAGTTTTTTTTTTTTAAAGTAATCTCTACTCCCGCAACGTGGGGCTTAAACTCATGACCCCAAGACCAAGAGTTGCTTGCTCCACTGACTGAGCTAGCCATGGGCCCCTGGTCATAGACAGTTGATATAGCCATCCCAGTGTGTGCCAGCTGAACATAAACTCTGTTACTTTAAAAAATAGTAATGGGGTGCACCTGGGTGTCTCAGTGGGTTAAGTGTGCAGCTCTTGATTTTGGCTCAGGTCATGCATCTCTTGGTTCGTGAGATTGTGCTCCTGCTGTCAGTGTGAAACCTGCTTGGGATTCTCTCTCTCCCTCTCTGCCTCTCCCCTGCTCATGCTCGGGCTCCTTCCCTCTCTCTCTCTCTCAAACATAAATAAACATTTAAAAAGTAGTAATATGTAGCTAGGTGCTGGTTTTTTATGATTATCTCATGTAGTGTCAATGGGATCCTGTTTTTACAGGTGGGGAAATTGAGGCGTAGAATTAATTGAGTTTCCTAAAGTCACATTGCTAATGAGTGGCAGTAAGTCATGCATTCAGACTTATATGCTTACTCATGGGCTTTAATCACCTGCGTGCAGCATGCCCACTTGAGTCACCACCTAGAAGAGTCAGCTGATTGAATTTATCCATTCATCCTTCTGGGGTTTAATCTCACCATTGAGATTGGAGTTCAGTGGGAAGGCAGGCAAAGTAAACAAATAGGTGAGTTATATATATATATATATATACACACACACACACACACACATACATATACATACACACACACACAATCTTTTCGTTTCAGGTAGTGAGAAGTGCCATGAAAAAAATAAAGGAAGGTGATTAAAGGGCACATGGTAGTCAGGTAAGACAAACTGAGAAGGGAACATTTCACAGAGAACTGAATGATGAGGGAGTGAGCCACATAGAAGGGTGTGCCCATTAGAACAAACAGCAAATGCAAGGGTGTGGAAAGAGGCAAAGGTGTGGTGAGTACTAGGAGTGGCAACTGGAATGAGTAAGGAGGAGACAGAAAGCAGTAGGATATCTGAGAATCCAGCAAGGACCGAGTACATGGGGTCTGGTCTTTTCTGTTTTGAAAAGGTCACTCTGGCTGTTTTGTGGTGAATAGGATATAGAGGGCCAAGAGTGGAAAGTGGAGAACAGACTTTCTCAATCACTTGTTAAGAGAATCAGGTGTCTTGGGTTAGGGTGTGAGTAGTGGTGGCAATGAGAAATAGATATATTTATATACATCTATATATCTTTATATCTATGCGTGTGTGTGTATAATTTTTTTTTACATTTTTTTTTTTTTTTTTTTTTTTTTAGTAATCTCTACACCCAACATGGGGCTCGAAATCATGACCCCGAGAACAAGTCGCATGCTCTTCCAGCTGAGCCAGCCAGGTGCTCCTAGACAGATAAATATATTTTAAAGGTAGAGTCTTCCTGTCTTGCCAGTGGATTGAATGTGGATAATGAGAGAGAAATGTCTTCTATATGAATGAGTCTCAGGGTTTTGACTTGTGTAGCTGTGTAAAGGGTGCCTTTTGCTGAAATGGTATATTATAGTAATGCTGCTATGGTAACAGGTAAACCCCAGCATCTCAGTGACTTAACACAGTGAAAGTTTATGTCTTGGGGCACCTGGGTAGCTCAGTTGGTTAAGCATCTTACTCTTGATCTTGGCTCAGGTCATGATCTCATGGTCTGTGAGTTCAAGCCCCGCATGGGGTTTTGTGCTGACAGCATGGAGCCTGCTTGGAATTCTTTCTCCCTCTCTTTCTGCCCCTCCCCTGCTTGCTCTCTGGCTCTCTCAAAAATAAACTTTTGAAAAAAAAAATCTTAAAAAAAGTTCTCATCACAAGAAAAAAATTTTGTTAACTGTATGGTGACAGATGTTTTTTTTTTTTTTTTTTTTTTTAAATTTTTTTTTTTTTCAACGTTTTTTATTTATTTTTGGGACAGAGAGAGACAGAGCATGAACGGGGGAGGGGCAGAGAGAGAGGGAGACACAGAATCGGAAACAGGCTCCAGGCTCCGAGCCATCAGCCCAGAGCCTGACGCGGGGCTCGAACTCATGGACCGCGAGATCGTGACCTGGCTGAAGTCGGACGCTTAACCGACTGCGCCACCCAGGCGCCCCTGTATGGTGACAGATGTTAACCAGACTTATTATGGTGATCTTTTCACAGTATATATACATATTGATTTATGTTGTACACCTGAAACTAACAATGTTATATGTCGATTATACCTCAGTAAAAAAGAGAGAAAGGGGTCAGTTGTGGCAGATGCTCTGTGAGAGGTCAAATAACACGAGACTCAAGAAATATGCATTGGTGTTGGCAACCTGGAAGTTGTTGGTGACCTTGACAAGAGGTGACATGGTTGAAACAAAAGCTTGGTTGAGCAGGATTAAGAGAGGGTTAGAGGTGAGGAAATAGTGCCAGTGAACATAGCTCTTTTTTTTTCTTTACTTTTTATTTTAATTCCAGTTAATGTACAATGTTATATTAGTTTCAGATGTACAGTGATTCAACACTTCCATACAACACATGCTGCTCATCATGTGACAAGTGCACTGTTTTCTTTTTTTCTTTTTAATTTTTTAAATGTTTATTTTTTGAGAGATGGGGAGGGACAGAGAGAGAGGGAGAGAGAGAATCTCAAGCAGGCTCTGCATTGTCAGCACAGCCTGACACGAGGCTCAAATCCACAAACTGTGAGATCATGACCTGAGCTGAAACCAAGAGTCAGATGCTCAACTGACTGAGCCACCCAGGTGCCCCCCCTTTTTTTTTTTAAGTTTGCTTATTAATTTTTGAGAGAGAGTGTGCGGGTGAGTCGGGAAGGAGCAGAGAGAGAGAGCAAGAGAGAGGATCCCAAGGATCCCAAACAGAGGATCTCCCAGGGCAGGGCCTGATGTGGGGCTCGAACTCACAGACCTTGGGATCATGAACCAAAATCGAGTTGGACACTCAACCAATTGAGCCACCCAGGTGCTTCGTGACAAGTACACTCCTTAATCCCCATTACCCGTTTAATCTATCCCCTACACACCTCCCTCTGGTAACAACCAGTTCTCTTAATGTTTTGTTTCTTAAATTCCATATATAAGTGAAATCATTTGTTATTTGTCTTCCTCTGACTTATTTCGCTTAGCATTATACTCTCTTGCTCCGTTCGTGTCATTGTAAATGGGAAGATTTCATTCCCTCTGAGGGCCAAATACCATTCCATTGTATATGTATACCATATATTCTTTAACCATTCATCAGTCAATGGACATTTGGTCTGCTTCCATATCTTGGCTATTGTAAATAATGTTACTATAAACATAGGGCTGCATGTATCCCTTTGAATTAGTGTTTTTGTATTCTTTGGGTAAATACCCAGTAGTGTAATTCCTGGATTGTAAGTTCTATTTTTAACTTTTTGAGGAACCTCCATACTGTTTTCTACAGTTGCTGTACCAGTTTGCATTCCCACCAGCAGTACAAGACAGTTTCATTTTCTTCACAGCCTTACCAACACCTGTTGTTTCTTGTGTTTTTGATTTTAGCCATTCTGACAGGTGTGAGGCGATATTGCTTTGTAGTTTTGATTTGCCTGATGATGAGTGCCTTTTCACGTGACTGTTAGCCATCTGTATATCTTCTTTGGAGAAATGTCTGCTCCTGTCTTCTGCCCATTTTTATTTGGATTATTGGTTTTTTTGGGTGTTGAGTTTTTAAGTTCTTTAATATTTTTTGGATACTAACACTTTATTGGATATATCATCTTCTTCCATTCCATAGGTTGCCTTTTAGTTTTGTTTCCTTTGCTGTGCAGCTTTTTATTTTGATGTAGTCCCAATAGTTTGTTTTTGCTTTTGTTTCCCTTGCCTCAGGGGTCCTATCTAGAACCAAGTTGCTACAGCCAATGTCAGAGAAGTTACTGCCTGTGTTCTAGGATTTTTACAGTTGACAGTGCATGTAGCTCTTTTTAAGAGCTTGTTATGAAGGAGAGAAGAAAAGTGGGGTGGAAGCTAGAGAAAGGTCCATGGTAGACAGTGTTTATGTAAGATTGGAGAATATACAGCATTTATCTCAGGATATGAATGATCCAGTTATAAAAGACTAACTAGTGTAATGGGGTATTTGCCAGGCATTTTTTTCCAGGAGCCAGGGTTACAGAGGTGTATGAGAGAACTGAGCTCTGTGTTCTTGGGCAGGCGTGCTGAGGTGAAGGCCCATATGCAAGACAAACCACCTGAGTGCTGTGTGTCTGGTTACAGTGGATAGACCATTATCTCCCATTTGTACCTCCCCAGCCAAGGGAAGAAAAGCCTTATTCAGCAGTCTGCAAACATTCTTTTAGTTGGGGGGTTCAGCATTCATTCTGGAACACAATACAGCAGTGTACAGAACACAACAATGTGCCTTTAGTCAGTTTTTACACTTCTTGTTCTAATTCTGTTTGGAAAGCAGGGTTTGAGGCTTTTAGCTTTTGTAGTGGGAGTTTCCAGTCTTAGAGATGAGCATTGTTCACTGCTGAAAGAACATTCATATACTGAAACATACCCTTTGTGTTAATAGCTGTACATCTCTCTGGCCTTAGTGGTGATGATTATCATGATTCCATACTTTTTCTCTATACGAACCTGACTTGCCTGTGGGAGAATCAGATTCTCCCACATATTAGCACCATGCTGTGACGGTGTTTTTAAGTCAATTTCAAGTAAAAGAAAAAAAAAGGTGCCTAAATCTGATCATGTTTGCAGGCTATGTATATAAGACATAACTACTAAATATCCATGAAAATGTGTATTATTGTATGAAGGTCATAAATGTAGTTTTATTTTCCATAAAAGTAGCAATGTAGACATTTGTAATAAATTATTACATCTCACATAAAAGGCCTCAGCAGAAAAAGAAGTGCTTACTGACAAGGACTATTTTCTTTATTTTACTATTTTTTTACTAATTTCTTTACTTCAGATTTTAGGTCAAAATTTGGGGAAACCGAAGTGCTATCTGAATTGACAATGAGATGTGTGCTCTTTGATTAGGGGAAATGAAAATTCACAAATGCTTTCCTTGCTGGCAGTCATTTATTGCCACTGGGAAAATGTCCAGTTTCCTTGGGTGAAGGTGAAAGAGAAACAAACTGAGTCAAAAATAATGTTTTCTTAGGGGCACCTGGGTGGCTCAGTCGGTTAAGCGTCCGACTTCAGCTAGGTCATAATCTCGCGGTTTGGGAGTTCGAGACCCGTGTTGGGCTCTGTGCTGACAGCTCAGAGCCTGGAACCTGCTTCAGATTCTGTGTCTCCCTCTGCCCCTCCCCTGCTCACTCTGTCTCTCTCTGTCTCTCAATAATAAATAAACATTAAAAAAAAAAATAATGTTTTCTTAGAGTGGAAAGCTATCCTTGGTAATTTTTTTCTCAGGAGGCCTGAAACATGTTCAATCTGTCAGCATAGCTTGACAAAGTAGCAAAGTAGCCACAAAAGATAATCCAGAAATTCTAAATTGAGCTGTCTAGACTTGAAGTAGATTAGAATAGTTACACATGGTTTGTGTCATTTTTTTTCCAGGACAGATTTTTAAAATTTAAAATGTGTTAGATTCTTTAATGCGTAGGGGTTAGATGTTTTAAAAACAAATTTTTTTTTTAATGTTTATTTATTTTAGAGAGAGAGACAGAGATGAGTGGCGGAGGGGCAGAGAGAGAGGGAGACACAGAATCCGAAGCAGGCTCCAGGCTCTGAACTGACAGCACAGAGCCCGATGTAGGGCTCGAACTCATGGACCGTGAGATCATGACCTGAGCCGAAGTCGGATGCCCAACTGACTGAGCCACCTGGCCTCCCCTGGGGGTTAGATGTTTACAAGGCTGTGTAGAGTTCTTTTGTGGTACAGAAACATACGGCTTTGTGTAAGAGTGCTGGCTTTACTGCCTGTTATGATATGCTTAATTAAGAAAATAACTTTATTGTGAAATAGTTTCAGAAGTTAAAATAGAATTCCCAAATACTCTTTACCCAGATTCCCCAGATGTCGACTGTATTTGCTTTACTATTCTCCCTCCCTGTCCCCTCTTCAGGTGTATGTGTGTGTGTATATATATATTTTTCCAAAACACTTGAGAGAAAATTACAGATTTGATATTCCTTTACTTTGAACCATTTCAGCTTTTTTCCTACAAGAACATTTTTCTCACACAACCACATTGGTGGTCAAAACCAGGAAATTAACATTCATATAAGATTGTTAGTGAATCTATAGATTGTATTCAAGTTTTGCCAGTTGCTCCACTAATTTTTTAAAAATTTTAAGGTAAATGTTTAACAGTTCATTTCTGTTTGCTTATAGCCTCCTCCACCATGAGAACACTGTTCTGAGCCATTTCCTACAGTCCTTAAGGAAGCTGCCTGTCAGAGCCTTTTATACAAGTAAGTAGCAATTATAGGTAGTGCTGGCCTCTCTGTGCTTCAGTTTGCTTATCGGTATACTGGGATAAACAGGTCCTATTTCATTGGGAAATTATTAGAATTAAATTAAAATTAAATGACCTTATATCTGTGGAGTGCTTAGAGTACCAGGCATATAGTTATTACTGAAGCACTAGTGATTGTGACCTGATCGTTTTTACTGGCTGCATAGTATTCCATTGAATGACTGTACCATTTGGTGTTAGACATTTAAATTGTTTCTGGGCTTTTTCTACTATATACTTATTCTTTTCTCCTTAATGTTTATTATTAAGAGAGAGCACGAGCAGGGGAGGGTCAGAGAGTGGGGACAGGATCTGAAGTGGGCTTTGCACTAACAGCAATAAGCTGGATGTGGGGCTCGAGCCCACAAACTGTGAGATCGTGACCTGAGCTGAAACCAGACGCTCAACTGACTGAGCCACCCAAGGACCTCTCTACTATACATTTCTGTGGTAATATATCTTTGTGCAGCTTCAGGATAAATTTGTAGAGTTAGACTTGCTGAATCAGAAGATTTATGTGTTTTGCAAGTTGGTATTTAGGCCAAATTGCTCTTCAAAGAGGATTGTTCCACTTTATATGCGTTTGAGTAGGAGGTGCTCGTGAATGTGTCAGTTCCCCACACCCTCATCAAAACTGTGGATTGTGAACTTTTTGATATTGTAAGCAGCCATTTGAACTTGTACAAGAATGTGTCTTGTCTTTACTATTTAGATACCATTTTTTTTTTAAGTTTACTTATTTTGAGAGAGAGAGAATGTGTGAGCAGGGGAGGAGCAGAGAGAGAGAGAGGGAGAGAGAGAGAGAGAGAGAGAGAATGAGAGAGAGAGAGAGAGAGAGAGAGAGAGAGAGAGAGAGAGAGAGAGAATCCTAAGCAGGCTCTGTGCTGTTAGTGCAGAGCCTGATGTGGGGCTCCATCTCACAAACTGTGAGATTATGACCTGAGCCAAAACTGAGAGTTGGGTGTTTAACCAGCTGAGCCACCCAGGCACCACCTAGATATCCTTTTTATTCTATCATATCAGAAGCCATTTGTCCAGTGAGAAGATCTTGGGGATAAAATGAGATGGTTGATGAGAGTGAAAGCAAAACATTTATTTATTTATTTATTTATTTATTTATTTATTTAAAATGTTTGTTTATTTTTGAGAAAGAGAGACAGAGTGTGAGCAGGAAAGGGATAAAGAGAGAGACATAGAATCCAAGCAGGCTCCAGGCCCCAAGCTGTCAGCACAGAGCCTGATGTGGGGCTTGCACTCACAGACCATGAGGTCATGACCTGAGCTGAAGTCAGCCACTCAACCAACTGAGTCATTCAGGTGCTCCTATTTATTTAAAAAAAAGTTTTTTTTTTTTTGGGGCGCCTGGGTGGCGCAGTCGGTTAAGCGTCCGACTTCAGCCAGGTCACGATCTCGCGGTCTGTGAGTTCGAGCCCCGCGTCAGGCTCTGGGCTGATGGCTCGGAGCCTGGAGCCTGGAGCCTGTTTCCGATTCTGTGTCTCCCTCTCTCTCTGCCCCTCCCCCGTTCATGCTCTGTCTCTCTCTGTCCCAAAAATAAATAAAAAACGTTGAAAAAAAAAATTTAAAAACAAAAAAAAAAAAAAAAAAAAAGTTTTTTTTAAGTTTATTTATTTATTTTGAGAGAGAGAGCGAGCGAGCGCAGAAGCGGGAGAAGGGCAGAGGTGCCCCTCCACTATTTAACTTTAGAACATTTTCATTCCCTCCTCACTGCGCCTCAACACCCCCCCCACCCCGCCCCAAGCCTGCAGTCCCTTGCAGCCACTAATCTACTTTACGTCTCTGTAGTATGTTTCCTATACTGGACGGTTCATGTGAAAGAAATTCTACAGTATGCAGCCTTTTGTGGCTGGCTTCTTTCATGTATTGTTTTCAAGGTTCATGTTATATCATGTGTCAATACTTCATTCCTTTTTTATTATCAAATAATATTCTATTATATGGATATACCTCATTTGGTTTATTCATTCACCAATTGAAGGCCATTTGGATTGTTTCTGTTTTTTGGCTGGTGTTGGACATTCTTGCACAAATTTTTGTGTAGATGTATCTTTCGTTTCTCTCAGGAATATCCCTAAGAACAGAATTGCTGGGTCATGTGGTAATTTTATGTTTAACATTTTGAGGAACTGACAAACTCTTTTTCAAAGTGGCTGCCCCACTTTACAAAATCCCACCAGCAGTGTACGGGGTTCAAGTTTCTCCACATCCTTGCCAATACTGAGTTGTCTTTTTTTTTTTTAAACTAAAAAATTTTTTTGAGAGAGAGTGCGCACGAGAGGGGCAGAGGGAGAGGAAGAGAGAGCATCCCAAGCAACCTCCACGCTGGGCTTGATCTCACAATCCTGACATCATGACCTGAGCCAAAATCAAGGGTCAGCCACTTAACCGACTAAGCCACCCAGGTGCCCCTGAATTGTCTTTGATTATAACCATCCTAGTGGGTGTGAAGTTGTAGCTCAGTTTGGTTTTGATTTGCTTTTCCCTGATCACTAATGATGTTGTATTGGTTTGTTACAGCTGTTGTAGCAAAGTACCACAAACTGAGTGGCTTAAATAGTAGAAAACTTACTCAAGTTCTGAGACTAGAGGTTTGAGATCAAGGTGTCACAGGATTGCTTCCTTCTGATGGTCATGAGAGAGAATCTGTTCCATGCCTCGTGTCTAGCTTCTAATGGTTTGCCGGCAGTCTTTGGCTTGTAGAAGCATCATCCTGGTCTCTGCCTTCATCTTCACGTAGCATTCTCCCTATAAGCGTGTCTGTCTCCAGATTTTACCTTTTTATAAGGACACCAGTCATATTGGATTATGGCCCACCATGATGACCTTATTTCATCTTGTTTACCTCTCTAGAGACCCTGTATCCAAGTAAAGTCACATTCTGGGGTACTGGGAATTAGGACTCAGCATACGAATTTTGGGGGGACACAGTTCAACCCATAATAGATGTTTAGCATCTTTTCATGTGCTTATTGGTCATATGTATATCTTCTTTGGAGAAATGCTTATTCAAATCCTTTGTACATTTTTTAATTGGGTTGTCTTTTTTATTATCAAATTGTAAGAATTTATGAGAGTTTGCATTGTAGTATACTAGTGTCCAGTCAGAATTGGGCCTGGATTGTAAAAGTAAGGTCAGAGAGTGCTGGATGAGAAGTGATACCTGACTCCCAGTTGTGGACCTGGTGGTGTCTTGCCAGGCAACTTTGATTAGTTTTGCTTCTTGATCTCTTTTGTGATTCAATGTTTTCATGTTAAATTCTCTGGCTATGGTGGCAGTTGAGGTGCATTGTAGTTTCACAGGAAAGATGCTTGTCCCTTACTTATTGGTAAGATTTGGAGACAGAAGGGTCTTACTAGTGACTCAAGGTTGCACCTGCTTATCATACCCCTTTAGGGTCCTGTAACCTTTACTGAAGGCTTTTTTTTTTAAATGTTTTTATTTATTTTTAAGAGAGAGAGAGACAGGGGCGCCTGGGTGGCGCAGTCGGTTAAGCGTCCGACTTCAGCCAGGTCACGATCTCGCGGTCCGTGAGTTCGAGCCCCGCGTCAGGCTCTGGGCTGATGGCTCGGAGCCTGGAGCCTGTTTCCGATTCTGTGTCTCCCTCTCTCTCTGCCCCTCCCCCGTTCATGCTCTGTCTCTCTCTGTCCCAAAAATAAATAAAAAATGTTAAAAAAAAAAAAAAAAAAAAAAAGAGAGAGAGACAGAGTATGAATGGGGGAGGGACAGAGAGAGAGGGAGACACAGAATTGGAAGCAGGCTCCAGGCTCTGAGCTGTCAGCACAGAGTTCGATGTGGGGCTCGAACCCACAAACTGTGAGGTCATGACCTGAGCCAAAGTCAGATGCTTAACTGACTGAGCCACCCAGGCACCCCTACTGAGGGCTTCTAAGATGCGTGACTTTTCCTGGGCCTCCTTTTGGTGCTGTTTGCGTGACTCATCCCTGTCCCTTCTCTCAGTCTCAGAATTTTCTATTTTTTTGTTAACAGATGCCAGAAGAGTCCACACTGCCCCTGCTCGAACCTTGTTCCTGCTGCGCCCCCTGCCCATTCTGTTGGTGACAGGCAGCGGGTATGCAGGTTACCGGCAGTATGAGAGGTACAGGGAGCGAGAGCTGGAGAAGCTGGGCTTGGAGATTCCACCCAAACTTGCTGGTCCCTGGGAGGTAGGACTAAGGTGCAGTCACCGTGAATTCTCATTTAACACAACTTTTTAATTTTTTTTTTTTTTTCAACATTTTTTATTTTATTTTTGGGACAGAGAGAGACAGAGCATGAACGGGGGAGGGGCAGAGAGAGAGGGAGACACAGAATCGGAAACAGGCTCCAGGCTCCGAGCCATCAGCCCAGAGCCTGACGCGGGGTTCGAACTCACGGACCGCGAGATCGTGACCTGGCTGAAGTCGGACGCTTAACCGACTGCGCCACCCAGGCGCCCCTAACACAACTTTTTAAATTGCCCCAAAGTTGAAATGTTTGAAAAACTGCAATGTTCTTTTTTGGAGCTCATGTCTCCAGTGGGTTTTTGGCCAGACACAGACATTATACCTTTGGTGTCATGTTGGGCTTCCCTTCTGTGTCCACACTTACTCCTAATCTCCCCAACAGCTCTGAGGAGAAATTCATTACCTGCTGTTAAAATCCTCAGAGTTCATGCCCTTCTCTGAGGATAAGCTGAAACAGTTGGACTTTTGGGATGTGGATAAGTTCTCACCAGGAACCAGACTGAAATAATCAAATTTCCTTTATTTTTATTGCTCAAAATACTTCCCCGACAATAGGACCTTTCAGTAGGGGCAGGCTTCAATGTTGTTGAACCATGAATGATGTACAATAGAACTGTCTTATTCATCTGTGCTCCAGTGGCCCAGAATGATTGGTAACTTAGAGTAGATAGTAAATTTGGAACTGAGTATTAAGATGCAAGCTTAAAAATGTCTTCTCAGCCATAATTTAGCAAATAAAAAGTCTGAAATATTAGTAGAGCCAGTGGGTAAAAGCCGGGGTGGGGGGGGTGAGAGTAGAGACTTTATGGTATTTAGATGATGCTCTTGGGTTTCCTCATGAGCCGTTCCCTATCAGTAATCCAGCTCTGCTGAATCCACTGACCAAGGCATGTGGGTCTTAAAGGCGAGTTCCAGCCATGTTCCTCAGTAGCTGTGTGAACGTGAACATGTCACTTGCCATTTGGTTCTCTGTGTGACTATGTCATAAACAACTATAAAATAGGTTGGATTGGAACCCAACTGAGATTTCTTCCAGCTCTAGCATAGTTTATCTAGGAATATTTGTTGGCATTGGCATTACATGCTACATTATAGGCTTCCTCCTAAAGTCCTGTTTTGAATTTTGGTTTTGACCCTCTTCCTCCAGTAGAATCTAGTGTAAAGATTTCACCCGATTTCCACCAGTCCTATAAAACTGTGACTTATTCAGCTGGTCATACAGATCCAGATGTGGCTGTTACCCAAGGAGATACCTGCTTCCCCGTGTGTCTGTCCTTTTTCTGGCCTATTCATACACCTTGGGCTTCATAATAACCTATCTCAGACCAAGAAAAAAAAAGGCTTTCTGTTTTCTGGTAGTATATGACAAAGTCCTTTTGGCGAAGGGTAATTGTATAGTATGTGAGTCACACTTTGAAATTTTGCTGTACTCTATTTCCCATGACATTGATGGTTTCCTCTGTAAACGTACCTTCTTGTTTAGGCTGATACTTGTAAGACTGTGATTAATGACCCCACTCAAGATGGTTTCTCTCTGACCCCAAGCATTTGTCAAGCTGAATCACCCTGCGATGAGCTCGAGACCCATTTCAAAGGTCTTCCAAGAGAATCTACATTTGGAAGAAATCTGTGACTTCTAAAATCATAAAAGACTAATGTCAGTCGTATTTTTTAGCATTCACCATTTGTATAATTGGAATTACTGCCATATGTGAATCAATGTCTGAAAGACGAATGTTTGTAAAGAGGACAGGGTTGATTGGCTTATAAGTTCTAGGGCCTGGACAGTAACAGAATACTGGATCAGAGTGGCTCAGTGCTGCACAAGATCTCAAGCCCCTATTGGTTCAGAGCTGGGTTTAAGTTAGATACTGTTAGATTCTTTTGACTGAGTAAAATGGCTATAGGACTGCTGGATTTACAGGCAGGACTCCAGCATTTCACTTTATGAAAGGGAAATGGTCTGGACTCTGACCAGATATTGTAGGATTTCCGGAGAGGCAGCAGGTCGTGAGAAGGGAGAGTGCTGACTAGGAGTCATGGGCTGGATCCTAGTCCTACCCCTGCCCCACCTAATCCCTGTCATCTCATGAAAAATGAGAGTACCCCAATCTGGTCAATCATCAGAATTGTGGGGGAGCTTTAAAACTATGAATTCTTTGTTCTTATCCCTGGAGATTTAGAAAGTTTGAGCAAGACTCAAGATTTTTGTTTTTAAAAAGCCCCTTTGAGGATTCTGATGATAGTGTAGGAACCATGGGCAGATGAGCTGTAAGGTTCCCTTCAGGGCTCTGTTTTTAAGTGGCAAATGAAAATTTCTGTGGGTGATTTTGCTGGAATATAATCTCTTCATATCCTTGGGTCAAGTCGGGCATCTCCAGAGCTTAAGAGAAGACAGGCTGGTAGTTAGACTGAGATGAGCTCCTGGGGTCAGTGGCACAGTTGAGGTGACTGGGTGATTTTGTTTTACCAATAGCATTTTCTGGATTTCCAGGAGATAGACATGGGTTTAGGGGCAATGTAGCCTTCCCCACACATGAAGCAGTCCTGCTAGCTCCTGTTGGTCAGTGTGCCAGCAGGAAGCTTTTGTTCCCCTTTCCCATCCTGTAAGTTTCTCTTGTGTTGAAGAAATATCTGGGCATCCCTCTCTATCAAAACTTTAAAATATTTTAAAAATGTTTGTTTTGGGACTCCTGGGTGGCTCAGTCGGTTAAGCGCCTGACTTCAGCTCAGGTCATGATCTCACAGTTCGTCAGTTCAAGCCCCGCATTGGGCTCT
Organism: Neofelis nebulosa; assembly: GCF_028018385.1. NCBI lineage: Eukaryota > Metazoa > Chordata > Mammalia > Carnivora > Felidae > Neofelis > Neofelis nebulosa. The sequence continues at coordinate 73,991,429 of NC_080792.1, read as the reverse complement.
GTGCTGACAGCTCAGAGCCTGGAGCCTGCTTCAGATTCTGTGTCTTCCTCTCTCTTTGCCCCTCCCCAACTCACACTTTGTCTCTCTCAACAATAAATAAACATTAAAAAAAAAAAAGTAAAAAAAAATTAAAATGTTTGTTTATTTTTTGGAGAGAGAGAACAAGAAAGATAATGCATGCATGAGCAGGGAAGGGGCAGAGAGAGAGAAATCCCAAACAGGCTCCACACTGACAGTGTAGAGCCCTGTGAGGGGCTCAAACTCATGAACCTGTGAGATCATGACCTGAGCCAAGATCAGGGGTTGGACGCTCAACTGACTGAGCCATCCAAATGCCCCAAAACTTTTGTAATTTGGTAATTTTTTATTTTTTAAGTAAGTTCTGTGCCCAACATGGGGCTTGAACTCATGACCCCAAGATCCAGAGTCACATGCTCTAGGGGTGCTAGGGTGACTCAGTTGGTTGAGTGTCTGACTTTGGGTCAGGTCATGATCTTGCAGTTGTGGGTTCGAGCCCTCCATCGGGCTTGCTGCTGTCAGCCTGTCAGCTCGAAGCTGGCTTTGGATCCTCTGTTCCCCTCTCTCTCTGCCCCTCCCTTGCTTGTGCTCTCTCTCAAAAAAAAAAAAAAAGAATCACAAGCTCTATTGGCAGAGCCAGCCAGGTACCCCCCTGTATCAAAACTCTTAAGAGTATGTTTGTAATGCTTTAGGTTGAATAGCACCTCACAGTTTTTCTTTCTTTCTGTTTTCAAAGTTTATTTATTTTGAGAGTGAGAGAGCGCACCGTGCGCGTGTGTGTGCATGCATGAGCAGGGAAGGGGCAGAAAGAGGAGGAGAGAGGGAATCTCAAGCAGGCTCTACAATAAGCATGGAGCCCAATGTAGGGATCCATGCCATGACCATGAAATCACGACCTCGGCTGATGTCAAGAGTCAGACACTCAACTGACTGAGACACCCACGTACCCCAGCACCTCACATTTTTTCTGAATCCGTTTATTTATAACAGCTCACTGAGGTGGCAAAGGCCGGTGTTAGAGCCATTTTACAAAAAGAAAGACCATTTGGTAGCAGAGTGGGTTCCAGAACAGAGATCTTTCGATGCCCAATCCCATACTCTTTAAAACAATACCATGTTGCCAATAAAAGGTGCTGTTAGTACAGAATTTAGACAGTGATAGCAAGAGATGGAGGTGAGCTTTAACCTGCCCACTGGGGCTTGCTGTGTACTCAAGGTACCTCCATTCTGTGAGGGCTCCGCCTGTTTAAATTATGAGGTGAATTGAGTATACTGACTTGAAAAGTTGTCTGTAGTTACATAGGTGAGAATTCATATTATGCCACCCATCCCCCATCATAATACTCTTGAAGAATTTATATACATCTCTTTCCTTTATTTCAGTTCTTCCTGTCCACCCCCCTGCCCTTTCTCCTCCCTCTCTAACAGTATAGAAGAAACCATTGCTCCAAAATGTGTGCCATCTCACTCACTGCAAGCTCTACTCTGGGGTGCGGGGAGAGGGCATGGCTCTTGCAGAGGGGAGGTGGGTGTTGGATGTGATTTAAGGAGACTTGAACTCAGCTGTGGGTCTTGAGTGTGTTTCATTTTCATGTGTTCTGTTTTTCACATTTAAGAAAATGTTTCTAGCCTCTTTGCCTGCTCTGAGAGTCCTATTTTCATGGTAGGAAAAGAAGCACATGTAGTTGGCTGAGTAGAAATGAAACCTGTGTGTTTGTTTTATGTGATTAAGGGAATTCTGCAACTAGCAGCAAAGTAAGTAGCCTGTTGAGACCAAATAATTTGGTCATTTACCTGCTTGTAAAGGTAAATGTTCATTTTTTAAAAAATCAGAAAACATTACAAAATATGAAAATGAAAACAGTAGTGACCCACGATCCCACAATGCACAGGAAACCACAGTTCACATTTTGGGGAACTTAGCCCTTCCGGGCTTTTAGATGTTTAGGAATATGTATTTTAATTTTAATTTTTAAAAAATGTTTATTTAGGGGCGCCTGGGTGGCGCAGTCGGTTAAGCGTCCGACTTCAGCCAGGTCACGATCTCGCGGTCCGTGAGTTCGAGCCCCGCGTCAGGCTCTGGGCTGATGGCTCGGAGCCTGGAGCCTGTTTCCGATTCTGTGTCTCCCTCTCTCTCTGCCCCTCCCCCGTTCATGCTCTGTCTCTCTCTGTCCCAAAAATAAATAAAAAACGTTTAAAAATAAATAAATAAATAAAAATAAAAAATGTTTATTTATTCTAAGGGTGGGGGCAGAGAGAGGGAGATAGAGAATCCCAAGCAGGCTCTGCACCACCATCACAGAGCCTGATGTGGGACTCGAGCTCACTAACCGAGAGATTATGACCTGAGCTGAAATCAAGAGTTGGACCCAAGCTCAACTGACTGAGCCACCCAGGCACCCGAGTTAATTTTTAATGAGATAGTTTAAAAAATTTTTTTAAGTTTATTTATTTCGAGAGAGTACATGAGTAGGGGAGGGGCAGGGAGGGGGAGGGAGAGAGAGAAAGAGAAAAAGAATCCCAAGCAGGCCCCACACCATCAGTTCAGAGCCTGACATGGGGCTTGAACTCACAAACTGTGAGATCATGACCTGAGCCAAAGTTGGACATTTAACCAATTGAGCCATCCAGGAGCCCCGAAATGTTTAAAATGTTTTAAATAAAACATGATTATATAAAAATTCAAATACTACCGAAGGGTTTACATAAAAATATCTTCCATTTTCTGCCCCATCTACTAATCCCATCCCTGCTCTCCAGAAGCATGCAAGCATTTTTTTTTTTTTAATTTATTTTTGAGATAGAGTGCGAGAGAGTGCACGGAGGAGGGGCAGAGAATGGAGACACAGAATTGGAAGCAGGCTCCAGGCTCTGAGCTGTCAGCACCGACCATGGGGCTCGAACTCACGAGCTGTGAGATCACGACCTGAGCCAAAGTCAGATGCTTAACCGACTGAGCCACCCAGGCGCCCCTAAGCATGCAAGCGTTTTTAACGTTACTGTATCTTTCCAGAACGTCTCTCCCTACTTACATGTATTTTGGCTACTCAAAGGTGACTTAATTTTTTTCTGTTTAATTGAGAAATAATTGACATACATCACTTATGTAAGTTTAAGGTATACAGCATGATGGTTTGATTTACATATATTGTGAAATGATTGCCAGAATAACAGCTAACATCCATCATCTCTATAGAAAACATTTTTAAAAAAGAAAAAAGGAAAAAAGAAAACATTTTTTCCTGTGATGAGAACTCTTAGGATTAATTCTCTTTACTTTCCTATGTGATGTACAGCAGTGTTAGCTATAGGCATCATTTTGTACATTACATCCCTAGTCCTTATCTCTCTTATAACTGGAAGTTTATACCTTTTGACCTTCTTCCAATTCCCTGTCTCCCTCTGCTCCACCCCCTATACTCTGATCCCTTTTCCTCTTGAGTTTGGTTTTTCTTTTTTTTTTCCCCTTGTATTCATTTTTTTAGATTCCACTTATATATAAGTGAGATCATGCGGTATTTGTCTTTCTCTGGCTCACTTAATGAACTTAGCATAATGCCTTCAGGGTTCATCCATGTTGTTGCAGGTGGTAGGATTTCTTCATTTTTTTTCTGGCTGAAAAAGATTCCAATGTATGTATGTATGATGTATGTACGTACACACACACAGACATACATATACACCACAACTTGTTTATCCATTGGACACTAGGTTATTTCCATGTCTTGGCCATTGTAAATAATGCTGCCATCATGATTTCATTTTTAAGTCACTTTTACTCATGTATTGTCATTTACTTGCAATAAAACATACCCTTTTTAAGTATACAGTTCATTGTTGCTTTTTTATTTTTATTTTTTAAAATTTTTTAACGTTTATTCATTCTTGAGAGAGATACAGAGTGTGAGCAGGGTTGGGGGGGAGAGAGAGACATACACAGAATCGGAAGCAGGCTCCAGGCTCTGAGCCGTCAGCACAGAGCCTGACGCGGGGCTTGAACTCATGAGCGGTGAGATCATGACCTGAGCTGAAGTTGGACGCTCAACCGACTGAACCGCCCAGGTGCCCCTCTCTTTTATTTTTTATTAAAAAATTTTTTTGAATGTTTTTATTTTATTTTATTGAGATAGAGACAGAGCACGAATGGGGGAGGGGCAGAGAGAGGGAGAGAGAATCTGAAGCAGGCTCCAAGCTCTGAGCTGTCAGCACAGAGCCCGATGTGGGGCTTGAATTCCCGGACCATGAGATCATGTCCTGAGCTGAAGTCCGATGATTAACCGACTGAGGCCCCCCAGGTGCCCCTATATATCTTCTTTGAAGGAATGTCTATTCAAGGCCTTTGTCTATTTTACATTGGGTGGTTTGTTTTTTGTTGTTGGGTTGCAGGAGTTTTTTATATATTCTGGATACTAGACCCTTACCAGATACATGTATTTGCAAATACTCTATTCTGTGGATTGTATTTTCACTCTCTTGATAACATGTTTTGATACACAAAAATTTTTAATTTTGATTAAGTCTAGTTTATCTATTTTTACCTTTATTGCTTATGTTTTTGTTGTCCTATCCAAGAAGTCATTCTGAATCCAGTATTGTGAAGATTCTCTTCTAAGAAAAATTAGGCCTTTCTCTCTCTCTCTCTCTTTTTTTTTTTTTAAGAAAAATTGTAGGTCTTCTGTTTAGGTTTTTGGTACATTTTGTGTTCGTTTTTTTTAATGGTGTAAGGTAAGGGTCCGACTTCATTCTTTTGCATGTGGTTGTCAGTTTTCTCAGTGCCATTTGTTGGAAAGACTGTCCTTTTCCCATTGGATGGTCTTAACATCCTTGTGGAAATCTATCTCCTTTTCTTTTTTTTTAATGTTTATGTGTTTATTTTTTGAAAGAGTACATGTGCAAACTGGGGAGGGGCAGAGAGAAGGGGAGAGAGAATCCCAAGCAGGCTCCATGCTGTCGGTGCAGAACTGGGTGCAGGGCTTGATCCCGTGACCTGAGCCAAAATCAAGAGTCGGCCGCTTAATCAACTGAGCCGCCCAGGAGCCCTTCTCCTTCTCTTTTAAATGACAGAGATGATATAACACTATGACAGAATGTTAGAAAACAGGGAGGGCAGTCATGATCCCCTCCAGTCGCTCTGGCTTCTGTGGCGATAGATTGTAGGAGGGCTGGGGTGGAGACAGGGAGACTGGTGGGAGGCTCTGATGGTATCCCAGCGAGAGAAGGTGGTGGCTTGGATCGGGGTGGGTGAAGGGCTTCATTCTCAGTGTGTTTTGAGGGGAGAGTGAACAGGATGCACTGAGGAATTGGATGGGGAGAGATGGGGCAATGACTCATGATTTTCTTACTCGAGTGTATGGAGGGGTGAAGTAGCTCTTGACAGAGAGCTGGGGAAGAAATAGGCAACAGCTAGACTCTGTTACCTTAATTCAGTTTGTACTTTGCTTTTCTTTTTCTTTTCTTTTTTTTTTTGTAATTTGCTTTTCTTTAAATCAAGTCCACTTAAGCATTTTTCACATGTTTCTTCTGTTTATATCGGCTCATAGTGTTTGTAAATTTAATATTTACACCGAATGGCATAGAACAAGGAATCCATGCTCCTCCAGAAACAGGGCTCCCAGCCTTGTCAAACCATGAGGATGCCCTTGGCCTTAGAGCAGGAGCCGAGAGTTGAGGAGCTGCTTTCAGGAGTTTCTTCTCAGGAACCCGTGATGTCATGGACAAGTTCTGGGTTTGTGGTCAAACTGCCTGTTCAGTTAGGCTGCCCAAGGCCTGGTGTTTGGCCTTAGAAAAGAGGGTGCTTGACACCGGCATCTCTCTGTAGAGAGCTGGCTTTGTATGAATAGCACAGGGGATAGAAGACAACCAGGTGTGCCTGCAGCTGTCACATGTTCTGGGTTTGTGTGGTAGTTGTGATTCCAGATATGCTGTCCTTGTGTCCTCATTGTCCTTTTGTCCTCATTGTCAAAAAGGGAACCAAAACCTTCATAGGCATTTCTTAACAAGAGGGGTTGAAGTGTGTTGCATCTGTAAACCTAAAGTGTACAGTGCACACCTGTGCAGCATAGTGACTCCAAGGCTTCCTGTGAACACCTAGGTGATTTGAGTTCCATGCAGGATGACATCTGGTGGCAGACTCCTTTGGTCTCTGGCATTTCCAGGGTGTCCTTTTTTTCTTGACTGCTGGACCTGAGAACAGAGATGCATCTGGTAGGAAAGCTGGCCTGCTGGAAATGGTGGACTCTTTGGGGAGGAAGCAGTCCTCCTGTCTCTCTTCCTGCCAGCCTCCAGAGGTGATCCACAGACAGAGGTGGGCCTATGACTGCAGAGCAAGTGGGGATTGGCAGCTGGCCTTTCTTATCAGGTGCAAAGGGCTCTCACTTGAACACCTGCACCTAGCCTGGAGGCACCCAGCCTGGAGCCAGGCACTTCGGGTGCTGAACATACCTGGCTGAGTGGACAGCATATAAAAAGTTCAGCCCTGAGTCCCTCCATGTGAAGCAGCAGCAGCGGGTGCTGAGAACAGACCTGACTTGTTCTGCCTCACCTATCAGCAGGAGATGTTCTGTATGTGGAATCTGGTCTTGGGTTTTTCCCCCCACCCAGTAATAGAATTTAGGGAATTTTCTGTGGTTTAAAGCAAACTTCCAACTCTTAAATTGTGAATAGAGTAGAAAAGTCAAGAGAATAGAGTTACACACCTCTTGATTGAACAGTTAATGTTTTATCATACCTGCTTTATCTTCGTGTGTATATATATCTTTTATTCTCTGAATCATTTGAAAGTATGTTGCAGTCATTACAAAACTTCACCTCTAAAAGCTTTAGTACGCATCTGAGTATAACAACTTGGTTTTGTTGTTTGTTTTTGGCCTAGCCATGGGGTCCTGTGGCAAGGTGTGAGGTGTTCAGGGACCAGTGGCATAGACAATAGGCCTCAGTCAAGAGCAGCTGGGCCCACATCTATGTTCACTCCCTGCATTAGCAACGCTTTATTTCCAGCCTCAGTTTAGAACTTAAAAATGTATGGTGCAACATTCCAATTCATTAAAAGGAATGAGGGAGGACAGATCAGCCTGTGCCCACATATCACCCTATGTCCTTTTTCCTGCCCACCCGCCTGGAGCTCCATTTGCCTGCATTCAGCATACCCCTCTGTGCTGTGGTGCCTATGACGCTGGACAGTATTGAACATGTTCTGCACTTTTTTTTACAACTTTATATAATTACTATAGCTTTCTTCTTCTTATCTGTAAACAGGCTACTATAAATTCCCTCATAAGGTTGTTAAATGAGAATGATGTATGTGTAAATACCTCGCTCTATGCTGGCAGGGTGTAGAAATTCAGTAAATACAGGCACACTTCATTTTATTGTGCTTTTGCTTTATTGTGCTTTGAAGGTAATTGCATTTTTTTGTTTTTTATTTTATTTTTTACAAATTGAAGGTTGGTGACAACCCTGCATCTAGTGAGTCTGTCAGCACCATTTTTCTAACAGTGTTTACTCACTTTGTGTCTCTGTGTCATATTTTGGTAATTCTCGCAGTATTTCAACGTTTTCATTAATCTGTTTGTTATGGTGATCTGTGATTAGTGACTACGACTTGCTGAAAGCTCAGATGACGGTTAACATTTTTTAGCAATAAAGTGTGTTTTAATTACATACATTGCTTTTTTTAAAAAGGTTTTTTAAAAAAGTTTTATTTTGACAGAGCATGAGCGGGGAAAGGGCACTGGGAAATCAAAAAAATTCATTTGACTTGCATTTTTTAAAAGTTTATTTCTTTAGAGAGAGAGAGAATGCACGGGTAGGGACACAGGGGGGTGGGGGAGAGAGAGAACCCCAAGCAGGCTCCCTATTATTTGTGCAGAGCACTATGTGGGGCTCAAGTTCAAGGACCGTGAGATAATGACTTGAGCTGAAATCAAGAGTTGGATGCTTAACTGATTGAACCCCCCAGGCATACTTCATTTGACTTGCTTTATTGCAATATTTGCTTTATTGCAGTATGCTGGAACCAAACTAGCAATATCTTTGAGGTATGCCTGTACTGTTTTACTTCCTACCTAATAGGTGTTAGGAAAGGTGGTTGTTAAAGTGAGCAGTCAAGTTGGCAGGGAAGTAGATCCCACTTCTCTGCTCAGGTGTCGTTTACTAACTGCCCAGCTCTGTCCTCAGAGAATCTTGGGCTCATTCAAGGTCAAGAGGGCATCTCAGGGGCCTCAGGGCCCCTATCTGGGAGGAACTGTGGCGGCCACACCCCCAGGTCACTCAGGCTTTGCTTTGCCTCTTCCCGCTTGCCCCAGCCCAGGGACAACTCTGAGTGGTGTGTGGAAGAGCTGAGGACTGCCTGAAGAAGATGAGGAACAAGATAAAGCTGAGCTCTGGGTCTGGAAGGAGTCCAGGGTGGCTGACTCAGAAACCTTTAGGGCCCTGTGTGGAGCTTTCTGCCAGGCTGTTCTGCCACAAATCACAGTTTCCTTTATTGTGCTGCAGACCACCCCTGCTCCGTGCCCCCTCCTCCAGGAGCTGCTGGTGGGATTGCTGAGAAACGCTGGCAAATGCAAGGGGGTAGGGCTGGGAGAAGGTTTCAGATGAAGAAATAGCCTGAGGGCACGTTTGTGAGGCTGCTAACTTGCCCGTGGCTTCTTGCACCAGCCACCAGCCCTGAGACACCAGCCATCACTGGTCTTCCTCAGGAGGCTTCTGCCAGCCCCCAGGGAATGAGAATTAGCAGAAAGCACCTGCCACCCCTGCCCTACTGCTCCCTTCATCCCCTTGTACAGTAGTGCATGAAATTCACTAGGCAGGGAACTACAGTGGCATGAGTGACGTGGGACACCTGTCCACGGGTGCTGGAGGCCAAGAGGCCTGGGGCCTGCAGAGCCTTGCGGTGGCGCTAGGTGGCACTCCCACCCAGGGGAGTACCAACAAGGTAGGAGGACCCAGTGTGGCTGGAAGGGACCTCGTTCAGGGTGGGAACATAAACTTTTGTTTTTCCCAGAAATCATTTGTTAACCATTATCTGGAATCTAGAAGGCATTTCCTTACTGAAACATACGTGGTGGAAGTCAGGTTAGAAGGCTAATCTCAGGACAGACCTGTGGGCTGGTTGATGAGTTTTCTAAACACCAGTCTTCCTGAGAGGCTTAAAATGATTACAAAGGAACCCTGGTAGACCTGGAGTGTCCCTGTTGTTCATTTTACTGGGAGAGCATTGGTGTTTCAGAGGCTGCTCAGCAAATGAGAACCTGGGCTTTTGTTTTCCTCCCCTAAGTGTAACTTGGACAAGGCCTGGTCTGGAAGTACTGGAGGCTTTGGGGAAGTCAGAATGGTCCTCCAGGATCTTTCTGGTTCTGGAATTTAGTGTTGCCAGGATTCTGTTATCTTCCTGTGCTTTCACTACTTTTTATCCCATTTCACGGTGTGTTTGCTTAGAGCTCTGGGGTGAGAAGGGGTCTTAAGTCTCACTGAGGCTCAGAGAATGCTGTGGGCCTAGGCTGGGAGACTGCAAGGTGCAGCCCCTGTGCTGGAACCTGAGCCCTAGAGGGCTGGAACTCTACATAGTACACCCCTGCTGCCCTATTCCTGCTGTGCATTAGAAGTGTCCAGCATTATGGAAGTCCACGAGGAGGGACCCTGCCTGTCTTCTGCCCCTATCCCTGCTGTGGCATCCCAGGTCTGTAGCTTGTCACAGAGCACTTGCAGAGTGGATCCAGATGAGAACAGGTGTTTGGGGCTTTGTATGCCACCGTGTCCTGCTCCAGGCTGCCTGGGCTCAGCTGCCCATCTCTTTGCAAGCCTAAAGGCTCTTTCTTCCTGTTCCAAATGTTGCTTTAGAAATCAAATTCTCAGGGCACCTGGGTGGCTTATTCGGTTGAGTGATTTCAGCTCGGGTACTATCTCACGGTTTGTGAGTTTGAGCCCCACATCAGGCTTGCTGCCTTTGGGTCCTCTGTCCCTCTCTCTCTGACCCTCCCCGACTCATGCCTGCTCGCTCTCAAAAATAAATAGATATTAAAAAAAAAAAATTAAATTTTCAGTGATCAGAAGGATCTAGGGTTGTACCCTTGTTGAGTGGCCTAGAGCATGAAGACAGCCTTCTGAGGCAGTCTGACCGCTGAATTTCACCGTTTGTTTGTTTTTTGGGTTTTTTTGGTGTTCCCCGTTCACTCCAACTCACCTAGAAAATGTCTCTTCATCCTATGTGGAGCGAGTGCTTGCAGGCATGGGGTGTAAGGTGCTGACCCCCCCCCCCCCCCACCCCTCCGCTGGGCCCTGCCATCTACTGGGGTAGAAGGACATTGCATGAATGACTTCACAGCCTGGGGCCAGAGGGGAACTTTGCTTTTACTGAGTCTGGTCTCTTTGGGGGTCTATCCCAGATTTTGTGTGGCAGGGGATTTGTATGGTAGGAGTGTGTCTGCCTGGAGGGGGGGGGTGTGTGGAGGGGGTGTGTGTGTGTGGAGGTGGGGGCATCCTGTGCCTTCCAGGTGGGGTGTGGGAAAGAGCCAAGGACTTAGATGCCTTTTCGAGGGCTATAAAAGGTAGCTGGAGGTGGCTTTCTGTTCAGTCCCAGGAAGCTGGCCCTGCGTGAGGTCAGCCACACATTGAAGCCTGGGACTGCCCAGTTTGGAGTGAGGAGGAAGAATGGCCCCCAGGCCCCGGAGGTGTCGCCGGGAAATCCCGTGACCGGGCGGGGCTGGTTCCCTGGCCACAGCCCCTCCTCTTAAAGGGGCCCTGGGCCCGGTGGCTGGGTCTGGCCCGAGGGCGGAGCGTGACTGCTTCTGGTGTCCGCCCTCCTTCCCCGCCCTGGGTGGTCCGAGTGGCCAGAGCCGAGCCCCCGCCTGCCTGCCGGGGCTTCCTCTCCGAGTGGCGCCTCCTTGGGCGTCAGCGCCTGACACCCAGCGAGACCGGACTACCTGCTGGTGAGTGAGCGGAGCCCGTAGCGGGGCCGCCCTGGGTGCCGGTCGCCCCTTGGAGCTGCGGGGCCCTGGGCTGGAGAGCCCACCCCACAGTCTTCATCCCTTCACGGGCTTCTCCTGCCCACATGGTGGGTCACGGGCCGTCCTGGATGAGCTCACTTCCGCCAGGCCGGGCAGCATCTCCTGGCCCTCAGCCGGCCGGGAAAGGGAAGGGAAAATGCTGGGGCTCCAAGTCCCCTCTTGCTCCGAAAGATTTCCTCAGTGACTGGCACCAGTTAGGGAAGAAAGCTGCCCTGTTCTCAGTGGGACCTGTAGGTGTCCCCAGGGTCTCACCTGAGGGGCAGAGAAGGGGGTGACAAGCTGCCCTTCACAGAGCCCTATCCCCAAAGGAAGGTTCCTTTCCTTTCTGGGTTTCTTAAATTTCTTAGAAGTCCCGTGCTGCAGGGAGGACTGTCCCCACCTCCAACCACCCTTCCCTGGCTGCTGGCTTGAAAGAAGTATCTCTGGGTCCTTCTCTTTCCTTCCTCTTCTCTTGCCCAAGGCTTCCCCAAGATGGCTCACCCGTTTCACCTGGGGAGAATCCATTTTCCCTGTTCTCTGTTTTTGAAGTTTTGTCTGCTTCTAGTCCTGGAACACAGGGAGGAAGGGTTGGTGGTCCCACCTGGACACAGCTGTTTGTGTCATGCTTCAGGTGAGCAGGGTGGGGGGCTGGGGGTGTTGGGTAGTGGCCCTACCTTCCAAGGTGGAAGCGGGCCCAGAAAGTCAAGCAGATGGACACAGAATTGGGGGAAATGGGGACACTGAGGCTTTCTGCTGTGGCTTCAGGGGGAGTGACCCTGGCACCCAGTGAGAGTTCTCAGGGAGCAAGAACAAATTTCTTAGGTTGTTTCTGGCAGGTTGTGTGCCTGGCTGCAAGGCCCTTGGTGCTCAGGGAGAGCTTATTGGGGGGCGGGGGACAGACAGTTTGACTCCGTCCCTGCCTTCCTTACCTTGTCCAGACTCAAACCTGAATCCATCAAAGTCCAAGGGAACCAGTCAGGAGCATGGCCCCCTGCCCCACACCTGTAGTAACTGGTAACTGGCCTGGGTTTGTCCATCTGACTTCAGTTGGAACGTTCCATTCCACTGAGGGGGTTATTGTTGCCTTCATTACAGGTTGTGAGGGGACATGGCAGCACTGGTCGGGTGTGAATACCCAGAGTAGCACGTCCAGACAAAGGTGACCCCCTACCTGGTCCTGTTGGGCCGTCAAATCTTCTCATAGGGGCAGCAAGTGTCCGTGTGATTTGGGCTCTTTCAGAACTACTGACTCCACCCTGTCCCTGCTCTCTTGCCAGTGGGAGCATACCTCGGTGCTCCCAGAGTTTGGGTTTGGAAACGGAGGTGGGGTGTTGGGAGTCAGGTCTAGGGGATGAGACTTTCACCAGGTCTTGGGTGAAAGTGAGGCATGGTGTTTCTGAGCAGAGCAGAGTTCTGGGCCAGTGTTGCTACTATGATCTGAGCCTCGAGGGGGTGAGCAGGAGGAGTGACCCTTCCCATTTCCAGATAGCCAAACTGATAGCCACAGAGCACCTGTGACTTGCAAGGCCTCTCCCAGCTCTCAGGGTAGGGCAGCCAGGATTGCAGTAACTGGATTGTCCCCCTCCCCCACCAAAGCCTAGCTTCTGAGTTCCCCCGTTCAGTATGGCTGGTCCTTAGGCCTTGTGATAACTTTAAACTCCTACTGGTCACAGCTCACAACTCCTCTCCACAGAGTGTCCTTGAGATGGAGGAGAGAGGGAATGTAACTGTACTTCCCTTGCTTCAGGGAGTCCTGCTTTTGGGTTCCTCATCTGGGCCTGGCTCCAAGGAGCCAGAGAGTAAGAAAATTTTGGCTTGGGCTCCAAGGGTCATTGCAGGAATGGAGGGCAAGTGGGGCACCATAATGGGGAGGCCAGGAGCACTGTTGGCCTAGGAAGTGGCTCTGCCTTTGGGAAGCAGGAAGGAATGAGCCTTAGGGGAGCCCCTTTCCTCCATCCTGCAGCTTTGAGCTAGACAGAGGGTGCCAAGCCTGTTACCTGGGGACAGGTGAATTCATGTCTGCTCCCTGGGGACCTTTTGGGGCCCATGCATGGTGATTTGGAAGAAACTTGACAGTCTGGTCCCTGACCCATTTCGGAAGAGGGGGTAGAGTGGTGGTGGAGGTAGGACTGAGGGCTCAGGACATCCTCCTGGCCCTGTGGGGGCAGTTTCTTAGAGTCTAGGATAGCAGCAACTTGAACTGGGCTCCCTTGAGCACCCTGCACTGCAGGAGGAAGGGTAAAGGCCCAGTTTACTGTGGTGGGCCGTGAGGCCTGGCCAAGTCCCTACACTGGGGGCCCTGGGGTAAATGAAATGGCAGAGGCATACACAGGAATCTGTTTTTGAGGACCTGAGGTTTTGGGTCTAGCTAGGTTTGTCTGTGGGCTCCAGCATGTGCCTTTCTGGCAGCATGCTGCAGTGGTCACTGCCCCATCTGGTAGCATAGTGGGGGAAATAGGCAGGTTGAGACTGGGGTCCCCATCCTCTTCCACAAGGCCTCACTGGCCTCACCGGAAATCCCAGGTGTGCACTCAGTCTGAGCTTTCTCGAGTGGGGGAAAGAGCCTTGTCCTAGAAGTCAAGCACTTCAAGCACTGTGCCTGGTCCTGACTGCCTGTCACCCCTTTGGGCCTGGGGAGCTGACAGGAGGCCATTGTGGGGCCCCATTGCCTGGTGGGCCATGGAGGGGTGGGGTGTGTGCTCAGTACATGGGTGATATAGTTGAAGTGACCTGTCACAGATGGGAAAGTTAGGAGGCTCAGCATGGGTGAGGGATAGACACAGTGGTGTCCATGGTTCCCGGGGCCTGGCCCTTAGGTCAGGGGAGGCTCCTGTGCGTATCCGCTTCTGGCTGAGGCCAGGTGCCCACCCATAGTGAGCTGTCCTGCCACTCAGGTGAGTGGCCTGGGGATGATCTCTGCTGGAGGGGTCTGGGTCCGGGGTGGCCAGGCCTTGCCACTTCCTTGGTCAGGGCTGGAAATCCATGCTTACTTTCGGATGTTACTCAACCTGTGCTGGCTCCCACTGCACACTACATTCCCAGGGATTTGACTCGCCAGGGACTGGCATTTTCACCTCTGGCTGAGGTGCCTTTGCCAGGGCATCAGACATTCACCCTTGTGTGGGTGGAGCCGGGTCTGAGTGGGGCCTCTTGTTCTGTTGTGAGTCAGTTGGCTGTGCGGGGGTCGGCATTTGGCCTGGGACTGCGCTGGAGCAGGCAGGTGGCCCAGCTTGGGGACAGAGTGGGTGGAGGGCAGGGGCCTGTGTCCGAGGCCTCAGGCCCCCACTGCTTCCCAAGCAGGTGTGACCAGTGCCTGTCTTCACGATAGCCCCAACCTCTAAGCTGCGCCCAGTGAGCCACAGGACCCAACTGAGCTGGGAAGCGGCCCACCAGCCACCAGCTGACCTCTGCTGGGTCAGCTTTCTGCCTTGGGAGCTTCTCCCAGGGCCTGCATCTCTGCGTCTAAAGATGGTGGCAAGTGCCTGTCCTCTGTAGCCTGCAGTTGGGATTGGAGGCCAGGCTGGTTGGGTCCTTGACTATCCCTGGGCTCAGACAGCAATGACTGGAATGTTTGCTCTCCTTTCCTATTATCTGTGAGGGCCTGTGGGCGTGTCCTCCCAGATCACCAGGCAGGGCCAGAGTGCTGTCCACAGCAAAGATCGGAGTGAGGGGCTGGTTTGGGCTTCAGTCCTGGTTGGTTTTCCCTCAGATCACGTCATGTGTGTGCTAATCTGCTGAGGAGGCCTTGGTGGGGGGGGGGGGGTCTGTGCCGGGATGGGAGGCTCTGACGCCTGGCTGTGGGGGGCTGGTGAGAGAGCTGGAGCAGGTCAGGTTTCCAGCGTCTGACCCCCACCCACCGTGTCTCTCTTGTCTTCCCGCTCCCTCATTCCTCAGATGCTATTTTGTCACCTGAATGGAAAATGGGTCAGGTCCTGGTGAGGGAGGGGCCGCCCGAGCTGCAGACAGGCCGACGCTGGGTGCCCGCCTGGAGCACAGGGCTCAGATTCCAAGCTTGTGCTTCTTGTGCCCACAGGCGTCTGGTCCCTTCTCTGGCATTAGCTCTTTGCGCTGGAGGGGGCAGGTGGCCCAGCCTGGGGGCAGAGTGGGTGGAGGGCAGGGGCTTGTGTCCGAGGCCTCAGGCCCTCACTGCTTCCCAAGCAGGTGTGACCAGTGCCTGTCTTCACGATAGCCCCAACCTCTAAGCTGCGCCCAGTGAGCCACAGGACCCATCTGAGCTGGGAAGCGGCCCACCAGCCACGAGGCGGCCAGCCCAAGGAGTGGTGACAGCGCAGGAGCTCCTGGCTGGGGGGAAGGGAGGAAGGAGGAGAAACAAAGGCGAGTGTGCCTGGCGCCGCCCACCATGTGTCAGTCAGAGGCTCGGCGAGGACCGGAGCTCCGAGCAGCGAAATGGTGAGATGCTGCCGGCCGCGTCCTAACCTCACTGTGCCCCGCCACGACCTCCGGAAGGTCAGAGTTCACGTCCAGCGGCCCCGAGGTGGAGGTGGCGGCAGGGGGCAGGGGGATCAGCCCCCGAGGCTGGAGGGGCCCGGCCCGGGGGGCCTGAGTCGGAGAGCCCGCTTCAGGTACCTGGGGAGGCGGAGCGGGCTGGTGGCCTAGTGTCTGCTGCTCCCTAATTGCTGCTCCCAGGCCCCCACCCCCAGGCGCTCCCCACCCTGCTCTGGAGAGGTGCCACTCTTCTAGGATTGGTCCCTGGGCTTCTGCAGTGATCAGGGCGGGTGGGGGAAGCCCTGGGGACAGCAGGAGTTTGTTCAGCTTTGTTTGGCCCCTACTACCTTCCTGAACCTTTTGAAAACACAGTGGGGTGGGGTGGGTTGGGAGAGAATGAACGCAGGGAGTCTGGTGAGCTGTGGAAAGAAGCATCTTACATTGCCATCATTGAATAGCAGGTGCCCGCCCATCAGCTTGGCTCTCCATTTTTTTCTTTTTGGTATCAGCTGAGATGCCTCTTTGTTCCTTGGTTTGTTCAGCAACTGGGGGCAGAGGACATGGCTTCTCTGAGAGTGGATGGGAGCCTTAGATTATCCAGTTGAATGCAGTCTTTTTGCAAATGAGGAAACTTAGGCCTGGGGACATTCTCAGAGCGGGTGGGAAGGTGGTCTTCTGATGGCTGCACTGGGGCTTCAGGAACATTTTCTAGTGCTTAGGCATGAGACCAGGGGACTTGGGTGTCCCTGTTGTGTCTCAGGAGGCCAGGGTTCTGGTGAAAATGCCCACCCAGCCTCAGATCCCCACAAGGCTGAGCCTGTGCTGAATGCACTGAATTTGGGCTTTGTTGAAAGGAGGGGTTTGGCTGAGGTGTGTGACCCCGGCAGACCTGGGAGGTGGTCTCAGGGTTTCTGGGGAGGTTCCCCCCACCAACCTCTGGGTCTGTTTTGGAGAACCTGATGTGTTGTAGAAAGACCAGGCAGGTGGATGGAGTTGTAGCTGTTAGGGGTGTGCATGTGTGCAGGTACACATTCATGGGTGTTTTCTTTTGGGGTCTTGCCAGGCCCAATCCCTTAATTTATCTGATGAGGAAACAAGAAGCCCAGAGCCTTGAAGAGATTTTCCCAGATCCTGCAGTGCGATGGTAGCCGTAGCTCCCCACTGCTCTGTGCTTCTGCACTGTTGGGGCTCCAGATCAGACTGTCTTCCTGGCGCCTCTGTGGGCAGAGCTGGCCCCAGGAGTTGGGGGCTGTGAGGCAGGCTGTGCACCCCGTCTTCCCCATGCTGCCCCTGATTCCTAGTCCTCCTAAGCTGGTAGGCAGGTGGGTGAGACTGGGATGTGAGTCTGCCGACCAGAGGCAGCTGAGCCCCCAACTCAGAATGGGCTTGTGTTGAGGGGCCATGGCAGTGCTGCTGGACTCCATAGAGAGGCAAGCTTGCTGAGGGTGGGGTGGGGCCTCCCAGACCCTGACTGCTGACCTGGCTGTGCGCGGACATCTGCTCTGCAGGTTGCACTTCCCCCAGCTGGCACTGAGGCGGAGGCTGGGACAGTTGAGCTGTATGTCCAGACCTGCCCTGAAACTGCGCTCCTGGCCCCTGACGGTCCTCTACTACCTCCTGCCCTTCGGTGCCCTCAGACCGCTCAGCCGGGTGGGATGGAGGCCCGTGAGCAGGGTAAGTGTGCACAGACTGCTGGCCCGGCCGTCCTGGGCGCAGGCCTGAGGTTGGGACCCAGGACACGGAAACAGAGAAGGAAACAGTTGTCAGATTAGAGGTGATAGTGTGGGTGCTGAGCCCCCTGGTTTGTCATCTTGACAGGCGAGTTGGTTGGGAAGGCCAGGCTGGTTGGTGGCCCTGAGGGCTTGCTGTGCACCGCCTGTTTTCCTTGCCTGCATTTGTGCCATTTAGGGGCTCTGTTTCTGAGAGGAACCCACACTGGGCATTCAGAAAATGGTGTCTGATTCCCTGGTTTCAGGTAGAAGAGAGCTCAGAGGTGATTTTGAGAAGAATGTGAATCAATTCCAGGATGCCAGAGGGTGATTCAGGAAGGCTGGTGCCTGTCTGGGCCCCTTCGGGTGTGGATGCCTTTGAGGATGTGGGAGCCCCAGGCAGAGCTGGATGAGGGAGTGACCTGGCCACCATTCCCTAGAGGGCCAGCTCCCTTGCCCTGGGCTCTCTGGGCAGGCTGACCCCAAGTAGGGCACCCTATGCTGAGATGGGCACGTCAGCTGTGAGGAGTTTGGGGAGCCATTAGCTCAGTGCACTGTAGAGGTGTTTAAAGTTGGAATGAAATTATACTTACACCGTGGGGACTTGGTGTCTAGGTCGGGCTGACAGGCAGCAGCTGCCAATTAGAGGCAGGTCCCACTGTGGCAGCGGCACCTGGGGTTTAAGAGGCACTCCCCCTCCAGGTCGCCTGGCCCTGGGAGTTTGGCCCGCGGTGCCAACAGAGACAGCTGGGGCCGATTCCCCTGTGCCTCGGGGCAGCAGCCCCAGGTGCAGACAGCTTTGTGGACCAGTCCCTCACAGTAGAGTGCCTCGGAGCTCAGGCAGGCTGGGTAGGGCGCAGCTGTGTCTGGGGGTGCTTGCTGGCTGGGGTGGGGGTGACAGTGATACAGCGCATCCTCATATGAAAGTCCCCGACATTGTGTGGGCCATATTCCCTCCGCTTTCTGTTTGGACCAGAATGTGTGCTTTGGGCTGTAAACTTTCCCCTGCACCCAGGGTCCTGCCCCTTTCTGCCACAGCGTCTCTGTGCAGGTATCAGAGCCATTTATGCCCCTCCTTTCCTTAAGAAGTGAGACTGTGCTGGCCAGTCTCTCCTGGGGACCAGGGTAGTTGCTGTTAGACCTGTGTATAAAATGACTGAAATACTGAGTTTAGGTCACTTTGTCACAGTCTCGGCCAGTATTTGGTCTGTGAGAGTATTTGGGAAGCTCAGTCTGGTTCCTAGTAGGAAACAACCACATCACAAAGCCATCGCGGGTGCCCAGGTGGCCAGAGGTGGTGGCTGACTGGGGGGTGGCAGGGGGCACGCAGGGCAGCCCACTCATCTGCCTGTCTGTGGCCTGCAGGTGGCCCTGTACAAGTCGGTGCCGACGCGCCTGCTGTCGCGGGCCTGGGGCCGCCTCAACCAGGTGGAGCTGCCGCACTGGCTGCGCAGGCCTGTGTACAGCCTGTATATCTGGACCTTCGGGGTAAACATGAAGGAGGCCGCCGTGGAGGACCTGCACCACTACCGCAACCTCAGCGAGTTCTTCCGGCGCAAGCTGAAGCCGCAGGCCCGGCCCGTGTGTGGCCTGCACAGCGTGGTGAGGCCCAATCCCGCCCTCCACTCCTCCCTCCAGAAATGGGATTGTCACCTGTGTCTTTGGGAACCAGTCCCGGCAGCCTCCACTGGTGGCCCATGGGTACTCCTCTCAGGCTGGGGGAGTCCCCCTGCCTCCCTTAGTGGCAAGCCTTTCTCTGCCCTTTCAGATCAGCCCATCAGATGGGAAGATCCTGAACTTTGGGCAGGTGAAGAACTGCGAAGTGGAGCAGGTGAAGGGGGTCACCTACTCGCTGGAGTCGTTCCTGGGTCCACGCATCTCCACAGAGGACCTGCCCTTCCCGCCAGGTGGGTTGGTGCCTGGTGGTGGCCCCCACGGCCCTGCTGCAGCAGTGCTGGGCTGGGTGTCCGGGAGAAGGACGTGAATGGGTTGGGGAGGGAAGGGCCAGGAATCACTGTGTGGAGCTTCATGGCCTCCCTGGAGCCCACGTCCAGACTACACAGGCTCAGGTGCTTGTCTGAGAGCCTAGCCCTCGTGTCTGCCCCCCACAGCTACCCCCTGCGGCTCCTTCAGGAACCAGCTGGTCACTCGAGAAGGCAATGAGCTCTACCACTGTGTCATCTACCTGGCCCCCGGCGACTACCACTGCTTCCATTCTCCCACTGACTGGACCGTTTCCCACCGGCGCCACTTCCCAGGTTGGCCAGAGCCTCCCGCTTTTTGGTGTCCAGGGACCGGGGCTCCACATTTGGAGTGCTGAGGTGGGGAGGTGACTGCTTTAGTCTGGCCGGATGTGGGCAGCAAGGTGCAGTCTGGGGTCTAGCCCACTCTGCATTTGGAATGATATGGGTGGACATGGGACTCTGGGAGGCTGGTCTTCTTGCTGGGTGGGGAATAACAGTGCCCCTACCCCCACAGGCTCCCTGATGTCCGTGAACCCCGGCATGGCCCGCTGGATCAAAGAGCTCTTTTGCCACAATGAACGGGTGGTCCTCACTGGGGACTGGAAACACGGCTTCTTCTCGCTGACGGCCGTGGGGGCCACCAATGTGGGCTCTATACGCATCTACTTTGACCGGGTAAGCAGAGCCAGGCCCAAGGGCTGGGGCACTTGGAGTCCCCCCACCTCCTCTTCCATGCAACCAAATCTGGCCCTGCTGAGCAGCTGCCCTGAGGAGGGGCTGGGTCCTGGGCTCCTGCTCTGCCAGCCCCAACCCCAGATGTGCTGCCACTTGCTCGTCTGGAGGTGGTTAGAGAGGGAGGGGGTTAACCTCCCAGCCCGCACTTTGCTTCTGCTGGGAACCCAAGAAGAACATTGAGCTCAGGGTGAGGCGTGCTGCTTGGAGGCTAAGCGTGTGAGAGGGTGGCCACTGCCTGTCCTTCCCCGGGAGCTGCCTTTCTTGGTGTCAGCTTGTGACTGCGCCTCACCCACCCTGGATGCTGGAGGAGAGTTGGGTCTGATTCCTCTGTGTCTTTCTGGGTCCCAGTTCACAGCTGATACTGGGGACTGTGGTTAGACCTGGCCCATCAAGTCACTGTCCCTAGCTCCCTTTCCAGTCTGGGTTGGGGACAGGCAGCAGAGGCATGTTCCGAGTCCAGGAGCAGACTCCACATGCTGTGCCTCTGGCCTCCCACAGGACCTGCACACAAATAGCCCGCGCTACAGCAAGGGTTCCTACAATGACTTCAGCTTCGTGACGCATGCCAACAAGGAGGGCATCCCCATGCGCAAGGGAGAGCACCTGGGCGAGTTCAACCTGGGCTCTACCATCGTGCTCATCTTCGAGGCCCCCAAGGACTTCAACTTTAAGCTGAAAGCTGGACAGAAGATTCGGTTTGGGGAGGCTCTGGGCTCCCTCTAGAGCCTCTCTCCTGGTGGTGGCTAGCGTGGGTGCTTTTTCAAACAGAAACAGGAGGGTCTTTTAGAGGGGAGCCTCCGCGGCTGGTCAGGGAGGGGTCTCAGGGCTGTGGAGTCTGACCAGGCAGGACCTGGGTGACTAGTTTCTGCTGTCCCTGAGATGTAGATGAGGTCAGAGCCCCTGTTGACCCTGGACCTATGTGGTCCCCTCTTCCCACTCTAAAGAGAAAGAACATGTAGGCCAAGATAATCTCAAATTCCCTTTTGGAGATTTTTTTAATCTGTATAAACTGGAGAACCTATGTCTCCTGGCTGGGTGTTCAGTTGGTCTTGATTTCTGTTGTAAGACAGAACTGGTTATGTATCCTCCGCACTGCTTTTTGGCCTCCCCTTCCGCCTTTCCTGCACTGACTGGGCTGTGCTGCCCCCAGAGCAGGGCCATGTGGCCTTTAACACAACTGCTTTCTGTTCCCAATTCATCCCACCCTGCTTGTTTGGGAAAAGCTGTCTCTCTGCACTTGTGGCTGAACGCATCATCCTGGACTCCGCCAGCGTCTTCTGAGGGGGTCTAATGGCATGGCGCTTTGCAGGTCCCATTGAGTGACCTTCCGGAGCTGGCAAGTCCTCTTTCCAGTAAGCAAGACCAGTTACTGAATCCCCTGAACGGTGTCCAAAGTGAATGGACAGGCAGGCAGGGGTGACCTATGGGGGCCAGGGGAGAGCTTGTCCCCCACTCATATCCAGACCCACATAAAACATGGTAAGTTGCTGCTGTTGATTCAGGGGCTTGTGTTGGAAGCAGAGGAGGAGCCTTGGTGTATTGGGAGGGGGCGGGTCTGTGCCTACCACACCTGTCCCCAGGTAACAGGTACACAATCCTTAGGGAGCCACCGACAGTGGGACCAGGGTTCAGGTTTCCTGGGGACGCTGTGAATTTCTCCTGCAGGAGAAGCCATTTGAACTCTTTCAACTGTATCAGTAGCACAGTATTTTTGTATGAAAAGTGGGAGACTTCTGAACAGTAATTCATTTAATTGCGACATTTTGAAATAAAAAATAAAACTCATTGCAGCTTTGCGTTCTGTTCCTGGAGGTGGGCTGAGGCCTCCCTGGGGCAATGACTAGCACAGAGCCCGCCGCAGGGCCTGGACGCGGGCGATGCAGGAACGAATGGGTTGGCGTTGGGCCTGGAGCTCAGAGGCCAGCTGCTGGATCTGCAACTCCACCTGGGGGACGGGAGGCTGAGCTGAGACAAAGCACAGCCAAGGGAGCTGTCCCAGGGCTGCCTGGGGTCTCACCTCCTGCAGTTCTTCCTGCACCTGCTGCTCTGCTTCATGGTCCTCAGGCCCGGGCTCCTCCTGGCTCAGTTCCAGCCACCGGCGCAGGCTTCTGGCTTGCCGCTGGCAGGACCTGAGGGAGTGAGACATCTGCTGCCAGCCTGGCCAGGCCCTTGGCGGTGCCTCCAGCTAGGGAAGCAGCACATCTGCTACTTCTGGTTGGGGCAGGGAGGGTTCTGTTCCTCTGTCAGCTTCCACCACCAGCTCAGGCAACTCAGGTGGGCCCTGGTGGAACTCCTCCCCGTCCCTCTTCCTGGGTGTGGGGGGAGACAGGCTCTGGACCTGGATCACAGACAAGACAGTCACTGGACCGCTGGCCTCGCACTTGACTTAGGTTGAAAGTTTTGCTCCCCTTTCTCCTCTGTCCCACAGGTGAGGCAGACCTGAGCTGGACTGAGGGACAAAGGTGCCACGTGTGGGGGGTGGGCACAGGCAAAACACCCCAAGGAACCTGGCAGCCAGTTCTGGGGACACGGCTGGGGTTTTTCTGGGTCTTACGAGAGGTTCTGCTTCATGGTCTGGTAGTCCTGCAGTTGCTGCTGGATGCCCTCAAGCTCGGCCTCCAGGTCAGTATGGCCCATGGTAACAGGAGAATAAGCTTGATCTTGGTCACCCTCCCGGCTATGCCACGGCTGGATGGAAGGATTCCGGGCAGGGGCCTGAGCGCTCACAGTGTGGACAGGCCTTAGGCACACACCTGTGCCTGCAGAGCCTAGCCCGGGCCCAGTGCCTGTGAAGTCCCCAGGAAGCAGCAGGTGGGGGTGGGGGACACTGGCTGCAGATGGAGAGGCCTGGGGCACAAGCCCAGGGGTGATGGGCTGTGTAGATGCCTGTAAAGGGAGGACAGATGAGCAGGAAGGAAGGCTGGGGAGGGGCACCCAGGCTACCCACTGCAGGGGTATGGGGAGGTGAGGCCACAGGACTTGACCTGGCCAGCTCACCTAGTCTGGCCCTGGCTCTGCCCCTTTCTTCAGGACCTGATAGGAGGACGTCCCACAAGCAGCTCAAGGAACACTCCACACCTGTGCAGGCCAGTCCCGCCCCTTCCCCAGAGCCTGGCTCTTTACCTCCCCAAGCAGCCGTTTTACCCTCACCTCACTCTGAGCGGGGATCCTGCGCTTCAGGGAGAAAAGTGGTCAAAGGCAACTATCCTCGTCAAACCCCACACCTTCCGTTCCTTTCTGGTGACGACTGACCAGCTCTCTTCGGGCACCAACTCTGGGGGTGTCCCAACCCTGCTGCCGTCTCCTCCGTTACCAAGCACTGGGACCTTCTCTACCACCTGGCCATCCCTGCCCAGACTCTTCACTTGTATGTCACATGCCCTCAGGAGCCTCTGCCCCTTTCTTCTCAGGTGACCTCTTTAGGTCCCAAGGGTTTACCTTCACCTTATGTGGACTGAGTTTTGCTCTCCAGCCCTGACCACACCCAGAATCTTGTTGCTTTATCTCAGATTTGGCAGGTTTAAGATAAACTCTTCAGACTTTACCCCAAATGGGCTCCCTACCCCCATTTCCCTCTTTCAGTAAAAGAACTCGTTTTTCCTGGAGTTACTCAAGCCAGAAACCCAGGAGCCATCCTGGATTCCCTCCTCACCCTTATCAAACCCATTGGAGCATCAGAGCGGGTCCTGCCTAGTCTGCCTCCCACGATGGGCTCTGCCCACAGCCACCACCTGATCCTGGCTCCCAGCACCTTCCGCTGGGCCACGGGAACACAGCAGCCAACAGGCCCCCACCATTTCCTACTTTCCTTAAAATCCAGACATTCCCCCAGGGCCTGCAGGACCCTCCATGATCTGCAGTGTCTTCATCTATGTTTGGGGCTCTTTGGTCTCTACCTCTAGGATAGAAGCTTCACAAGGGGGGCCTTAGCAGCCTTTCCATACTGTGTCCCTAGGACAGGGACACCTACACTTGGTGAATGCATGAGTGGCCTCGCTGCATCCTCCTGAGCTGGTAGTGCTCTGGAAGCAGTGAGTACAGCTCTGGCTACAGCACCGAGTACATGAGAAAGAGCACTGAAGGCCAGACCAAAGAATGAGACCCCAGGTGACCAGGAGGACTTACCCTGGCAGGTGCTTCCACCCCACATGGCATGAAGGAGGAAGGGGGCAGCAGTTCTGGGCCCATATTCAATGTGGGGGGCAACTTTGGGCCAGGGTGACTTGGTAGGGTCTTGGGCTGGGGCAGGGGGCTGCCTGGGACCAGTGCTGTCCAGGCCTCTGGCAGGCAAGGCGTCATCAGGGAAGGGCCCGCTGGCTGGGTCACACCTGGGTCACACTCCCACGGTGCCTCAGGCCTATGCAGAGGGAGGGGCAGGAGGTGGTCAGGCCACAGTACCCTCCTGAGGACCAGGAGGGAAAGGGGGCCACTCACCCTAGGACCATAAAACATACCCTGGTCTCCCAAGGGTGCGACACCCCAGGGGCCCCTGGCTCTGCACGGGCTCCAGCAGGAAATGTGGGCGTCGAGGCTGCTTTCTTGCCAAGCGGGCAGCATTGCTGGGAAGAAACACAGGCCTGTTCCTCTAGGCTGCTTGGGGCACCCAGTCTGACCCCTCCAATCTTACAGGGAGACTGAGGGCCAGAGAAGAAGAGGCTCTTGCCCAAGGTAAGCGGTGAACCAGAAGTGATCCTGGGCCATATAGTACTTCCAGTAATTCCAATGAAGTGAGCCTGACGACGTGGGGATGCCTCACCCACATCATCTCACTTGACCTCTATAGCAACCCGGTGCTCCTCCCACATCAGGGTGGGAGCAGGCTCATCATGGTCAGACCCTATCAGGGCTGGGGGTAAGGGAGGCAGAGAGGACTGAGGCCCAGTCCAATACCCAAAACCCCCCCTCGCCCCCACCACAGGTAATCTTTCTGCCAGGCTCAGGTAGTGCTGGTCACTTGGAGCCGGTGTGCAGGAATGGGCCAGGTCACAAGCAGTAGGGTTTCCGAGAGGGAGCCCATTTCTCAGCTGTATGTGGAGAAGCAGGGAGACTGGAAGGTCTGGGGGCACAAGGGCGGGGCTGCCCTACAGCCCATATTCCTTTTCCTAAAACTACATGTTCTCTCCCCCATGCTCTGCAGGAACAGAGGATGCGGTCCTGTCAGTTGGGACCCAATGGGAATGGGAGGGATGTGACAGGATTCTGCTGGAGAGGGGTCCAGGCAGCTCAGCCATGACCTCCCTCCTGTACAGTCCAAGCCTCTGCCCAGACAGGAAGAAAGGAGGATGAGGTGAGGGTTGGGCTACTCACAGCTCTAGAAGTTGGGAGTCTCCAGCAGTCAGGGCCAAGCTGCCCAGAGCTCCCCGTGACTGAGGATCTCGTGTCCTCTTGGCCTCCAGGGCAGCATCCCCAGCCCCAGCAGCAACACAGGTGGAAAGGGGACTGTCAAATGTCACTCTCCTGCTGGGCATGGTGGATGTCAGGGGCTGAGGCTCCCTGCCCTGGCCCAGAACCTTCTGTTTCCACAGCATGGCACAGCGATGGACCACACGGTGGAGACTGTGGGCTGCCTGCAACAGGCCTCTGGTCAGGTCATGCCTGGTCCTGCCTGTTCCCCAGGAGAAGGGGTGGAGGACCCAGGGCTCACCTGCACCTGCTGCTGGGCATGCAGCTGCTGCCGGAAGGCCTGCATGCTGGCTGCAAACCGTAAGAGGCGTGTGGCACCTTCCTGAAGGAGCTGCTGGTGGTAGGCCTGAACAGCTCGCTCCAGTCGCGCCTTCTTTCTCCTCCTTTCCAGTACCAAGCCCAGCCACGCGGCCCACACCTCCAGGGAAAGGAGATGAGGCCCAGTTCACCTTGCTTAAGCCTCCCCCTGAGGATGTGCCCTCCTTTGTGCATGGCCCTCTCCTGGAGAGGCAGGGGCAGTGGCGTGTGGAGCCCCCCTTACCTTTGCCTGTAGTGAGAAGGACCAGAACCACAAGGCCCGGGCTGTGCCCCGCTGCTCTCGCTTCCTGTTCGCCAGCTAGGGGTCAAAAAGAGGATTATGGAAGTTTAGCCTTTAAGGAGGCTGCCCCGACCACAGCGTCCTGGTCACTCTGAGACCCTTTTCTCGCTGCCCTCCTTCCATTAGGAAGGGCCCAGTGCTGGTGGGCCAAGGAGTGATCCTTTGGGAAGAACAAAGGCAAAAAGCTCCTAGGGAAGGGAGCAGCTTGGGGCGGTGTGCTGGGCTCACCAGACACCTGCACATGAAGGTTTGCTGGGCATGATGCAATCCTGCCTGGTGTTTTATCAAGTCCTTGGGAAAGACATGCATTTCATGTTAATTTTTTGGATATTACCCCTGAAATATTTTCTAATGTGACACTGTAGAAATCGGGCCCTGAAGTGACTTGAGCTTGTACAGGTCACAGGTAGAAGAAGTGGCAGTGCTAGGAAATGATTAAGGTTGGCGGGGGGGGGGGGGGGGGGGGCCCTAGGATGAGGGTGGAATTAAAAATGTTAAATGTGGGGGTGCCCAGCTGGCTCCAGTCAGTGGACTGTGAGACTCTTTTTTAATTTTTTTAATGCTATTAATATTTTTTTTGAGAGAGAAACAGAGTGCAAGTGGGAGAGGGGCAGACAGAGAGGGAGACACAGAATCTGAAGCAGGTCCCAGGCTCTGAGCTGTCAACATAGAGCCCGATGCGGGGCTCAAACTCACGAAATGCAAGATCAAGACCTGAGCCGAAGTCGGATGCTTAACCGAGGCACCCAGGCACCTCAGAGCGTGCAACTCTTGATCTCAGGGTCATGAGTTCAAGCCCCACATTGGGTGTACAGATTACTTAAAAGAAATGAAAATAATAATTTAAAAAAAGTTAAACATGGGCTTGGGAGGCAGTGGGAAGGGGAAGGGGCTTCTTGCTGGCTCCCACCTGTTGTTTCCATTGGCGGAAGTAGGCCCCGCTAAGAGTCTGGGCCAGGAGCTGGGCACCCTGCCTCTGCAGGAGCTGGGAAGAGAGCAGACAAAAGCAATCAGGGCCCTGTAGCACAAACACCTGGTTGCAGCCAGAGGGTGAAAGGCTCTGGGCCCAAGTGAATTGTCCTCCCATCCCCAGGAAGAGGAGTTCTGGAAGAAGCCAAGGGCCTCCCGTACCAGGCACGGGTGTCTACGGGACTCTGGAGGTCTCCCAGCTCTGATATCCCATGTTTCAGAATGAATCAGATCTCTCTGCTGGGCTATCTTCTGCCTGGTGGAGACCCAACCCTGAAACTGGTTTCCCTCAGTCTTCTCAGAAAGGCTCTGGTAATCTTGTGCCTACAGGACCCCAACTACCCAGCACCCATCCTGGTGGTCGTGGGTTCTACAGAAAGGCCCTCCTTTTCCCCAGATGGTTGTCTCCCAGCCTGGAGCACCCCCTCTGTACAGCGGCACGTGGGGAGCTGCCGCCTGCCTCACCCGCTTCCTGACACAGCCCAGATGGTGCACCTTCCACTGGGCCATGGCCTGCAGCAGCAGCCACCGGTGGTGATGCCCAGCTGCCCTCTTGAGCTGGGCTCTCTGCTGGGCTGCCCTCTGGCCTCGGTCCCGCCAGCGCCGAAACCAGGTCCTGAGACAGCCTAGGGCAGATCTGAGTCAGTTTGCTCTTTTGGAGGGTTTCTACGGACAACTCTGCAATGGTGGAAATTCAGAGAGCAGAAAAGGTCGTGTGGGGGTGGAACTGGGGCGTCAGCTGCACTCAGTAAAACCTCCACATGCAGACAGTGGCCACTCTGAGGACAGCTCTGGCCACCTTCAGTGGCTGTGAGCACCCTGGAGGCTGGAACCAGGTCTGCTGTTTACTGCAAGGGCCTTCCAGAGCCACCAGCCTGTCCTCAGCAGCCACAGGTCTGCAGCACCCCTGCGGAGCATCCTCAGGATGCTGCCGGGGGTGTGGATAAGACCCTTGCCTCGGTCTGAGGGAGTGGGGTGCCATGGCTCGATTTTGCCCGGGAGGAAACTAAGGCTTGGTCCAGGCAGCTCAAGCCAGGCACAGTGTCTGCTGGGCCATGTCCTCTGCCACTGTGGGCACTGCAGGCAGGCAGAGGCTACATAATGCATTTTGTTTATGTCACCAGATTCTCCCTTGAGGGAGCAAGCACTTTCTTCTGTTTTTTGTTTTTATTTTTTTCTTTCAGGTTTTTCCCTTTTCTTAGGCCCTGAGAGAAGTTTCTTTTAGAGACAACAGAAGAGGGTTGGTACCAGGGAACTGATGCCAAGATGGGGTGTCCTCTGGGACTTGCTGGAGAGGGCAGGGAAGGATGATTCACACGCCTGGAGGTGAGCATTAGTACCAAGTGCTGATTGATATGTGCTGGGTACTGCTTCAAGTGTGCCTATTGTGTCTCACTGAACCCACAGGACCACCCCAAGAGGCAGGTACTATTACTCCCATTTTACAGATGGAGAAACTGAGGCTCAAAGAATACTTGGCGAGGTCACACAGCCAGCATCTGACCCCGCCTGTACTAGGCATTCTGTTGAATGTGTTTTATGACGCCTTGCCCTGAGTTCATCCTCCCCCAGCACTGGGCCCCATCCTTGGGCTGCCAAGGTGTGCCTGAGACCCGAGGCCTTAACTAAGCCCAAAAATGGTTCCACAGGTACTGTGTGCATCTGCAGTTTGCTGAAAGCACAGCGTCCTGTCACGTGGCCTCCCAAATCCTTTGTACCACCTGTAATGGCCCCACGCAGGGCCCACCACACGGTGTCACTCCCTTCTATGGAAAGCTGCCTGCCCCTTGGTCCTACAGAGAAGCAGCTTCAGGCTGCACCCCATGCCTGTCACCTCTAACACCCACCGTGACCACCTGGGCCGAGTGTGGACGCCTGACCCACACTGGCACTGGCAAGGCCTCTGCAGCCCTTGATGCCAAAGCTCTGTCCAAATAGAGGCCAAGGGATGAGCTGAGCCCCTCAGCTTCTTTTTTGGAGTGAACTGGAAACGCAGCACTGATTTCTGGGGTGAAGGGCAGCATGAGGACACAGAGAAGCACATTAGGGGTGGAACAGGTGTGGGATGTTTGACCCCAGGGTTCTGCCCAGAGGAAAGCAAAGATCTGTGTTTATCAACACAACCAAAGTCAGAACCCAACCAAAGTCGATCAATTTTTGTCCTGGAGCAAACTAACAACTTGATCTGTTTTCCCTATGGTCTGATTTAAACCATTTCCATTTGTTTTCACTTCCAGTTGTATCTTCATTTACTCTAAGCACTGGTTGTCCCCTCAGAGTGCTGGATACCCCACTTCAGGGACATGGATCTCAGTTTCCCTGCATCTCATCTCTGCTCCTGTCTGGACCATCTACTCCAGGCTTTTTATAGAAGGTATTCAGACTGCCCAAGGACACTGCTCCCTAAACATACAAGGAAGCAGGATCCTATGTGATGGGGCTGACCTGAGAAGCAGCCAGCCCCTGGAAGGACTTTACAATTGAAACCACCCTACCTTTGACCCCTCTTTAAGAATTAGATTTTTGGGTACCTGGATGGCTCAGTCAGTTAAGCATCCAACTCTTGATTTCAGCTCAGGTCAGGATCTCATGCTTCGTGAGTTTGAGCACTGTGTTGGGCTCTGTACTGACAATGTGGAGCCTGCTTGGGATTCTCTCACTCTCCCTGTTTCTCTGCTCCTCTTCCCCTCTCTCCCTCCCTCTTGCAAAATAAATAATAAACTTAAAAAAAAAAGAATTAGATTTTAAGCCTTGGTCTGGGACACCAGAGTGGCTCAGTTAGTTAAGCATCTGATCTCGGTTTATGATCCCATGGTTTGTGAGTTTGACTCCTGCGTCAGGCTCTTCGCTGACAGCTCAGAGCTTCCTTGAGATTCTCTCTCTCCCTCTCTGCCCACCCCCGCAAACACTCTCTTTCTCTCAAAAATAAACATTAAAAAAAATGAACACAAAGTGTTTGGCTGGGATTGGTTGGGAACAGAATGCTATGATGTACTAGGTTGAACAGTTACCCCTTCCCACGTTTATGTTCATCCTGGAACCTCAGGGTTGGTGTATTATTTAGCAAGGGGGTCAGCACAATTAACTGACCCCATCCTGTAGTAGAGTGGACCTCTTGATACAGTAGGACTGGTGTCCTTCTAAGAAGAGACACAGGGGAGAGAGCCTTGTGCACACAGAGGCTGAGGCTGGAGTAATGAGTCTATAAGCCACAAACACCAAGGACCACCGGGGCTATCAGAGGCTGGAAGAGGCCAGGAAGGACTTTCCCTTCCAGCCTTCACAGGAATCATGGCCCTGCCAATACCCTGATTTCAGATCGGGCCTCCAGAACACTGAGAGAACAATTTTCTGATGTTTTAAACTTCCTAGCCTAAGGTACTTTAGCATCAGGAAACACACCTACAGGAGAAGAATACAAAGACTGAGGGGAAGCAAATGGAACACAAGACAGTTCTGTGTCCTTCACAATCCTCTCCCCAGCTTCCAGGAACTCTGCTCACCCCTATCCAGCACCTTCTGGGCCTCCTTAATGGCATAGTCCTCCTGCTGTCGGTAGTATATCTGCACTGATGCAGCCTCCCGCCACTGGACCAGGACCTAAGGGGCAGATGAAGAGCAGAGATGGGATCATGGCACATCCTGACTTCCCAGGACACCCCAGCTGTGCTGGCAGCTCCTCATGGAATAAGCCAGTTGGGGACACGGCACACATGCACATTTTGGGAAACGCCAGCCAGCCACACAGGCAATGACCAAACCCCCAGTCCCCACAGGAAGCCCAGTATCTCAGATGATGGGACTATTCTATAGAAGAACTTAAACTTCCTACCGGCCATCAAAAAGTCATTATGTGGGTTTTTGTTCTATTATTACTTGTTAAATGAAGCTATATGTTATATGCATGCAAGTTTTTTTAAGTTTAGTTATTTATTTTGAATTTTTTTAATGTTTATTTATTTTTGAGAGACAGAGCATGAGCAGGGAAGGGGCAGAGAGAGAGGGGGAGACACAGAATCCGAAGCAGGCTCCAGGCTCTGAGCTGTCAGCACAGAGCCCAACACTGGGCTTGAGCTCACAAACCGTGAGATCGTGACCTGAGCCAAAGTCGGATGCTTAACCAACTGAGCCATCCAGGCACCCCTGGTTATTTGAGAGACAGAGAGGGAGAGAGAGAGAGCACGAGCGAGTGCACAAGCAGGGGAGGGGCAGAGAGAGAGGGAGAGAAAGAGAATCCCAAGTGGGCTCTGCACTGTCAGTGCAGAGCCCGATGTGGGGCTTGAACCCACAAACAGTGAGATCATGACTTGAGCCAAAATCGAGTCAGACGATTAACCAACTGAGCCACCCAGGTGCCCAAAGTTTATTTTTGAAAGAGAGAGCATGCACCAGAGCACGAATGGGGGAGGGGTAAGAGAGAGAGAGAGAGAGAGAGTGTGAGAGAGCATCCCAAGCAGGCTCCATGCTGTCAGCACAGAAGCCAACATGGGGCTCAATCTCATGAACTGTGACCTACGCCAAAATCAAAAGTCAGACACTCAACCAACTGAGCCACCCAGGTGCCCCTGCATGCAAATCTTTCACACTGAGACACACACGAAATCACACTAACAGAACACTTTACAAAGAAGTCAAGCAGCCAGGGGACACTTGCTGCCCAGGCATGAATGCCATTCCCTGCAAAAAGGCCTTCTCCCTTCCATGCCCTGAAGCAGAGTCCTGACCCTCCTTCCAAGGCTGGCCTTGGAGCTTTTCTGACAACAGATTGGGCCTTGACTTTGTGTTACTCTTCATCCTCGGGAGGCTTCAGAGTTGTCAGGACCAGTACCAGTGCCTCCTAGCCTTCAAGCAGGTGAACCACTGCTGTTCTGGGTTCCTGGCAAACTGCTTTTTTCTAAAACATCCCCAAGTCCAGGGACCACTTCTGTCATTCCTCCCCATCTGTAACATGCCTTCTTCCTACAGCTGCATCCTGGCATGCCCTCCCTCCTCTAGCACGGGGGACAGGCCCCACACATAGCATTTGGAGGCCACTTCCCACGGATGATGACCAACAATCTCACATTCCTGGGGTGCTCTATGCTTTCCAGAAAGCCTCTGCAGCCACAAAACCAGCCACAATGAGTGAGCAACCTCTTCTGATAAAAAGACAGAAGCATGCTTAGTTTGTCCCAGTGGAAAATTCCACATGTGTAGGAAATACTGGTTCTGGTAAGAACCAGTTTGCTCACTATGTTTTTGTTTTAATGGATATTGGTTATTAATTCAGTAAAAAAAAAATTAATAAATAAAACCCAACTAAATGCTCACACAGCTGTTATGTATGCATAGAGGAGGGTGTTAACCCATTTCCCAGGTTCCACGTTCAGTGCAAATCTTTGGTGCCACCCCCTCGCAGAAGCACGGTTCCAAACCCTCCTGGGTGACCAGCTGGTCTCCTCATGCCTCACCTTGGAACACAAGGTCCTCCTATAGTGAGCACTTGCTTGGGAGGTTTTCTTTGCTTCATTCACACGGGCCATGGTGTTCTCTCTCCAACGATGGAACACATTCCTGTAGGACACAGGCCGGGGAGATGGGGGTGACACCAGTGTGGAGAGACAGTACAAGGTTTCTGTGGGTCGTTTCTGGTTCTTCCACTCATTCCTCAGTCGAGGTACAAGGTACTTTGGATTCCTTGTCCCTAACAATATTGGTCTCACTGGCAGCCATGTTTATGCTGACACAGACACTCAACACATGGCTGGTGAGCACCTGCCCTGTGCCAGGCACTGGGGGCGCACTGGGGGCGCACTGGGGGCACCATGGTGAACAAGACCAAATACGACATCCACACACATTAATGTGCTACAGGGCACACAGAACGGTGACAGTGTAGGCGAGTCATGCCATAAGAGAGGCACAGATAGAGATGGCATAAGGGCACTGGAGTCCCATCACCATGCATGCTGCTGAGTTAGTTCAGGGACTCCCTCTTCCTCATTCTGTCTAAAGAGCTGGACGGGCACTTCCCTGGAGGGTGGAGATGTTAAGTCCACAAGACCCACCACCAACAAGCAGTCTGGAATATGATATGCTGAACAAATCCAGAGGAAGGAAAATAAAGAGCAGAATGAGGGAGGTCTGCCAGGAAGCAGTGAGTATACAGCCTGGTTTAGCAAGAGCTGGAGGGTGGACTCATGACAGAGCTGGAGCTGAGAGAGCAAGTGACTGAAGGGTGTGAGAGATGCCTCTGGAATCAGTGAAAGGCCTGGAGGACCAAGCGGGAAGGCAGGTGAGGCGGGGTTGAGGCCAAGGGAGCCACTGCAGCCCTGGAGCAGGAGGTGCTCAATCTTGCAGGGGAGGGAGCCGTGTTGAGAGGAGCAAGACAAGTGGGAGTTCTCGCAGATGTCCAAGTGACAGCTGCCTCCTCGAGACCCCACTCTGCACACAGCAGGAATTCGAGACAGGAGATGAACCAATGAATGGGGTGCTTGCTGTGGAAACGCCAAAGCCACGCTGTGAGCGTCTGGCCCGGCTCTGGAGTCTGCGCCCCATTCCTCGGGCTGGGCCCAGAGATGCCGAGAGACTCACCATAGCAGCTGCCTCTTGTGCTGGCTCTCCCTGGCCGCCACCTCCCGTAGGATGCTCTGCACCTGGCTCTGGTAAGTCTGTGGGAGACCGAGAGGACTAGGAGCCAGCTGTGGGCCCACACCACTCCCTATATCTAGGCAGGCCTCACAGGTGCTGTGATGCCCAGAGCACTCACCACAGAGGGGGCAGAGGCCAAGAGCCCAGAGTCCCAAGGTCAGAAGAGTGCCCGGACAACAGGCCACTTGGACAGTAAGGCTGGTACCTCCAGCAACACTTGTTTTTACTTTGCTGAGGGAGGATCAAAGAGCTCAGCCCTGTGGTTGTAAGACCCACAGTCCAGGTACCTTGCTCTTTGTGAGGCTTGTGGAATTACTCACTCCAGTAGGGGCAGGGAGAACAAGGAAGGGAAGCGAAGTCTCCAGCAACCCCCGCCCCCTCGGCAAGGCGGGACATGGAGGAAAGCAGCAGCCCCTACCCCCCAGGCGTGCAGCGCCCTGTGCAGCAACGTGTGCCGGTGATGCAGGTTGGCGCGCGTCAGCTCCCGCTGCTCGGCATCGCGCAGGGCCAGGCACTGTGGACAGAAAGAAGGGCCAGGGGCCCAGGGGTGGCTCAGCTGTGCCTCTGTCTTACACCCAGCCTGGGTACTTGGGCCTGAGTCCTCATCTCTGAATAGATATCTTTTGGGGGCTTTGTGAGGATCAGGTGGGGCAAGTGCCTGACTCGGGGTAAATGCTCAAGCAATGGTGATGGTCTAAACACTTTTTACCCCAAGTAGGATGCTTATAAATGGTTAGACCAGGAATTTTATGTTCAGTGGGTTCAGGCAAGAACCTAAAAGAATATTAGGGACTTTGAGCCAATCATCTCACGAAACCAGGTTAGCGTTTCCTCCTCTGCTGCCCGGCCTCTCCCCCATGCTCAGAGGCAGGTGGTTGCCGAGAGGCTGCAGAGAAGCCATATGTCCGCTCTGAGTCACGCTGACACACAGCTCTGCCTGGCCACAACCACATGCGGGGGCGTCTATGCCAAAGCCTTACCTCCCTCCACCTGTTCCAGGCCCAGTGGAGGAGCCGTACCGAGTGGAATTCTGCAGCCAGCATTAGGCCCATCTTCCTATGGGGAGGGTTGGAGTCAGCATGGCAGCCTGGACCTGGGCACCCCTCACGGTCCCTGGCCCCTACCTAGTGGTTCTTAAATTGGAGGAGAAGGGGACCAAGACCTTCTCTGAAGAGCTGCCAAAGGATGTGGGCTCTCACCTCAGGAAAGTGAGCACCTAGTCAAATTTTTGCATACAACTAAAGGGCTCAAGTACCAGTGAAGCACGTTCATGTGCAGGCAACTTAGGAGGTTAATGTGGCCAGAATTTGAGAGTGGGGGAGATCCTCACAGCACAAAGTGGGTGCAGAAAGGCATCAAAGCAGGACAGTGTCTGCAGTATCCATGTGGGCTGTCTGCCCCAGCTCTCTCTGACCACACAGTGTGGTAAAAACTGCCACAACCTGTCCCCAGGCTGTAGCCGCTGGTCCTGGGGGAGGTCAGCTACCCTGAAATGGGCTTATCAGTCTAGTCCCTGGCCATGGTCACTTTGAATGGGCCCCAACCAGTGAGTAGGATGCATCCAATGGATAGGACCTCAGATCCATGAAGCATGTCTGTCCCTAGTTGAGTTCCTGAGGCTGGGAGCCCCAGGAGGTACCTCAGGATACTTTCACTTGAGCCCTGGTTTTGCATAGACTGTATCAGGTAGAATTTCTGGAACTTAAAACCAGAGTCTAGGCTAACAGGACTCTCCGATGGGCATTCAGAGCTGATGGCACTGCCACTATGGTCAAAGCTGGCCTGAGATGGCAGAGCGTCTGGGCCAGAAGCAGCCCCTCACTCTGTTCTCAGCCCTCGGGCACTCTCCCTCCAGATGCAGAAAGCCTTCCTGAGCTGTCTGTGGTGGTGGTGGGCACAGGCCACTGCTTCCCGCTGCCGTTCCTGGTGACAAGCTGCTGCCTGTTGGTGCCACGTGGACCAGGACCTTCGCAGAAGCTGCCGCTCTGAATGAAGGATGGCCTGGGGCAGGACAGCAGGGAAAGAACAGAGCGGGTCAGGTAGCACAGGTACAGGAGCCAAGAAGAATCTACAGGCCAAAAATAATGACCAAGGCCAAAGAAATGGGCTTTAACAAGCTGCCCTGGCCTAGAAGCCACATATAGACTCTGCTGACAAAGTCAATAGGCACCCCACGCCCTGCCCTGTCTCGTGAGTCCTGGTCACAGGCAGAACACCCCTCGGTGTGGGTCTGGGTTCCAGGCAACATCCAGAGCAGAAGAGGCAGCAAGTGCAAAGACTTGAAACAGGTCCTGCCTCCTCAGGGATGGCCACTTACCATTCTCTCTGCCAGGCGGTTTTCTCGATGCTGAAACATCTTCTGCCACCAAACAGCAAATACTTTCCTCTCCAACATCTCCCTAAAATAATTTAAATAAATAAATAAATAAATAAATAAATACATACATACATACATACATACATACATAAATAAAATGGCAAACATCATCATCATAATAATGGACTTAAAACAAAGCAACTACAAATAAGAATGAGAAGTTCCAAATAATTGGATTTTTCCTCTTATGCTATTGAATAAGTTGATGGCATGCCTGGGTGGCTCAGTCGGTTGAGCATCTGACTTTGGCTCAGGTCATGATCTCATGGTTTGCGGGTTCAAGCCCCAAGTCAGGCTCTGTGCTGACAGCTTGGAGCCTGGAGCCTACTTCAGATTCTGTGTCTCCCTTTCTCTCTGCCCTTCCCCTGCTCGTGCTCTGTCTGTCTCTCTCTCTCTCTCTCTCAAAAATAAATAAACATTAAAAAAAAAAAGGTGAATAAGTTGATATGGGGGGAAGGAAAGAGAAAGACCAGGAAAGCAAACAACAGTAACCAAAAAGCCCCACAGAGAACCCAATACTCTCCAAGTGATTTCTGGTGTCAGCGAAGCATTCACACAGTATGAAAAAGAGTACTTTTGAGACCTTGTCTCTTCATCAGTTCAGTTCCACACTGAATTACTAACAGTGCTCAATGATCATTAGTGAAAGCCTTTCTAGTTCATTCTGACCAGCCAGGTTGCTGCTACATAAATCCCTGTGGGAAGTGGTTGAAAACAGATTCCAGGCCTCCGGGAGATAATTTTGGCCCCAGGAAATGGTAGGTCTGAAGTGGGCCCCTAGAAATGATGTTTAAAACAAGTGTTCCAAGTGAGACAGACAAGGAGACAGGTTTGAGAACCACTGCTTCGTCACCTCTGCCTAGGACTCCCTACTCACCATAATGACGTCAAATCCTGCAAAAGCAGCACTGGGACAACTGGTCAATGGCCACTAGGAGCTGTGCATTGGTAAAACCATGGAACAAAATATATGATGCAACTGTTTTCAGCCCTGGACAGCAGGCAACACAGACTGTGATACTTAGAGATGAGAAACAAGTAAGGTGAGCTCTCTGGCTGCCCAGACTTTCTGCCCAAGGGCATGTTCTGAACCATGGGGGCAGGGGGAGGGAATCCAAGCAGAGAAGGACAGTTTCACAGAGTTGAGGCAGAGACTAGAGTTCAAAACTGCAGGTGAAAGACTGTATGGACACATGTGGCCTTCCTGAACCTGGGCAGGTAGAGAACTCGCCCTGCCCCAGAGGCATGCTCACAGACACCTTGCACACTCCATAAGGGGAACACCCAAACTTCCATGTGAGTCTGTTCCATCTACATATAACACTGTACAGGCAGGCTCTGTGAGGCTGATAGCTGATATCAGGGCTGACAGCTGGATGGAGATGACCAGAGGTTAGAAAGGGCTGGGAGATGGAGTTCTGACCCAGCCTGAATGGAGAGACTTTGCTGAGAACATCAGAATTCAGAAAGGCTAAGCCTCAGTAACAAGAGCTATGCTCTAACACTGAAGACAAAATTTAAAGAGCTTCCACATGAGGTGCCTGGCTGGCTCGGTTGATAGAACATGCAACTCTTGATCTCAGTGTGGTAAGTTCAAGTACCATGCTGGGTATAGACATTACTTAAAAAATAAAATCTTGGGGCGCCTGGGTGGCGCAGTCGGTTAAGCGTCCGACTTCAGCCAGGTCACGATCTCGCGGTCCGTGAGTTCGAGCCCCGCGTCAGGCTCTGGGCTGATGGCTCGGAGCCTGGAGCCTGTTTCCGATTCTGTGTCTCCCTCTCTCTCTGCCCCTCCCCCGTTCATGCTCTGTCTCTCTCTGTCCCAAAAATAAATAAAGAACGTTGGGAAAAAAAAAATTTAAAAAAAAATAAAATCTTGGGGCGCCTGGGTGGCTCAGTCGGTTGGACGCCCGACTTCGGCTCAGGTCATGATCTCGCGGTCCGTGAGTTCGAGCCCCGCATCGGGCTCTGTGCTGACAGCTCAGAGCCTGGAGCCTGTTTTGGATTCTGTGTCTCCCTCTCTCTGACTCTCCCCCGTTCATGCTCTGTCTCTCTCTGTCTCAAAAATAAATGTTAGGGGCGCCTGGGTGGTGCAGTCGGTTAAGTGTCCGACTTCAGCCAGGTCACGATCTCGCGGTCCGTGAGTTCGAGCCCCGCGTCAGGCTCTGGGCTGATGGCTCGGAGCCTGGAGCCTGTTTTCGATTCTGTGTCTCCCTCTCTCTCTGCCCCTCCCCCGTTCATGCTCTGTCTCTCTCTGTCCCAAAAATAAATAAAAACCGTTGAAAAAAAAATTAAAAAAAAAAAATAAATAAATGTTAAAAAAAAAAAATTAAAAAAAAATAAACAAAATCTTACACACACACACACACACACACACACACACAGACCCACACAAATGAAGAATAGAATCATACTTGATACGATCAACAGGAACCACCAGAAGAAACAGCAGCTATTGCCTGCCAGAATAAAATGCAAAACCCTTTAAAGGAAAAATAGCTGTCAACAAGACAATGACACAAATGTTGGTATCAGCAAACACTTAAAAAGTTATTATAAATAAGTTTGTGTACTTTTTAAAAAAAGTTTTATTTATTTATTTTGAGAGAGAAAGAATGAGAGCAGGAGAGGGGCAGAGAGAGAAGGAAAGAGAGAATCCCAAGCCAGCTCTGCACTGTCAGCACAGAGCCCAATGTGGGGCTTGAACTCACGAACTGGGAGATCATGACCTGAGCCAAAATCAAGAGTCTGATACCCAAATGACTGAGCCACCCAGGTGCCCCAAGTTTGTGTACTTAAGAGATGAACAAAATTAGTTACAGACAAGAAATCTTGACAGAAAAATAGAAAGTACAAAAAAGAACCAAATGCTGTGGTGGCTCCTCAAAAAGTAAATGTAGAATTACCATATGATTTGGTGCATTCCACTTCCAGGTATATAAAACCAAAAGAACTAAAAGCAGGGACCCAAACATATGTATGTACAACGATGCTCACAGCAGCATTATCCACAATAGCTAAAAGGCAGAAATAATCCAAGTGTCTATGAACATACGGATGCATACACAAACTGTGGTATATACAATGGAACATTATTCAACCATAAAAAGGAATGAAATTTTTATACATGTTACGACACGGATAAACCTTGAAAACATTATGCTAAGTAAAATAAGCCAGACACAAAAGGTTTACTATTACACAATTCCATGTAAATGAGATACTTAGAATAGGCAAATTCAGAGACAGAAAGTAGATGAGAGGTTCCCAGGGGCTAGGAGTAGATGGAAATGGGAAGTTAATTTTTAATGGATACAGAATTTGTCTGGGATGATGAAAATGTTCTGGAGATGGATAGTGGTGATGGCTACATAATATCGCAAATGTGCTTAATGCCACTGAATTGTGTACTTAAAAATTACCAATATGGTAAGTTTTATGTTATGTTTTACCAGAATTGGAAAAAAAGAAAGGAAGAAAGAAAATTCTAGACCTGGAAAGTACCATATCTGAAGGAGAAAAACCACTGGATGAGCTACAAATGAGAAAGTGAAGGAAAGAGACCACTAAAGACTTTCTATTGGAAGATCAACAGAAAGTACCCAATCTGAAAAAGAGAGAAAAAGAAAAAAAAAACAAACAGAGCCTCAGTGACCTGTGGGACAACATCACATAGTCTAACACTGTGTAATTATAGAGTCATAGAAAGAGGGAAGAAAGGATATAGGATAGATAAATTATTTAAAGAAATAATGGTAAAAGACTTTCCAAATTTGGTGGTGGTGGTGGTGGTGGTGGAGGGGGAAACACCTCAGATTCAAGTTAGCTCAACTAACCCCAAGCAGGATAAACACAAGAAAACTATACTTAAAACATATCACACTCCAAACTGTTGAAAACCAAAGCTTAATAAAAACATCTTAAAGGCAAAGGAAGAGAGACAGATTACATCCAGGGGAAGAACAAAAATGATGGGTGACTTTACAACATAAATAATGGAGGCCAGAAGACAAGGGAAGGTGTCTTTAAAAGACTTGGGGGGCTCCTGGGTGGCTCAGTCGATTGAGCGACCGACTTCAGCTCAGGTCATGATCTCATGGTTTGTGAGTTCAAGCCCCGCGTCGGGCTCTGTGCTGACAGCTCAGAGCCTGGAGCCTGCCTCTGATTCTGTGTCTCCCTCTCTCTCTCTGCCCCTCCCCCACTCATGCTCTGTCTCTGTCTCAGAAATAAATAAACATTAAAAAAAATTTTTTTAAGTAAATAAATAAATAACTCAGGAGTGAGGGGTGGAGAAATCAACTCATTGTTCCATATCTAGGAAAAGGTCCTTTTTTGTTTTTTTTAAGTTTATTTATTTTGAGAGAGAGTAAGTAAGAGAGAGCATGAGCAGGGGAGGGGCAAAGAGAGAGAATCCAAGCAGGCTCTGTATTGTTAGCACGGAGCCTGACACGGGCCTCAAACCCAGGAACTGGGACACCATGGCCTGAGCTGAAACTAAGAGTTGGACACTTAATGGACTGAGCCACCCAGGCACTGCCAGGAAAAGGTCCTTTAAAAATGAGAGTGAAAGGGGCGCCTGGGTGGCGCAGTCGGTTAAGCGTCCGACTTCAGCCAGGTCACGATCTCGCGGTCCATGAGTTCGAGCCCCGCGTCAGGCTCTGGGCTGATGGCTCGGAGCCTGGAGCCTGTTTCCGATTCTGTGTCTCCCTCTCTCTCTGCCCCTCCCCCGTTCATGCTCTGTCTCTCTCTGTCCCAAAAATAAATAAAAAAACGTTGAAAAAGAAAATTAAAAAAAAAAAAAAAATGAGAGTGAGAGTGAAAGAACCATCAACAAAAGCAGAGATAATTCATCTCCAGCTGACTCATACTATAAAAATGCTAAAGGATCTTCTTCAGGCTGAAAAGATGAAAGCATACAGATGAAAACTCAGATTTATAGGAAGAAACAAAGAATATTAAATATGGAAAATATGTGAGTATGTATAAAAGACTGTCTTTTTTCTCCTGTTAATTTTTAAAAAGAATTCTGTTTAAAGCAAAAATAGTAACATTACATGGGTAAAATGTAGGACAATAAATACCATCAAGGATAGAGAGGAAAGGAATTCTACTGTTTTTATATTCTTACACTTAACATGAAGTGGTATGATAGAATAGGTAATAAATTAACGATGCATATTATAATTCCTGGAATGACAATTTTATTTTTTATTTTTTTTAAGTTTATTTATTTTGAGAGAGAGAGAGAGCGCGTGCGGGAGGATGTATGAGCAAGAGAGGGGCAGAGAGAAAAAGAGGATCCCAAGCAGGCTCTGTGCTGTCAGCACGGAGCCCACCACAAGGCCCAAACCCATAAAACTGTGAGATCATGACCTGAACCAATATCAAGAGTCAGCCACTCAACCAATTGAGCCACCCAGGCATCCCTAGAAAGACAATTTTAAAAATACAAAAGGTATAGAGCTAAAGAGTCAATATAGGAAATAAAATGTAAATTTTAATTTACTTTTAATGTAAATTAAAATGTAAATGAACAATTAAAATTGTCCACTTAAATGAACAATTAAAATTTTTCATTTAAATGAACAATTAAAAATTTTTTAAATGAATAAGGCAGAAAAGAAGGAACAGAGAAACAAAAACTGGACATAGGCTCCAGCCCAACCATATCAACAATTACATTAAATATAAATGAACCACACACTAATTAAAAAGCAGAAATTGTCAGACTGGATAAAAAATTAACTTCAACTATATGCTGTTTACAGGACATGCTTTATTAAATAGGAAGACAAACAAACTGAAAGTAAGAGTG
The DNA here is from genome assembly GCF_028018385.1 of Neofelis nebulosa. Taxonomy (NCBI): domain Eukaryota; kingdom Metazoa; phylum Chordata; class Mammalia; order Carnivora; family Felidae; genus Neofelis; species Neofelis nebulosa. The sequence goes on along the minus strand of NC_080792.1, from coordinate 73,949,783 downwards.
GGAAGGGTAAACCATGTAAACTGTAAATATAAAAAAAGCTGGTGAGAATATTTTAAGTCAAAGTAGACTTTGAGAAAAGAACTAGTACCAAAAATAAGGAGGTTCATTTCAAAATGATACAAGGGCAATTCATGAGGAAAACATAACAATCATAACTGTACATGGACCAAATAACAGAGCTTCCAAAAACATGAAGCAAAACTGTTAGTATTACCAGGAGAAATAGACAAATCCATAATCATAACTAGAGATTTTTTTTTCTTTAGAGAAGAGAGAGAGAGAGAGAGAGAGAGAGAGAGAGAGAGAGAGAATGCTCACACAAGTGGGAGAGGGGCAGAAGGAGAGGGAGAGACAGAATCCCAAGGAGGCTCCATGCCCAGCACAAAGCCTGACACGGGGCTTGATCGTATATGACCGTGAGATCACGACCTGAGCTGAAATCAAGAGTCAGATGCTTAACCAGCTAAGCCACCCAGACATCCCATAGCTAGAGATGTTTAACACTCCTCTGTAGTAATTGAGAGAACAAGTAGACAAACAAAAAACCTGTAAGGATATAAAAATTTGAAGATGATTACCAACCAAATCATCCTAATAGACATTTATAGAATACTATACCCAACAACTGTAGTATAAACATTCTTTTAAAGTGCACATGGGAAAAAACAAAAGTTCACCAAAAGAGACCACATATATGCGACCATAAAACATGTCAAAACAGTCAAAAACTGAAGTTATACAAGGTATGTTCTCTACCACAATGGAATTAAATTAATAATTAAAAACAATAGTATATCGGGGTACCTGGGTGGCTTAGTTGGTTAAGCGTCCAACTGTGACTCAGGTCATGATCTCGGGGTTTGTGGGTTTGAGCCCCACATTGGGCTCTGACCCTGCTTTGGATTCTGTGTCTCCCTCTCTGTGCCCCTCTCCCACTTGTGCTCTCCCCCCCTCAAAAATAAATAAAAACAAAAACAAAAAAAACACAATATATCAAGAAAATTCCTATTTGAACATTCCTATTGAAATTGAAAATTCCTATTTGAACATTTAAAATGGATAATCAAACAACAACAAAAAGAAAAGGTGGGGGTGAATGGCTGGCTCAGTTGACGGAGCATGTGATTCTTGATCTTGGGGCTATAAGTTCGAGCCCCCATGCTGGTGTAGAGATTGCTAAAAAATAAATAAAATTAAAAAAAAAAAACCCAAAAACCGTGATTTGTGCTTCTATCTTAAGGTTAAGAAAAAAAAAAGAGGGCAAATTAAATCCGAAGTAAGTAGAAAGAGAAGCAAAATGAAGAGCTGGAATCAACGTAAGAAAAATATACAATAAGAAAATCAGTAAAGCAAAAGTTAAAAAAAAAACACACACAACCTGATAATTCCTAGTGAGACTAATCAAGAAAAAAAGAGAAAAAACACAAATTACCCAAATCAGGAATGAACAGGGTAGTATCATCATTAATTCTACAGACATTAAAAGAGTCAAAAACACTTTTATGAACAGCTTTCTGCCACTAAATGTGACACCTTGGATAGAACGAAAAATTCCTTGAAAAACAGCTCATCAAAACTAACACGAAAAGAAACTCTTAGTAGCTCTGTATGTATTTTCAAAATTAAATCTGTAACCAAAAACATATCCATAAAGGAAACTCTAGGTCCAGATAATTTCACTATTAAATTCTACAAAAATTTGAAAGAAATAAGAAAGACAAACATTACAAGAAAACTACAGACTGATATCCCTCATGAAAGTACATGTAAAATTTTCAAATAAAACGTTAACAAACCAAAATCAACAGCATGTGAGGGACACCTGGGTGGCTCAATTGGTTAAGCATGTGACACTTGATTTCGGCTCAGGTCATGATCTCATGGCTTGTGAGTTCGAGCCCTGCATGTGGAGCCTGCTTGGGATGCGGAGGCCGCTTGGGATGCGGAGCCTGCTTGGGATTCTCTCTTTCTTTCTCTCTTTCTTTCTCTCTTTCTTTCTCTCTCTCTCTCTCTCTTTCTCTCTTTCTCTCTCTCTCTCTCTCTCTCTCTCTCTCTCTCTCTCTCTCTCTCTCCCCCCCCCCGTGCCCCCTCCCCCTAACTCTCTCTCTCTCAAAACAAATAAAAACTTTTACAATATTTAAAAACAATCAACAGCATGTGGAAAAGATAATATATCATGGCTAAGGGGGTTCTATATCTCAGGAATATGGGTTGATTTAATATAGAAATCAGGAAAACCATATGATCATCTCAATAAATAAAGAAAAAGCATCTGGAAAAATTTAACCACCATTCATAATAAAAACTCTCAATAAACAAAAGGGAACACTGTCAATCTAATAAAGGGTATCTATAAAAATACTCAATGGTGAAAACTGTTTTTGTTTTCCCAAGATAGGAAAAAGACAATTATGTATCCTCTCATTACCTCTGCTCAAGACTTTACTGGAGATGCTAGTTAGTGCACTAAGACAAGACTTTATATAATGGGATCATACAGTATGTGTTCTGTTGTATCTGGCTTTATTTTTTAGAGAGAAAGAGAGAAGAAGAGAGAGGCAGAGGGAGGAAGAGGGAGACAGAGAGAATCTTAAACAGGCTCCATGCCCAGCACAGAGCTGACATGGGGCTTCATCTCACAACAGACTCAAATCAGTAAATGAATCTAGAAAGGTCACAAAGCACAAGGTATCAGTTGTATTTCTATACTGTAGGACAAACAATTGGAAATGAATCTTTAAAATAATTCTATTCACAGTATCATAAAAAAGGCATTTAGGAATAAATTTTATAATATACATACAAAACTCCTATGCAAAGTTACAAAACATTGAGAAAACAAAGAAAAGCTATATAAATAGAGATGTTCATGTTCACTTATTGGAAGTATCAATATGTTTAAGACGTCCAATCTCTCCTAAATTGATCTATATAGATTCAGTGCAATCCCAAATAAAAAAAAAAATCCCAGGAAAAATAAAATTGAAGAACTGATTTCAAAACTTGCTATAAAGATACAATAATCAAGACAGTATGGTAACAGCATAAGGATAAATGAGTAAATAAATGGAACAGAAGAGAAAGTCCAGAAATAGATGCAACTGATTTTCAACAAAGGTGTCAAGGTAATTCAATTCAGGAATGAAAAGTCTTTTCAACAAATAGTACTGGAAAAACCTGAAAAACAGAAAAAAGTTAATTCTTGGCTCCCACCTCAGACCATATACAGAAAAAAGTTCAAGATGATCACAGACCTACATGAAATGCTAAAACTATAAACCTTCCAGGGGAAATGTTGGAAAATATCTTTTAAGATCTTGGGTATAGGTAAATATTTTTTTGGAGAAAACCCAAAAATCAGTAATTATAAAAGAAAAAATTTGATGAACTGGACTGTAACAAAATTAAACAGGCTTGCTCATCAAAAAAATACTGTTAATTCATAAAGCCAGCTGCAAGGAAATGGTTTCTCCCAAGGTATGCAGCAGTTAGTTGTAAAATGCCACGAGGGCTTCTTTACTCTGAGTGGTGATTTCTTCCTTACCAATGATGCTCCAGACAAGCTTTGCTGTTTTCATTTATTCCTGAGGGCACACATAACAGTACTCCCTAGTGAACCCCACTGCTCATCCCTCCTAATTTTGCCTCAGAAACAGCAAACAATCCAGGGCACCTGGGTGGCTCAGTTGAGTGTCTGACTTCGGCTCAGGTCATGATCTCACAGTTCGTGAGCTCGGGCCCCACATCAGCTGTCTGCTCTTAGCACAGAGCCTGCTTAGGATCCTCTGTCTCCCTCTGTCTCTGCCCCTCTCCTGCTTGCTCTCTTTCAAAAATAAACATAAAAGAAAAAAAAAAAAAACAAGAAAGAAAGAAATAGTGAACAATCCAAAACTAATCCCTGTTTCTCTTTTCCCTCTTCAGAATCCTTTAGTGGGAACACAAACCTTACAAATTCCTTTCCCTCAGAAACAGCACCATTCCAGAATTCCTCTGGAATTCCCTCCTTCAAAGGCAATCAATCTGACTTGGTAAAACTGCAGACTTTTGATCCTGGCTGATGAGGCTTTAAAAAGATGCTCAGCATTATTAGTCGACAGGAAATAAGACAGCACTCCACATCAACCAGAGTGGCTCAATTAAAAACACTGTCAAAACCAAATGTTGATGAGGATGTGGAACAACCAGGCTGGTGGGTGTATAATGACATGACCCCCTGTAGGATTAAGATTAAGCATATCTCTACCCTGTGATCCAAAAGTCGGCTTCTAGTATCTACTCAAGAGAAATGACAACACCATCCACCTAAAGGTTCACAGCAGATTTATTCATAATGGCCTCAAACTGGCAACAACTCATATGTTTAAATGGATCAAAATATTGTCTTATATTCATACAATACTACTCAGTAAACAAGAAACATGGCTCAACCTCAAAAATATTACATTGAACTTTAAAACAAGTCAGACACTGGGGCGCCTGGGTGGCTCAATGGATTAAGCATCTGACTCTTGATTTCAGCTTAGGGGATGATCTCACTGTTGTGAGATCAAGCCCCATGTCAGCTCTGTGCTGGGCATGGAGCCTGCTTAAGATTCTCTCTCTCTCTCCCTCTGCCCTTCCCTTCTCTCTCTCTCTCTTTCTCTCTCTCTCAAAAGATAAATAATAAAAGCCAGAAACAACAGAACATACACTGTATGATCCCATTATATAAAGTTCAAAAACATGCAAAATTAACCTGGGATGATAGTTACATGTGGGGGTTAGGAATTAACTGGAAGGAAATGAGGGAACTTTCTGAGGTGATGGAAATGTTGTGGCTCTTGACCGGGTTGTTGATTATCCAGGTATACAATTTGTGAAAACTCATCAAACTATTTACTTAACATATGTGCCTTTCACTATTAATTTTAGCTCAATTAAAAAAAAAAAAGACAAAACAGTCTTGTCTCATTCTCAGAATAGTACTTCACTGGTAGGTTAAGAAACGACAATTTTTAGTTGTCATTCATGAGCTCCCACTATAAATTCTGTCCATATTCCTAAGATATTTAAAAAATATCCTAAGAATTATGGAAAAATAGAACATACATATTTTGGGGGAACTCTGATTTGCTAAACTCCGTACGAAACTATGAATATTCATTTACTGTAGGAATCACAAATCAATTCTAGGGGTTAGGAGGAAGGTTGATATTTTGTGCTGACATTCTGTTTGTATTCCACATGGATTATCTCACTACTTTTCATGACAACCCTATAAGATAGGGTCTGAACTCGGGCCTGTCTAGCTTCCAAGCCAGGCTCTCCATCACTTTGCTCCCTCATGACCAGAAAGGCAGGAACCTAAAAAACTAAGTTTTCTAAAAAGATCCAACTAAACTAAAACAAGATAAAATCCAGATCAGGCTAAATCCACATCAGGCCTTGGTTATCTTCCAAGCCTTCTGCCTACTTCCCTGTCTCCAATTCACCCTCCACCTTTTTGTCTCACGAATGATAACTGTAAAATCACCCAAGACTGATCCCCAACAAAAATCCTTTAATTAAAAAATTTTTTAAAACTTCTACTTTTTTTTAAGTTTATTTATTTATTTTCAGAGAGACAGAGACAGTACAAGTGGGGAAGGGGCAAAGAGAGAGAGAGAGGAAAACAGAGAATCCCAAGCAGGTTCCACATGGTCAGCATGGAGCCCAGTGTGGGGCTCGAACCCATGAAACTCTGAGATCAGGACCTGAGCTGAAACCAAGAGTCAGATGCTTAACCGAGTGAGCCACCCAGGTGCCTCAACAAAAATTCTTTTAGAAACTCCTCTTGGCTAGTGTGTGTGTGTGTGTGTGTGTGTGTGTGTGTGTGTGTGTGTGTGTGTGTGTTTAATGTTTATTTGTTTTTGAGAGAGACAGAGTATGAGCGGGGGAGGGGCAGAGAGAGAGGGAGACACAGAATTCAAAGCAGGCTCCAGGCTCTGAACTGTCAGCACAGAGCCCGATTCGGGGCTCGAACTCATGAGCTGTGAGATCATGACATGAGCTGAAGTTGGACACTTAACTGACTGAGCCACCTAGGTACCCCTCCTCTTGGCTATTTTGAAAGTACTCTCAAAATGTGAAAGTCTCTGCAGCATGCCAAAATACAAAAAAGCAACAGAATAAATCATGACTTTGTAAAAGAAACAAAGGGTGTGTGTGTGTGTGTGTGTGTGTGTGTTAAGTATTAATGACATTTTTCAAAGGAATCTTATATCAGACATCAATACAGGAACTAGGTAAAGGTGAAGCCATGGTCTGCAGAAGGGGAAAAGGTAAGTGCTGTCCCCTTGTCAGCCTCTAATTTCTCAGGGCTTCCCCCTAATAATCTTCTCCTTGAACTTTGTGCTAAGGACTCAGATTTCTGGCTGATCCCCTCAGACTAGCCACTCAGAGTCCTTCAAAGTCAAAATCATTGTAACTTCTCCTACATCCCTGCCTCTTGGTCTCTCTGTCCTAAATTGATATACACTTTTCTCAGGGCAATCTCCACAACTATCACTTTACTAGTTACATGCACCTGCTTAAACATCTGTTATCTTTCTATGGGCCTGGGTGATCCCCTGGGTCTGGTCCTCCTCATCTTGCCCACTCCTGCCATCCATCCTCACCCCTCAGCTCATAGCATGCTTCCCCCAGGGACTTCCCTCAGCACCAGCTCTGAGCTCTAGAAGAACTCGGGGCTGACATAATTGAGGACACATGGATCTATTCTCTGGAATGGTTCCTCAATTGTTTCTTGTGTATCAGTCTTACCTCCTCACAAAGATTGAAAGTTTCTACAAAGTCATCAAAAAGATCTTCCTTTTGATCTAGCACAAAGTCCCTGGAGTCAAGGAGACCTGAACTGAAACCTGGCTCTGCCACTTACTGGTTGTTTTACATGGGGGAGTCATTTGTCATTTTGAGCCTGTTCTCTTAGGACTGCTGTGAGAAGGAAAATTATTAATGAAGTTGGTGATGTCATAGGTGAATGAGCTTATATATCTGTTTCCTTTCTCCCATCACACCACACCCACCACAGTGGTAGACACACAGTCAGTGATTATTAAGTTCTTTGTTATATTCTGCCAGAATGCAGCAAGGATCTGCTATGGGCAAATTTTACCTCTGTGGGAGCTAAAAAGACATAGCTCTCTGCTCTTCGCCCATCCTAATTTTGTTGACGACTATATTTCAAACTTCAGAAATTCAGGTCTAGCAGAACAGGAAGCAAGCATTTCAGGGAAATAACACTCGAGAATGCCTGCCAAGGCAAAGCAAGGTCCAACCACACTCTGATCCAGAAAGCTAATGGGCAGCTTTAATGGAGCTCACACTGGCTTGCAATGAGGAAAGGGGCATAAAACTCGGGCTGTTCTGAAAGCATTTGCAATAAAGATGAGCAAAAGCTTTCCCAGGAGAAATAGTGGCTGTCTTTTCCTGCTCCATGAAATCAATGAGCCCACCTAATTGAAAAACCAGGAAGAACCAGGGCCTAGGGGCCTAGGAAGCAGAAAAACAACACAAATGGCAGTGGGGGCAGCAGAATTAGACCTGAGAAGCCTGCACAGACAGGAGCTGCACAGCATACCTGTGAAAGAGTGCTGCTCTTGCATTGAGGACACTTTCCTGCTGGTGCCATCGCCAGAGTTTTCTCCATGCGTGAAAGGCCACAAGCAGGGCTCTCTGCTGGAAGTGACTGTCTGCTCTGGACTGCAGCCGCTACAGTAAAACAATGAATGGCCTTTATTTGTACATTATATTATTAAAAAAAAAATGACCTTTCAGGGTCACACTCTAGAGGGACAGTTGCTTTCTACACAAAATTGAGAAAAAGATTAAGATAATTATTTTTAATCTTTGTCAACACAATAGGTGAAGAATGAAATATGAGAAGGAAGAGATTTTTACTTTAAAAACAGGTTGAGGGGCGCCTGGGTGGCTCAGTCGGTTGAGCGCCCGACTTCGGCTCAGGTCATGATCTCGCGGTCTGTGAGTTTAAGCCCCGCATCAGGCTCATGCTGACAGCTCAGAGCCTGGAGCCTGTTTCAGATTCTGTGTCTCCCTCTCTCTCTGACCCTCCCCCGTTCATGCTGTCTCTCCCTGTCTCAAAAATAAATAAACGTTAAAAAAAATTAAAAAAACAAACAAACAGGTTGAGCATCTCTTCACACATTTGTGTGTGTGTGCATATATACATGCATATATCTAAATGTTTTGTCCTATGTACTAAGTGTTCATACCATTGCCTGTTTTACATCTGCCAGTGCTTATTACCTCAGTGATATAAATGGGCTTTTTGAACCTTACAAAATTTATCAGTTCTTTGTCATGTGTGTTAACAACACTGTTCCCACCCTGTAATATATCTTTTGATTTTGTTTATGATGTTCGTTTGCAATACAGATTCTTTAAATTTTTATGTAATTATGAAAGGCTACTACTATATCACTAAATATCAGTAGGAAGACAGAAAACCAACATAAAAAAATACATATGCCTTCATGATCCAAAACTTTGGGATAAAACATGTGGTAGATTTTAAAACAGGACCTCCAATTCTTGGGTCTTCCTTTACTGAAAAGTCCCAACCCCTTGAATCTGGGCAGGATAGTGACTGCTTTGACCAACAGAGAATGGTGAAAATATCAACACGTGACTTCGGAGGCTAGGTCATGAAAGGCCACACAGCTTGTGTCTGGTTCACTGTGACACTTTTGGAGTGAGCAGGGACACAGGAAGTCTGACCGCCCTGAGGCCACCATCATCATGCGTGAGGCAATCCAAGCCTCTCAGAGAGGCCTGATGTAGGTGCTCTGGTTAACAATCCCAGATGAGCTCAGTCTTCGAGTTATTCCAGTCCAGGAACCAGCCATGTGAGTAAAGAAACTTCTAGATGATCCTAATGCCCTGCCATCAGACTTCCCAGCTGAGGCCCCAGTAATCATGGAGCAAAGACCAACCACCTTTGTTATGTCTTCTTTCAATTTTTGACCCACAGAATCCATAGGCGTAATAAAATGGTTGTTTTTTTTTTAATTTTTTTTAATGTTTATTTATTTTTCAGACAGAGACAGAGCATGAACGGGGGAGGGTCAGAGAGAGAGGGAAACACAGAATCGGAAACAGGCTCCAGGCTCTGAGCAGTCAGCACAGGGCCCGACACGGGGCTCAAACCCACGGACTGCGAGATCGTGACCTGAGCTGAAGTCGGACGCTTCACCGACTGAGCCACCCAGGCGCCCCAAAATGGTTGTTTTTTTTAAGCCACTGGGTTTGGGGTGATTTTTCACATAGCAACAGATAACTGAACAGTAAGCATATGTGTGTGTGTGTGTGAATATATGATATACATACTCCCACACACACGGAGGAAAAAAGATACCAGACTTACTCACCAAATGTTATCTTAAGACTATGGGTGTTTTATTTTTTTTTTCTTTTATGTATCCCTACACTTCTCAAATTATAATGTCTATATATTGCTTAAGGGCATTTACATTTTCAAATGTAAACAGAAGTAGAAGCAATACTATAATGAATCCCCATGAACTTACCATCTAGCCCCAACAATTAGCAAACATTTTGCCATTCTTTACGTATTACTTTTTAAAAAGAAAGAAACCCACAATGAATAATATTTTTATCTTTGCCTGAAATAGAAAGAACTGATGTTCTCCCTAAAGAACTTGATGTTCACTGATGTCATCTCCTTAGATGACGTTCAGATTGTTAGCTAAAGATTTGAAAAGAAAAAAAAAATCCAACAGCAACTAAGCAAGGGCTCTTACTATTTTTCAGACCTTCTATATTATGCAGGCCATGTAAGAGCAGTGTGAGAGATAAGAACACTGACACTTGCCTTGACCTTTCCACCAATGCTGGGTCCCAGTGTCCAGGGACTCTCCTTTTCCAGGAGGAAAATAGGAGACTCTCTGTTTCTTTTCCACCTTAAATAAACACTTTTCAACCCTAGCAAGCAGATTCTTTTTCTAAAAGGTCTCTATCTTCTGGTGAGCTTGCATTAAATGAGCTTAAGAGACCAAGTGGCAACATCCTTTCAGAAACAGCCACATCATCCAAAGGAATGTCAAATAATGCAGCAACTCTAAGCATTTTCCAGGTGTGGAAGGCAAACGATGCCCTAGCCTGGTACCACCCAAAGAGCAAGAATTGGGATGATCTTTAGGAAAAACTCCAAAGCAACCAATGGCAGTCTGTCTGTTCACTTGTTTGTTCATTCATTTGTCTAAACACTAGTTGGCACCTTCCCTTTGTCAACACTGTCGAGCTGAGAAGAAAGAGACAGGGTCTACCCTCAAGTAGCTCACAGTCTGGCAGGAGAGAGGCATGTAGACACCTACATAATGATATGATGAATATGCTGATAAAACCACACATGGTGTGGTGCTGGGGAAAGAGGTAGCACCTGAGCTGAACAGGTAGGAGGGACAGGGAAGTGCAGGTACAGAGATGCCTGGGTGGCTCAGCTGGTTAAGCGACCAGCTCTTGATTTTGGCTCAGGTCATGATGTCATGGTTTGTGAGATCAAGCCCCACACTGAGCTCTGTGCTGACAACACGGAGCCTGCTTGTGATTCTCTCTCCCTGTCTCTGCCACTCCCCTGCCATCTCTCTCTCTCAAAATAAATAAGTAAACTTAAGAAAAAAAGTGCAGGTACAGTGAGAAGCACATTCAGGCAAGGACTTGCAGCTTAGCTGTTATGAAGGAACAGAGTGGTAACAGGAAAGGGCAGAGAAACAGCCAGAGACCAGCTCCCAAAGGAGTTTGTACACCTTGTTAGAAAATTCAGATTCTATCTCAACACTATGAGGAAACAGCCAAATTCTTCAGATTCATGTGTTAGACTTTAGAAGCAGACGGTGGTGGGGGTGGAGAAGGCAGCAGAAAAACAACTGGCAGGAGTTTGGTTTGTGTCTTCCTCCATTTCACCATGGATGGCCAAAAAGAGCCATGGGCAGCACCACTTACTACTGCAATGCCCATGCAGACATTATCAGTTGAACACAAATTCCCCCAAGCCTAAAGGTGGCCTTGAAATCCTTGGTTCAGCACTCTCAACAGCTGCTCCCATCATTACAGCTAATTTGCCACCCTGGTGCTAAATTACAAGGCCTGCGGGAGCAGGAATTTTACTTGGTTTGTATCACAACTGTATTCTCAGTGCTTAGCAGTGTCTGAGGTACAGCAGATGCTAAATGAGTCTTTCTTAAATGGAACTGATTAGAGGGTGCCTGGCTGGCTCAGTTAGAAGAGCATGCAACTCTTCATCTCGGGGTTGTGAGTTTGAGCCCCACGTCAGGTGTAGAGATTACTTAAATAAAACTTTAAAAAAATGGAACTGAATCCTTTCTCAATCTACCTTTACTAATTTGCCAGCCTGACCCTCACATCCTCCCACCTGCTGTGGGTACAGGTCTCACATTGTTTAGCACTCAGACACAGCACTTACGTTCTGTACCTTTTCCAGTACTTCCTGAAGGTTGGCCACCTAATATAATAAGTGAGTAATGATGTGAATGGAATGGCTGGTTAAGAGCTCATCACTCTCAGCATGTGCGTTTTCCCAGCAGATGAAGGAATGGGGCTTATGGAAACTTTCCAATGTCACTAGAGGGATCTGGGGGAAATACCTTTGAGCTTTTTACAGCAACCCCTCTTCCAAATCAGAACACTAAGACCCCTTAGTATAGGTCTTTTCCAAGAATCTTTCCAAAGCAAATGGATCCAAGAATGTAACCCAGTGGAATTATCTACTATGAAGTACTCCATACCTGCTTGTATCGTCTCTTCTGAGTATACAGTAACCACAATTTGATACACTTGCATAGCAACGTTATTCTGAAATAAAACACATAACACCAAGGTATTGCCTATTGCACTTTCAGGCTTTGGGTCTTAAAAATGCTGTTTGGGGGCACCTGAGTGGCTCAGTTGGTTAAGTGTCTGACTCTTGATTTCAGCTCAGATCACGATCTCACAATTGTGAGATCAAGTCCTGCATCGGGCTCTGTGCTGAGCATGGAGCCTGCTTAAGAATCTTTTTCTCCCTCTGCTCTGCCCCTGCTCCCATGCACACTCACTCTCGTAAGTAAATGAAATGAAATGAAATGAAATGAAATGAAATGAAATGAAATGAAATGAAATGAAATGAAATATTAAAATAAAATAAAATTAAATTAAATTAAATTAAATTAAATTAAAATAAAATAAAATAAAATAAAAATAAAAATGTTGCTTGTTTTTTTAAGACTGGAAAGTCTGGGTGTGGTTACATCTTAGCATTAAAGGCACCCCATGGGTTTCACTCTGGGAGAAAGAGAAATAAGAACCTATTATTCAACATGAAATCTGTCAACCCGATTTTGGGCTGTGGCTTGCCCCCAAATTTTGACAACTTTCTTACAAACCTAAGTAGATCACCAAGCACAGTGTCTCTGGAACTTGAGTAATACATATGAAATCCCCTAACTATCCTGAACTTTCTGGTTTTATGACTAGTCTGGGGCTTGTGTAGGACCACCTGGGTCTGTGACAAGCTCCTTTCACAAAAGTGATACTAAGAGTGAGAACCACATTCAGTTCTGTAAACCAGGATTTAGAGCAATGACAGACCCTGATAACTCCAAATTTAGTTAAATAATGAGATTCTCAACAACTCATTAAAAAAGTGCTCCAAAATGGGACCTACAACTATGCGAATTAAGTTGATTATACTACTGGGGAGGAGGGCAGGTTGAACATTTCTGGCAGCAAGAAAGTGAACAGTGGTTCCCTCTGAAGAACCTAATGAATTGGACTTAGGAATTGGAGGGATTCAGAGAGCTTTCAGTTTTCACTTTATACCTGCATTCCTCACAGACATGTAGTGCTTATTTATTTTAATTGAATAATTAACTCCAAAAAACTCAATACCAAGCCACAAATACTCACTCGCCTAAACCTTCTCTTTAACACTACCAATGCATGAATTCTAAGATGTGAACATCACTGCAGCCTGAAGGATTGAGGCAGAGAACCAGCAGGTACATACTTTAAACTATGGTGACCAAGAACCAACACAAACATCTTCACTCCACCTCTCATCTGATGAGCTAAAAGGAAAATGCAAGCTCAGGAACTGCTGGTTTATAGCAGGGCCTTTCTGAATCTGCCTAGTCATGCAGGGACAATAAGTGCTCACTTCTGGAGTGCAGCGAGTCAGTCCCCAGAGAGCCCTAGGAGAAGGCCAGAGTTCCTACCTGCAGTGGTCCCAGGCAGCACGCAGTGAGGGGAGCTGCTCCCTCTCTTCCCTCTGCTCAATTCGAGACTGCCAGAGGTTCCAGAACCTGTGCAGCAGCTGAAGTAAAACAGGAAGGAAACAGAGGTTTATTAAGCCAAAAGGTAAAATGATCTCTCTTAATCTATTAGCAAATCCTTACCCCAAAAGACTACAAGTTCCCCCAGAGCAGGAATTACCTTAGCCAGGAGTACCCAACATATAACAGGTTTACAAAATATTTACAGCTAAGCTATACAGAGCTATTGTGGGCCAACATAAAAGGCAAAAAGATGGATTTTCCAGTTTATGGAAATCAGAATGAAGAAGCTGAAGCTATTCCTCATCTGGGCCTCATAGAAGACAATGGCATTTTATCTTCTTTTGTTTGTTTTATTTTTGAGAGAGAGAGAAGAGGGGCACACAGGCAGAGAGAGAGATAGGGAGAGGGAGACACAGAATCCGAAGCAGGCTCCAGGCTCTGAGCTGTCAGCACAGAGCCTGATGCGGGGCTCAAACTCATGAACCATGGGATCATGACCTGAGCTGAAGTCAGATGCTTAACTGAGCCACCCAGGTGCCCCAACAATGCCATTTTAAAAGTTAAAACTGATCTTATCAGATATTACTGCCTATGAAATAGGCTTGCCAAAAAAAAAAGAAAAAAAGTTTAACTTCAGTCTAATCAAGCCCTTAAATCTAACCGTTAGTTTACACGAACAATATTTTAAAAAAAGAAAGATGAAATGGCATCAAAAGGAAACCGATAAATCGAGAGTATGGAATACTGTACAAAATAGTTGGCCCTCCTTTTCCAAAAATCAGTGTGATTGCAAAAAAAAAAGTACACATTATGCTAAGTGAACTAAGTCAGTCACAAAAGGGTATGTACTGGGGGCACCTGAGTGGCTCAGCTAAGCATCTGACTTTGGCTCATGTCATAATCTCAGCTGTGCTGACAGCTCAGAGCCTGGAGCCTGCTTCAGATTCTGTGTCTCCCTCTCTCTCTGCCCCTCCCCTGCTCATGCTCAGTCTTCGATTCTCAAAAATAAACGCTAAAACAAACAAACAAAGGGCATGTACTGTAAATATGAGGTTCCTACAGTAGTCAAATTCATAGAGACAGAAAGGAGAAAGGTGGTTGTCAGGTGCTGGGGGTGGAGGGGGGAGAAGAGTGGGAAGTTAGTGTTTGATGGAGACAGAATTTTAGTTTTTCAAGATGAAAAAAGTTCTGGAGACGGATGGCAGTGATGGTTGCACAATAATGGGAATGTGCTCAATGTCACTGAACTGTACTCTTGACAGTGGTTAAGATGATAAATTTTGTTATTTTTTTTTTTACTACAATTACAAAATAAACATGTTAAACAAAAGAAGTAGAAGGAGGAGGGCTGTTATTAAGAGGCTTAAAGATATAACCAAATATAGTGAGTCACCAACCCTTTATTGGATCCTGGTTTGAAAAAAACATCTATAAAGACATTTTGAGGGCAACTGTGAAGATCTGAATATGGGCTGGGCATTGGATCAAATTAGGGAATTACTGTTCATTTTATTAAGGATGACAATGATATTGTGGTTATGAAGGAAAATGTTATTTTTGGGCGATGCATGCCGAAAAGTTTAGGCGTAATGTTTCATGTTGTCTGTAATTTACTTTAAAATGATTCAGCAAAAAAAAGTAAATATTAATAATCAGCTAATATTTGAATTTAGATTGTAAATATATAAATGTTCATTATACTGTTCTTTATATTTTTCTGTATGTTTGAACATTTTCATAATGAAAAACAAAACCAAAAAACCCCATCCTCCTAAACCCAGAAACGCGATCTATAAGTAGAGATAGGATGTTTGTTGCCCTCAGGTAAACCAACCACTGAAGACAACAGATTCCCAGTGCAAACACCACCTGGAATGCAAGACTCAAAGTGTATTCCCTAGATCAGGAGCCTGACCTCTGAGTCTGCTATCAAGTTTCTGAGCAAACAGATACAAAATGAGATTAGGGAAAACCAAGAGTTAGCCAGTATGGCTAACTAGAGAAAATGGACACTAAGGTTTTGGAGTCTAAAAAGTCTGGACAAAACTCTACAATGGCCATCAGAGGTCCCTTCATACAGATGACCCTCACCATTATGTCATGCTGCTGGTGAGCGAGGTTCCTTTTTATTTGCTGGAGACGGGCGTGGGTCACATTGTCTTTTAGGGCTCGAAAACAGAAGTGCTGTGAATAGAAGGAAGGACACAACTAGTTACAAATCAGCAGCATCTGTAAAAGTAAGAGCAGCTAAGCCAGAGGCTCAGTCGTGGATATTCACAGCTGCTCCCATGTCCCTGGGATCCTTTCTGCTTTGAGATTCAGTTGGGAGTCTGATACAAGCCAGCCCACACAGTAGGCACTTAATAAATAGCTGTCTAACTGATCCTCTGCTGTCCACTGTTACTGCACAAGAACAAACACACCCTCACCTCTGACCAGGAGAGATACCATGGCCCAGAGGGAACACTACAGACAAAGGTTAAAAACATCAACTTTGCCTCTCAGAAAAAGAGACAGACTTTTAGCTTATGGTGTGTTTTTTTCAAGCCATGTGTGTGTGGAGGGGGTGTCAACATGCACACTTATACAATTAGAAAGTAGTTTTGTAGAATAGAATAAAAGGAGGAGAGGGAAGCCTTGGTGAGTTAGGGGGCTGGGGTAGGGGTAGGGGCAAGATGCGAGACCAGCAATACTGCCTCACATGTCACCTAAGCAAAGCCTATTCTCCAATGCCCTGGGCTCCAGTTTTCTGAGACAGAAGTGAAGCGTTTAGGGGTTTTCATATTGTGGTCTGTGGAACCCCAGAGGCTCCTGAAAGTGTCTGAAGATCTCCTTACGTGGTGAGGGTTGGGGAGAGCAGCAGAAGAGGGACTACTCCCCAGACTCTGCTTCATCCGCAGAATTTCTACGTTGATTGATTTCACAGACTAGGTTCCCACAATTAAAAAGAGGGCCTGCTCTTGGGGTCGTGAGTTCAAGTCACATATTGGGTGTAGTAGAGAGTACTTAAAAACAAAAGAAGAAAAAGAGGGCCCACCATGTAAAAAAGTGCAGTACTAGATCACCTCCAAGTTTCCCTTACAACTCCAGACCCTCTGACCCCACACCATTACCATTTCTTATCCAAAATGAAAACAGGGACACATACAATGGAACAGAGCTTCTTGAGTGAAGCTAATCCCACAACCAGATATACTTGAAGAGCATTATGTGGGCCTGGGTTCCCCAAAAGTGGATGGTTAAGCAGGGTTGGTAACTATGGTTTTGAAGCAACTCCTATGTGTAGATAGGCTTTCTATTACAAAATGTGCTTTCTTCTTATCACATACTATATAATTAGTTTATAGTTTTTATAATTAGTTTATAGAGTTTTTTAAACATGGTAATGTCACATCTTGGACCTTGGTCAGTTGTGCTGTTAAAGATTAAACACTAAAACTTTGGCAGTTCCTGAAGAAGGAAAAAAAAAAAAAAAGGCCTTGAGAGGCTTCCGTGTTCTCACCAGCAAGCTGTGTCTGCTGTGATCTTCTGCTGCCTTCCACTGGGCCGCTTCTTCAGTGCACAGCAGCACATCCGCCAGGGAGTTAAGGCCTTTCATCTCAAAAGTGTTCCCACCCCAGCACACTGCAACCCAGTGACCCATGGGGAAGGTCCTGGGTTGAGGGAAAATAGGCATGCCAGGTGGCCTACGTCCACCTCTGCCTCCTCCTGATGATCCCAGGAAGAGGAGGAGGCAAAGGGAAACTGTGTGAGTTGCTTATCAAACAGTTGGCCTTGCCTTTCTCCCTTCTGATGCCCATTTGATGACAGGCAAGAACAGTTGAGATAAATTGCCACGAATTACAGTAAACATTTGCAAGTAACCTTATCTAAAGCTCTCCTGTCTTCCTGCATCCTTTGTTTTGGCACCAAAACCCCAGTCAGATGTTTCAGCTAAAAACCTTGGAGTTATTTTCAAACCTTGTCCTCCCACTCTCTCCATCTACTGGGCTG
The DNA here is from genome assembly GCF_028018385.1 of Neofelis nebulosa. Lineage (NCBI taxonomy): Eukaryota > Metazoa > Chordata > Mammalia > Carnivora > Felidae > Neofelis > Neofelis nebulosa. The sequence continues at coordinate 73,932,462 of NC_080792.1, read as the reverse complement.
CCAAGTCCATCTGGTCTCCTCTGAAATCTCTCCTGCTTTTCTGTTCCCACCCCTGATGCCCTGCAGTGCATCTGACTTGCTCCTCACACAGACTGGCGAGAGTCTCATGTAACTGCTCTCCTCGTGCCAGCTTTGCCCTGTAATCCAGACCTCTCAAGTACAAACCTGCTCCATCACTTCTCTTCTTAAATACCTCCAGAGGATCCCCAGTGCCATCAGGAGAAAGCCCAAATTCCTAACCACTGCATCCAGGGCTCTACAAGCTGTTCCCTAGCCTGCATCTACCTGTACTGCCCAACAGCCATCCACACCACCACAGCTCTATAACAGATCCCTGTCACTGCCCTTGGATCTTTTCTTCATCTTTGTGTAAACACCATTCCTTCCACCTGAAACACTCTTCCCGACTTTGCTAGGTGATCCTTGAGGACAAAGTCAGCTCAAGCCCCACCTCCTTGACTGAATCTGCACATCTGGGCACATACTGTAATGAGGGCAGTGATTATGGACATGTGCACAGGAGTCAAAGCACCGGAGTCAAATGCCTGGGTTAAAAGCTCCTGGCTCTGCCCAATGATATGCTGTGACTTTGACAATAATTGAGCCCCCTTGAATCTCGGTTTCCTTATCTATAAAATGGAAATACTGACATCTACTCCACAGGGTTGCTATGAGGGTTAAACAGATAATGCATAGTCTGTACATGGTAAAGCACAATAAATGGAAACTATGATCATAATGTTAGGGCTGCCAAGAAACACACAGCCATGGCTATTTCCACCACCTAGTGGGTAAAGAAAAGCAATGAAATGGCAACATAAAATTCAGGATAGTGGGATTACCACTGAGGGGGAGGAAAGGGAATGCAATCAAGGATGAACAGTGTTAGCAAATCGGCAGGGTTCTAATTTTTTTTTTTCATGTTTTTTTATTATTTATTTTTGAGAGAGAGAGAAAGAGAGAGAGACAGACCACGAGTGGGGGAAGGGCAGAGAGAGACGGAGACACAGAATCCAAAGCAGGCTCCAGGCTGTCAGCACAGAGTCTGATGTGGGGCTCGAACTCACGAACCGTGAGATCATGACCTGAGCCGAAGTTGGACAATTAACTGACCGAGCCACCCAGGCGCCCCAGCAAGGTTCTAATTTTTAAGTTGGGTAGTGGGTACATAAGTATTTTAATACCATTCATTAAACTGTTAATGTGTACTACACATACTCTTTTGTAAGCACATGTCCAGTGAAAAATTTTTTAAAAAGAAAACAGAGATCAGGACCACCTTATATTGTCAGTAATTGTTTTCCAAATATCTCCTGCCCTTTGTCTCAAAGGCTGCTGAGCTCATGATGCCCTGGCTGTGGTGATGGATAGGGCTGGGTGACTGAAAAGGATACAGTGTTTCCAATGAGTAAAGGCCCGCCGCATTGCCATCTTCCTGGCCAGCCCTTCCACGCGTGCGTGCACAGCATACAAACTCTCCTTCCGTTCCCAGGCCCACTGCCAATCACAGAAGTGTGTCTGGAGCACAGTGACCCGGTGGAATCGCTCAGCCATGTCTGCAACAAAGAAAGTAGCTACGTGCTGCCCCCTGCAAGGTTGAGAGATGAGCTGGAAGCATCTTTAAGATAAGCTGCACCCTACTACTGGCAGACAGCAGGGATTCGAGGATGTTCTTACAAAGAATTCTAAAATAAAAGTTTTTTTAGGCAGGGGAGGGTAATTTGGAAGCCCTTAGCTACACTTCTCTCCAAGGAAAGAGAAAAGGTCTGTAATTTTAGGGAGGAGGATGTTACAAAATCAGTTCTATTAAAGAGTTGAGGCTTCCACTTAACTACTGATGACCAGGAATGGTGGCGGCTGCTTTCAAAGAAGACTCTTTCACATTTGCCTCTTTACTGATGTCTCCTGGGTGGGACTTCAGGGATTGACTCAATGACACAACTTGGTCACCATGCTGGCAAAGGTGTTTTTCGAGCTTTTAGCCAGACTGATCCTGGCTGCCAGTCACCTGCTTTTAATACTAATTAGCTAATGGCCTGATGAACTGAAGTCCAGGAAGTGGAAGGGAATTGGTCCTGGAATTCAAATGCTGTAAAGAGAGGCACATTAGTCAGTGCCTAAATAACAGCTTATCATGCTAAATAGCTTCATGCCTTCACCTTCCAGGCTTGGGCAACCAGACAGTGGGTGTCCTTCATTATCCTCAGACAGACACATTCAAACTCTCCCAAAAGGCAGTTGCTGGCCTGGCAGCCCAGGAGGGAGGCCTGGGTGAAAGCCAGCCCCATCTAGCACGCTGCTTGACTCACTTCTGTGTGGGCTCCAGAAACCAAAGTACAGAAAGTACCAACGATCATGGTCAGTGTGTTATTACTTCTGAACTCTAATTGGGAAACTAAACCATGAGAATAGTGGTTAAAAAAACCCTCAATATCCTAAATCACATGGGTTGCATAATTGGGGAGAAGTAGAAACAATCCAAATATCTATAGATACAAGAGTGGCTAAATAGATTAAGGTAAGCCATCCTACAAAATGCAGACAATCATTAAAAAAAATAACATTTATGAAGAATATTGAAAGACATAGGAAAATGTTTAGTTGTGTAGAAAAAGATACAAAGTTGTATGTATCCTATTAATCATAAATAATCACAGTATTTATGTAATAATTAAACCCTGTTGAAAAAAAAATATTTTTAGTGGAAAAGGCCAGAAGGAAATAACTTAAATGTGAATTGAAGATGATGTATGTTCCTCCTCAATCTCTTTTTTCCAAAATTTGTGGCATAATGTGGTTATCTCTATTTTTTTTTTCCTTTGGTTATATCTCTCCTAATAAAGAGCAGCACCACTGGCAGAAGACTGTAAATTGTGACATGATCCTCTGTCTCTGGAGCCTGGGACTTCCTGCTCACCCTTCTGCTGTCTCTTCACTCTGCGGACCTGCAGGTATCCAAGCCAGGCCTTCAGGGATTTCCACTTTTGCCAATGCTGATGGTGTTTCACTGTGGAGACCATCTTCTGTCTCTCCTTCTGAACATACAGGAGCTGTTCCCGCCACTGTGACCAAGCCTGAAAACCAGAGAAAAGGCAACAATCAAAGGAGAGGCAGGAAAACAGAGGTGAAGTACTGGTGAGGGAAAAGAGAAACTGAGATACAAAGCTAAAACTAGAAACAAGGAAGTAACAACTCCCAAGCAGGATCATGAGCTATAGAAATTTGCAGTGAAAGGCTCTTTAAGAAGGACATTCTACTTCCAGAAAGTAATTTATTTTCTGGATTAAGAACAAGGAGGGGTGCCTGGGTGGCTCAGTGGGTTAAGGGTCCGACTATGGCTCAGGTCATGATCTGACAGTTGTGGGTTCGAGCCCCATGTCAGTCTCTGTGCTGACAGCTCAGAATCAGAACCTGAAGCCTGGTTCAGATTCTGTGTCTCCCTCTCTCTCTCTGCCCCTCCCCCACTCATGCTCTGTCTCTGTCTCTCTCTCTCTCAAAAATAAATAAACATTAAAAAAAATTTTTTTTAAAGAACAACAAGGAAAAAGAGGAATATAATAAAATCAACGAACAGACAAGAAGCTGTGACAATCCAAGGGGTGATATATTTAATTCAGATTTGGGATAGACGAGGGTCTGCCTTTCTCTCCCAAGTGGGAGGAAGCCTATCGTCTCAGGCACATTAGTTTCTGGGAAGTGTGACCGGCAGAAGTTGAGGGTCTACAAAAGGATTCCCTCAAGACTATCCATAATTGTGCACCCTTAGCAAAGTCTTCATGTGTGCCTAGCTATATGCATGCCCTAGTTTGAAGATGACAGTCTCAGATGACAACTTCATACCTTTTCTTAAACCTGTAACACCTATTCTCCTTTCCTTCCTCTCAGCTGAATACCATTCTTCCTATTTCACCAAGAAAATAAAAGCTATCAAAAGAGAATTTTCTCAAGCTTCTCTCACATCTACCTACCCACCTACCCACAGGCTCTGCCTTCTCTCTGGCTACTCTGAATAAAGTATCCATACTCCCTTCCATCAGAAGTTCACCCCCGACTATGGATACATCCCATGTCTCTCACCTTCTCAGGTTCATCACTGGCAATTTCCCCCCCTTCTGCATCATTGGTTTTCACCCTCTACTAGGTTTTTAAAATCAGCGTATGAATGTGCTATTATTTCTCCAATCCTAAAACGCAAATCCTTTCAGGGATATGACAATCGAAAACAGATGACCTCTGATTGGACCCTGGACCTGACACTAAAATAGCAATAATCTACGGTTTAAATATGAATTGTATTGTAGATATTACCATATTAATATTGAATGTCTTAGATATGATAATGATATTGTGATTATATAGAAGAACATCTTTGTAGGAGATAGAAGCTGAAATATTTAGGGTAAACTTTTATGTCTGCAACTTTAAGCGACTCAGAAAATATAAAGAAATATATTGATATACTTAGAGAAAGCAAATGTAGGAAGATGTTAGCAATAGGATAAACCAGTGAAGAGAATATAGTATCTGTCATTTGGTGTTTGTCAAAAATAAAAAGCTGTGGGGAAAAGATTACTGTCACAAAAAACACTACCCGGAAGGAATAAATCAGATTCCTAAGCAAACCACCACTTTGCCATCCAGCTAACACTGGAGTTCTTTTCTTTCCAAACTCCTCAAAAGAAGGGTCTATTTTCTAATTTCTCTTCTCCCAGGAAGGCCTTCATGAATCCTCTCCCCATCAGGCTCACTGAAACTGCTCTCACCAAGAGCATCAATGATCTCCGCGTTGCTCAATCCAAAGGTCAAATTCCACTCCTCACCTTCCCTGGCCTGCCAGAAGCATCTGACATGGCCAATCAGGCCTGCAGATTCTCCAGGCTACTTTCGCCTTTATTCCTCCCAGGCTCAGTCCTGGGACTAATCACCCTCCCCCCACGACCCCCCATGCTATACTCACTCCCTTTGTCCTTTGATGCAGTTTCATGACTAAATACCAACTGCATGCCAAGAACTCCCAAATTTACATCTCAGGTCTGGACCTGCCCTCCATACTCCACATATATTCAACTGCTTCCTTCACATTTCCTTGAGGATGTTCAAAAGGCCTATAATATAGGCTGAAGACACAAAGCTCAGAATGGAGCTAACTCCCCTCCATCTTCCCCATTTTACTAAATGGCAACTCCACTGTTCCAGTTACTTAGGCCAGAAACCTAGGAGTCACCTTGGACTCTTTCTCTGAAGCTTTACGTCTTAACCATCTGTTAGCGAGTCTTGTCAGCATTACCTTCAAGGTATACCCAGAATCCAACACCATCTTGCTATCCTCCTTGTCTAGAATCCCACCTGGGATTTTGTAATAGCTTCTTAACTGCTCTCCCTGCTTTCATTCTTGATCTTTTATGGTCTATTCTTAACACAACAGCTGAAACCAGGGATGCAAGCCTCCCTGGAACCCACAATTTAGACATATGGCTTCTAGCTGCCTCTGACCAGAGTCACGTAGCCCCTACTTATTATTTAAAAAAACCTGTAAAGATGCCTCAGGGAGTAACATAAACTTGCCTCTCAACAACTCTGTGGGATGCTGTTCTGCCTGAGATAACAAAAACAATGTGCTGTGTTTGCCAGAAAAAAAATAATAATTTGCAGCTTAGTGATAGTCACAGGATGTAGAACTTTTGCCTTTGTACTCTAGAGATGACATCGCTAATGCAATCCCTAAGAATGTTTTGCAGCTCCAGGCCCATAATGCAGAACGACCGGGTCCCTGAAGCAGAACGACCATCTCACTACAATCACACTGAAACCAGACTGGGAGATGCCAAAAGGGACAAGATGATCAAGGAAGGAAATGTGATAGCTGACCTAACTCTAATCAAGTGTGATCCAAGACCCTGAGACCCTTACCCTGAATTTTCACCCTTTAAAAACCCCTGCTTGTAAAGCCATTAGAGAGTTTGGGACTTTTGTTTCATTTATTTATTTTTAATGTTTATTTTTGAGAGAGAGCGAGCAAGTGAGCACAGGCAGGGGAGGGTCAGAGAGAGGGGGGACAGAGGATCCAAAGTGGGCTCTGCACGGACGGCAGAGAGCCCAGAGAGCTGAAGTCGGATGCTTAACCAACTGAGCCACTCAGGTGCCCAAAACAGTTTGGGACTTTTGAACATTACCTTCTCGTTCTCCTGGGTGGTGCCACACTAATAAGTAGCCTATCTTTCTTCACAGCAAAAGTTTGGTATCAGTTTTTATTGGCTTGCTGTGCATTGGATGGATGAACACTTGCGTGGTTTGGTTATATAGCCAGAGCGATCCTTTTTGGTTTATTTTGGTTATGTCACTTAAATCTCTCCTTTTCATGGGACAGTTTTCTTTCCTGCCTCTTTTCCTCTTTCATGCAACCAATTTTTCAGAGACACTAAACATGTCCCACATTTTAGATTTGGCTGATTGTCTCAGCAAGGGTCTTTGACTTTTCTCCTTGATCCCTATATTTCCTGGGAACTGATAGTTAGATTCATGTTAGACTTGGTTGGAGTCATGTTCAAATTTTTAGGCAAGAACATTTCTCAAGTGGTGCTGGGGCCTCCCACTACCTCGCATCATGAGGCACGTCATGGCTGGCTGCCCCAGTTTTAGCCATGTCAAGACTGTCAGTGGCTTCGGATGAAGTTAGCCTGATCCCTCCATTACTTTTCCTCATGGTCTTCTCAGTCAGTGGTTGCTGCTTAGATCCATTTTCTCATTAGGGGTGGCAAACTGATTTTCTGATTCTAGTAATCCTTCTGCATCTACTAACTGGAATTTTGTAAAGAGGCCTACTCTCTGGTTTTGCAAAGATATAGTTTATACAGGAAAGGCAGGGAAAACGCTTGATTTTTTGTTTTCATTAATTTAATTTAATTTTTTTTTTGAGAGAGAGAGAATGAATATATCCCAAGCAGGCTCCATGCCCAGTGCTCGGCCTAACATGGGACTCACTCATGATCTGAGTTGAAATCAAGACTCGGATGCTTAACCAACTGAGCCACCTAGGCTTTCATTAATTTTCTAATTGAGTAAATGCTCTAACAACCCAAATATGTGACCAGTGAGTTCCTCCTCCCCCATTATACATGCATGGATTTTTATATATTTGATGTGTTTTCATTCACTGCAGTCATTACTTTCTGAGGTCCCAATTGTTCTATCGTAAGTCTATGAGTCTTTTGGCTGAGTTCTGACACAATTCCATTAGCCTTTGCTAATTTCCTCACTTTCCAGCAGAATATATCCTGGGCTTATGATGTCCATAGCCTGCTCTAGACCTGGAATCAGCCATTTCTCCAAAAAGCCTCAGTTCCTTTCAGCCAGGACATAACAGAGACCATAACTTGGGCACTGGGAATGCTAAATGCCGTACATTCTCGCTACTCATTGCTTCTAATTTTTCAGTAAATAGAATTAGAAATACATTTTTTAAGGTTAAAAAACATCTTAAGTCCATATTGATATTTACATTTCCAATCTCAGATGACAGGGCTTTTTATTTAATTTCTTTTATATTTGTAATCTTTTCTTTTAAAGTGAAAATCATGATTCCCAATGCCACTGCCATAGTCATTTGCTCTATTTCACAATGTAGCTATAATAGTTTCTAAACCTGTCATGAACAATAAGACTACTGAATGCGGGTTTTGGATTTCCTAGCAGTTCTTTGTGTCCTTAGAATGCATCCCACTAGGGATGAACAGTCAAAATATTCTATTTTAAAGTTATTTGAAGTAATTATTTTCTCTGTATAGTCATGGCTACAAATTTAAGTTTGTTTTAGTGTGCCTCAAAATTCTAGGGATTGTTTTTTTTCCTTTTTGATTCACTTGAGTGGTTTTTTTTAATTATATAAAATATCTACACGGTTCAAAGTTAAAATTGTATAAAAAAGTAAAATCACAGAAATATTTTGTTTCCACGTTATTCCCTGCGACCCCCTACGGGTAAGCACTTTTTGTTAGTTTTGGGCTTATTTTTCCCTTAGTTCTTCTCAAAAATATAAACACACGTGTGTACACACACACACACACACACACATACACACACACACCTCTCTTTCTTCCCAAAAGGCAGCACATGATGAACCAAAGGGATCCCATTAAGAAGTAAGTGTGATCATATCACCCTCGCTCAAAGCCAGCAGCTTCTTACCTCCACTGGAATAAGAACCAAAGCCTTCATGGGCGTAGCCTGCAAGACCTAACCTACAGTCTCTGCCTCCTTATGTATTTCATGACATAATCCTTCCTACTCTCCCTCTCATGCTCATCAACATATCACAAGACGGATCAAGTTCATGGACGGGATGACTCAGTATCATAAACATGACAATTTTCCCCAATCTAATGTAAAAAGTCAGTGCGTTATAGTAAAAATCCTAGTAGGCTTAGAGGTGGAACTTGACAGTTGATCCTAAAATTAGTAAGAAAGAGTAAAAAGAATAGGTAAGGTGATTTTACAAAGATCGAGAATAAAACAGGTCATCCTTTTTCATGTATAAAGACTTAAGAGATAGCTTGTAAAAGTAGAAACAGTAATAAACAGCTAACACTTACTGAGCTTTCCATATTCTAGGTATTGCTCTAAGCCTAGTACATGTATCATCACACTTAATCTTCAACAAACCTATGAGGTAGGCACTATTATTATCTACTTACAGATAAAAAAATCTAAGGTACAGGGACGGTAGGTAACTCATTAAAAGGTACAAAGCAAATAGGTGATTGAGGTAGAAACCTAGGTAGTCTTTCTTACCTGCTTTATTCAATCACAATTAATAGTGTGGTATTGGCTCAGAGAGAGAAATACAGACCAATGGAATGAAGAGCCCAGGACAGACCCATGAATAACTGGGACTTTATAGTGAAAGTAGATTAATAATCATATAAAAAAGATAAAGGACAGGGGCACCTAGGTGGCTTAGTCAGTTAAGCATCTGACTCTTGATTTTGGTTCAGGTCATGATCTCACAATTTGTGAGATCAAGCCCCACGCAGAGCCTGCTTGGGAGTCTCTCTCTCTCCCTCTCTCTCTCTCTGCCCCTCCCTGCCTCAAAATAAATAAGTAAACTTAAAAAAAAAAACAAAGATAAAGGATGGATGAATCAGCAAATAGTGCTGCAGCAATTAATTATCCATATGGAAAATGACAAATTAAGACCCTTTTCACACAATTTATAAAATTAAACCCAAAATATATTAAAGACCAACCCATAAGATACAAGAATAAATTAGGCTAGGGTGAAATTAATAATATCTGTATGGAAAAAAAAGGCATCATAGGCAAAGCAAAAAAAAATTTTTTTAAAGCTGGAAAAAAGTACGTGTAAAGTATATAACACTCAAAAGATTAGCTTTTGGTTTTTATTGTTTTAAATTTATTTATTTATTCCTGAGGGGGGAGGGAGAAAGAAGATGAGAGGGAGGGAGGGAGGGAAACAGAGAGAGAGAGAATATAAATGAATGAACCCCAAGCAGACTCCACACTGTCAGCACAGAGCCTGACGCGGGGCTCAAACTCACAAATCGTGAGATCATGACCTGAGCCGAAATCAAGAGTCAGACATTTAACTAACTGAGCCACCCAGGCACCCCTAACAGTCAAAAGATTAGTGAGCAGAATCTAAAACAATGTCCACAAATCAGTATTTAAAAAAAGGGGGGGTGGTGCCTGGGTGGCTTAGTCGGTTAAGCATCAGACTTCGGCTTAGGTCATGATCTCACAGCTCATGAGTTTGAGCCCCGCGTTGAGCAGCCTAGAGCCTGCTTAGGATTCTGTGTCTCCCTCTCTCTCTGTCCCTCCTCTGCTCATGCTCTATCTATCTCCTTCTCTCTCTCTTAAAAATAAACATTAAAAAATTAAAAAAAAAAAAAAGGTCAAATAACCCAACATAATAAAGAGTGAGGAATGTAAACAAGCTCAAAAGCAGAAACCCAAATGCAAACAAGCATCTGAAAAGATGCTGGGCCTCACCAGGAATCAGTGAAGCACAAATTAAAGCAACAGTGAATTACTGTTCCATACCTATCAAATTGGTGAAGATGACCAAGTCTGGCAATGCACAGTGCTAAGGAGGCAGAAAGAAATGAGAACTGAAACGTTAGCACTTAAATTGGCACAACACTGGGCAATCCTTAATAAGGACAGAGAGATGAATACCCAATGAACCAACAAGGTCATTTCCAGGAACCAGAATACAGAATCTCTCAGACTCTTGCACAAGAATATATGTTTAAAAATGCTCTCTGCAGAACCATTTGGAATTGAAAATATGTAGAAGTAATCAATAGTCCATCATTAGCATAAATACTGACTACTATTGAAGCAGATAAACTGCACCTTATTCATACAATGGCATAGTGTACGGTTAATAGATCTCTACATACCTACAAGGATACACCTCAAAAATATACTGTTGCATAAAAAAGGCAAGCTTCATAGTAATGCCCAGTATGACACCATTCATCAATTTCCTAACTACACAAAACCAGAACATTTCTTCTTTGTGGTATGTATGCACACATTTCTACAAGTGAAAAAGAACACAAGGGAATGATAACCTTGTATCAGTGCAGGGGACATCTCTGAGGATGGATGGTGGCAGAATGGAGGAAGAGCAGGGCTTGAGCAGTGTTTGAACAAGTATGGAAAATGCGAACACCTTCTAAATCTGGGTAGTGGTTACTTGGGTATCTGCTCATGTTTTTATAAAGGTTTTATATTCAGTGTTTCTATGTTTGAAGTACACAAATTGATAAAAAAAATTTTTTTAATTTCACATATCTCATGATGTCTATGCTGCCTAGTTCAGAGATGTCATGAGGCTTAAAAGAAATGACTTAAGTATAAATTCTTGGTAAACCATATGGTACTTACTAGACATAATGCACTATTACTCATAATCTGCAGAATAAAATCTGGTCTTAAGAGTTTCACACAGCTTTTGGTCCGTATCAATATCTTTTTTTTTAAGTTCATTTATTTATTTAGAAAGAGAGAATCCCAAGCAGGCTGTACAGTATCAGTGCAGAGCCTGTTAAACTGTGGAATCATGACCCAAACTGAAATCAAGAGTTAGATGCTCAACTGACTGAGCTACCCAGACACCCTGTGCCCCGTATATACTAATATGATCTTGATGATTCATAATTTTCACTGAATTTGACTCTGAATGACCTTGGGTTGTTTTAAATTTTTTTTTTAACGTTTTATTTATTTTTGAGACAGAGAGAGACAGAGCATGAACGGGGGAGGGGCAGAGAGAGAGGGAGACACAGAATCGGAAGCAGGCTCCAGGCTCCGGGCCATCAGCCCAGAGCCTGATGCGGGGCTCGAACTCACGGACCGCGAGATTGTGACCTGAGCTGAAGTCGGACGCTCAACCGACTGAGCCACCCAGGTGCCCCAACCTTGGGTTGTTTTATACGTTAAATCCAACCACTAACCATGAAAACCTGCTCTCACTAAAATTATTCAGTCAAATCTGTCGTTGCAAGCTTTGAAGACAACAATCAAAAGGGAATTCTGAAGTGTTCTGAGCAATAGCACCAGCAGAATGGGTTTATAGGCTCTCGGAGTGGCTCTTTGGGAGAAAGGTGAGAGGAGGAGAGACAGAGAGTGAGGGACACAGAGGCTCTGTGCTGTCAGCACAGAGCCCGACATGGGGTTCAAACTCACGATCCAAGAGATCATGACCTGGGCCGAAGTTGGACACTTAACCAACTGAGCCAACCAGGTGCCCTGAGCAAATTTTTTCTTCAAAGTCAATTAATAACTATTTTAGACTTGCATGGCACACAGTCTCTGTGGGAACTACTCAACTCTGCCCTTGTAGCCTGAAAGCAACCTTGGACAATGCAGGTGTAACTGCATCCCAATAAAACTTTATTTACAACAGACTGTAGGCCAAATATGACATGTGGGCCACTCTGTGGACCCCTGACCTAGATGATGGTATATGCTATTTGCATGTGATTTCCATATACTGCACACCTTTGCACTGACGATGCAACATGTTGTCAGATTAAAAAGAGATTTACTCCTATATATAGTAAAGGTCACTTCTTTTTATTCCCTATTCCCTGTTCTATTCTCTATAACTGACATGGCGGCCCTAGAAGTACTCAGCAGACCAAAGAACTGAGAGAAACTCAGAGTCTATCAAAGGTCATAAGAAAGCTTCACCACAGCATAGTCTTAGTACAGATGTTAGGCCTTTATTACTGGCCAAAAGCTAGTGGCATCCTCAAAAGAAACCTCAATATAAGCAAAATTGTATTTAGAAGTCAGGTTTTCTTTACAGTCTCAGTTTCTTTTCTGCCCTCATTATTTTCTAACTTGCTATAGGAAAACAGCAATAAAGAAATAAAGAATATACTGTTGTTTCTTTAATCATATTTGTAACTAATTCATAAATGGCTTTCCAGCTCCATGATTAGCAAATGCACCATACAAACCATTGGTAATCACATTTAAGCATATTTTTAAAATGTTTTTTATTTTATTTTTGAAAGAGGGAGAGAGTGCATGTGTGCCTGTGCACCTGAGTGGGAGGGTGGGGGTAGAGATGGAAGACAGGATTGAAGCAGCTCCAGGCTCCGTGCTGTCAGCACATAGCCCGGTGTACAGCTTGAACTCACCAACTACAAGATCATGACCTGAGCCAAAGTCGGATGTTTAACTGACTGAGCCACCCAGATGACCCTAGCATATTCCTAATAGCAGCCTCTATCCATTGAACCCAGCCTTCTATGTTGCTTCTGCCCTCCACCCCCGCCCACCGCCCCTGACCCCCTTAGCTGCAGGGAGGGCCTAGGAGAGAGGCAGCAGCATGATGGCCAGCCTTCTTGGGAATCCAACCCTGCCCTCTGTGGCTGTGGGGTTTGACAACATGGACAGAAGACACCTATGCCAAAGTCTGCTGCACTCACCTGCAGCTGGAGGCTCAGGGCCCTGTGCTTCACAGCTGATGCATGGAGGGCATGGCCCACACGGACCCATCCCAGCTGCTGCCTCCAGTGGCTCCACCACACCCTGTCAAAGAACAAACCAAAGATGGAACCAGTCAAAAAAAAGCCACCCAGAAAAGAGAAGGTCAATGAGGGCTGGGCCTTGGACCCTCGTCTCAAGTCTCTATTCCCTCACTGTGCCATCTCGACTGACATCTGTTGGAGCCACTGCTGGAAAAAAAAAAAAACAAAACAAAAACAAAACGAGAAGCAGTCCTAGAACAGCTAAATTAGGGCTGGAAACTGATGGTTCCTAGGTCAGCTCCAGTCTTAGAAACTCCAGACATGCTCTATTTGGAACCACACACGTTTAAAAGTATGAATTATTGCCAACATAAAAAAAAAAAAATCAGGAGATTTCACAAAACAAATTACAAAAAACATGGCTTTTAGATCTCCAGTCTTGGCGTCCTTTCTGCTTATTTTCTAATTAGCTGTAGGAAAACAGTAATGAGGAAATGAGAGTTTGCAACCTCTGCTTTTCACAGAGGCACTCACTTTGGTCACTCTAACCTAGCAAAATCTTTATGTCGCCCTAACCTGGGCCATGCTTAGCAGCATCACTCACTTCAAAATCTCAAGCTATCTTACATTACTACTTACCTTTATAAGCACTTAGGGGATTACAAGTTGCCTGAATTCAGTCCCAGCAGCCAGTACAGGACTAGGAACATTTTAAGCCCCGTAAATAAGTAAAATTATGTAAAAACATCCCCCATAGACTCTGACAGAAATGCACACTTATTAAGCATTCAAAAACATTTGCCAAATAAATTTTAAATAACTTAAAGAGGTTATTTAAAATAAAAAAGAATTTTTAGGTGTACTGATGTTCTGGATACCATGCTAAATACTTCGGATGTCATCATATTTATCTCCCATGACAACCCTGAAAGACACTTCAAGGTGTACCTATTTCACAAATGAGGAAAGTGAAATGTGGAGGTGAAAGGACACAACTATACATGTGGGAACATGGATTTGAGCTCAAGTCAGTCTAACTGCAAACCTTCTGCTCTTATCTATATCAGAGGGTCCACCTCTTTTGAGCTTTTAATATGCTGCCATTCAGGACACCTAAAGGACCAACCAGAGACAACATTCAGTGGGATCAATCCCACTATAAAAGCAGCTCATTGTTACACATGTCTGGTTTTCAAAGTCAACTAACTCATGTCCCTCCAAGGTGTGGACAATGCTGATGAAATGCTGTATAGGGCAGTTACGAAAATGGGCTTTAGCATCAAAAAGATGGGTAGCTGAGCCCTATTTTACCAATTACAACTTATATGGGCTCGGGCAAATTACTCAACCTTTCTAAGACCCTTTGTGTTATCTTTTTTTTTTTTTTTTTAAGTTTATGTAGTTACTTTGAGAGAGAATGCAGGTGTGCACACAAGTGGAGAAAGAGAAGAGAGAGGGAGAGAGAGAATCCCAAGTAGGTTCCATGCTGTCAGTGCAGAGCCCGACGTGGAATTCAAACCCACAAACTGTGATATCATGACCTGAGCCAAAATCAAGAGTCGGACACTCAAATGACTGAGCCATCCAGGTGCCCTTGGACTCTGTGTATCTTAGTATTTACAAAAACAGTACTTATTTTAGTTTATGGTGATGATGAAATGAGACTTTACATTAAAAAATTAACACACACAAACAACAGTGTTTACTCAGACACAGTAAGTACTCAATTACTGTTACTGCTGATTATGTGAAAACCTGATAGTGTAGTTGAACAAGTTGTCAATAAATATTTATTTAAGGATCAACTATGTTTGAAACACTGTTTTAAGGTGGTTTTTTAAACAAAATTAATTTATTTTTGAGAAAGAGAAAGCATGAGTTGAGAGGGGGCAGAGAGAGAGGGAGAAAGAGAGAACCCCAAGCAATCTCCACACCACCAGCGTGGAGCCCAATGCAGGGCCCAAACCCTTTAACTGTGAGATCATGACCTGAGCTGAAGTCAGACACTTAACTGAATAAGCCACCCAGACACCCTGCAGTGGGTTTTTAGAAAAATGTTTTTTTTTATTCTGAGAAAGACAGAGAGCAAGCAAGGGAGGGGCAGAGAGAGAGGGAAAGAGAGAATCCCAAGCAGGCACCATGCTGTTAGTGCAGAGCCCAACAGGGGGCTGGATCTCACAAACGGTGAGATCATAACCTGAGCTGAAAAAATTGAGAGTCAGATGCTTAACCACCTGAGCCACCCAGGCACCCCTAAGGTGGGTATTTATGTGCATAATACAAAACAGAGGTCAAATGATAGCTGCTGATTTGCAGAGCAATTGAACACACTCACCATAAAATACTCTGCTGCCTAAACTCCAGGGCAGTGGTCTGCATCTGAAGTTTGGTTCTCCGAAAAACCACGTAGATCATCCAGGACTTCCAGGCCTGCCGCATCTTTTGCTTTGCATCTAGATGCATCAAAAAGATTTTCAAAAAGGAGTAGGGAAAGATAACAGAGTACTTCTGGGTTATAGAGAAGCTCATGGGCTCTCTGTATTCACCCTCCTTTTGAATATCTAAATTCATCCAGCCTTCAAGTGCCCCCTGGTGGAAAAGTTGTGAAAATCTACAAAATGAATAAAGACAAAAGGACAGGTGAAGAAAGGCTATACAAGTGATGACATTTACAAACCACTTAAAGGAAAATAAATATACTACACTGTTCAGAAATCTTCTGTTTTAAATGATATTCTTTCTAGATGTATATTCTGTGATATTTACAGATGAAATAATGTGAATAACACAAAAAAGCAGAGAAGTGAGACTGGTATGAGTTGGTAACTGATGAAGCTGAGTGACAGGTACATGGAGGTTCATTATTTCATCTTCCAATTTTGTAGACATTTAAAACTTCCCACAGCATAAAGTTAAAGGAGAAAAAATTATGTTCTAAAACTTGCTGCTTGAAATAATAATTGTAAAGTAGAATAAGCAAGACAAAAGAAAATGATACTATCTGTATCTGCTTGGAAAACAGAATAAAAAGGACCAGTAGTGTTCCTGGAAGAAAGAGAATTTACTAAATATGGGAAGTGTAAAGGTCCATAGGTCTCCCTTTGAAGTAATGCCATTTTCATTATGAAAGCCATCACTAATGAAGTTAATTTCTGTTCTTTTCAGAACACAAAGGAGAAAACAAAATTATGTCAACGGTGTTCAAGACTTTCTCAAAATGTGGTAAGACAAGAGCTTTATTTCTATTTCATAGCAATTAACCAATCAAGTCAAAGCACAGAGAATACAACATGTAGCTTCCTTAGGCCCCTCGGGCAATGCTGCTGTGGTTTAGAGTTTGGGTTCCTGAGTAAGACACACCAGGTGTGAATACTGAGCTTATCACTGGGCTGAGTAACATCATACAAGTTCCTCATCTATAAAATGGCGCCTTCTTTAAAGGTATGTTTGCCAAGGGTAAATGAGATCATCTATGAAAAGTGTCTCCAATAAATGCAAGCTGTTATTTTCCTGAGGGTGGTATACAAGAATCTGCATTAATGGTCTCTGCCATGATTCTAGACAATTTAGAGAACCACACTTCCCAAAGGCCTAAAAGTACTTGTTACTTTTTTACTTAACAGTATGAGAGTGAAAAGATACTCCCTGAGGTCTGTGGGCATAGCCGGAGACAACTGTCATAGGTCAGAAACAACTCTGTTTATCTGAAGAATTCAAGTGACTTTTCTTTCTACCCCATAATATAGCTGTATTCATTATAACTTTATTTTATTTTTTTTTTTATTTTTTTTTTCAACGTTTTTTATTTATTTTTGGGACAGAGAGAGACAGAGCATATATGGGGGAGGGGCAGAGAGAGAGGGAGACACAGAATCGGAAACAGGCTCCAGGCTCTGAGCCATCAGCCCAGAGCCTGACGCGGGGCTCGAACTCACGGACCGCGAGATCGTGACCTGGCTGAAGTCGGACGCTTAACCGACTGCGCCACCCAGGCGCCCCTCATTATAACTTTAAATAATAATATGAGACAGAAGAATGCACATTCCTCAAAGATAGAATATTCACAATACAAAGCATGTTCTGAAACAAAATAAAACAAATCTGAACAAATGTAACAGAACTGAAGTCATACTAAGTTATCTGATCATAATGGAGTAAATTAAAACATCAATAAAGATATTTTGAATATTTCTTTATATTTTTCATTTTATTTAAATCCAAGTTAGTTAACATATAGTGTAATAATGTTTGCAGGAACAGAATTTGGTGATTCATCACTTACATCACTTACATACATACATGTATTTATTTATATAATTTATTGTCAAACTGGCTTACATACAACACCCAGTGCTCATCCCAACAAGTGCCCTCCTTAATGTCCATCACCCATTTAGCCCATCCCCCTACCCAACACCCCTTCAGCAACCCTCAGTTTATTCTCTGTATTTAAGAGTCTCTTATTGGGGGGCCTGGGTGGCTCAGTTGGTTAAGTGTCTAACTCATGATCTCACAGTTCATGGGTTCAAGCCCTGCTTTGTCAGTGTTGAGCCTGCTTGGGATTCTCTCTCTCCTCTGCCCCTCCCCCCACCCATTTTCTCTCTCTCTCTCTCTCTCTCTCTCTCTCTCTCTCTCTCCTCTTCCCTCCCTCCCCCTCCCTCTCTCAAAATAAACAAGTAAACCTAAAAAAATGTTTTTTTAAAAAAGAGTCTCTTACGGTTTGCCCCCGTTTTTGTCTTATTTTCCCTTCCCTTCCCCTATGTTCATTTGTTTGTTTCTTAAATTCCACATATGAGTGAAATCATATATTTGTCTGACTTATTTCACTCAGCACAATACATTCTAGTTCCATCCACGTTGTTGCAAATGGCAAGATTTCATTCTTTTTGATCACTAATATTCGATTGTATAAAATATACCACATCGTCTTTATTCATTCATCCATCAGTGTACATTTGGGCTCTTTCCATACTCAGGCTACTATTAATAGTACTGATATAAACATTGGGGTGCATGTACCCCTTCAAATCAGCATTTTCAAATCAGTATCCTTCAGATAAATACCTAGGTAGTGTAATTGCTGAATCACAGGGTAGCTCTATTTTTGATTTTTTGAGGAACCTCCATACTGTTTTCCAAAGTGGCTGCACCAGTTTGCATTCCCACCAACAGTGCCAAAGTGTTCCCCTTTCTCTGCATCCTCGCCAACATTTGTTGTTTCCAGAGTTGTTAATTTTAGCCACTCTGATAGGTATGAGGTATTTATCTCATTGTGGTTTTGATTTGTATTTCCCTGATGATGAGTGATGTTGAGCATCTTTTCATGTGTTTGTTAGCCATCTGGATGTCTTCTTTGGAAAAGTGTTCATGTCTTTTGCCCATTTCTTCCCTGGATTATTTGGTTTTTGGGGTGTTGAGTTTGAGAAGTTCTTTATAGATTGTGAATACTTACCCTTTATCCGATATTTCATTTGCAAATATCTTCTCCCATTCTGTTGGTTGCCTGTTAGTTACGTGGACTGTTTCTTTCACTGTGTAGAAGCTTTTTATCTTGATGAGGTCCCAATAGTTCATTTTTGCTTTTGTTTCCCTTGCCTCTGGAGCTATGTCTAGTAAAAAGTTGCGGTGGACGAGGTCAAAGAGGTTGTTGCCTGTGTTCTCCTCTAGGATTTTCATGGTTTCCTGTGTTTCATTTTGGTCTTTCATCCATTTTGAGTTTATTTTTATGTATGGTGTAAAAAAGTGGTCCAGGTTCATTCTTCTGCATGTCACTCCAGTTTTCCCAACACCATTTGCTAAGGAGACTGTCTTTCTTCCATTGGATATTCTTTCCTGCTTTGTCAAAGATTAGTTTCCCATACATTTGTGGGTCCATTTCTGGGTTCTCTATTCTGTTCTACTGAACCTATATGTCTGTTTTTGTGCCAGTACCATACTGTCTTGATGATAACAGCTTTGTAATATAGCATGAAGTCTGGAATTGTGATGCCTCCAGCTTTGGTTTTCTTTTTCATCATTATTTTGGCTATTTGGGGTCTTTTCTGGTTCCATAAAAAATTTAGGATTGTTTGTTCTAGCTCTGTGAAGAATACTGGCGTTATTTTGCTAGGGATTGCATTGAATGTGTAGAGTGTTTTGGGTAGCGTAGGTACTTTAACAATAACTGTTCTTCTAATCCATGAGCATGGAATGTTTTTCCATTTCTTTGTGTCTTCTTCAACTTCTTAAGCTTTCTATAGTTTTTAGCATACAGATCTTTTACCTCTTTGGTTAGGTTCACTCCTAGGTATCTTATGGGTTTTGGTGCAATTGTAAATAGAATCGATTCCTTGATTTCTCTTTCTGCTGCTTCATTATTGGCATATAGAAATGCAACTGATTTCTGTATGTTGATTTTATACTCTGTGACTTTGCTGAACTCGTGTATCAGTTCTAGGAGTTTTCTGGTGGAGTCTTTTGGGTTTTCCACATAGAGTATCATGTCATCTGCAAGAGTGCAAGTTTGACTTCTTCCTTGCCAATTTGGATGCCTTTTATTTCTTTGTGTTGTCTGATTGTTGAGGCTAGGACTTCCAGTACTATGTTGAACAACAGTGGTGAGAGTGGCCATCCCTGTCACGGGTCCTGACCTTAGAGAGAAAGCTCTCAATTTTTACCCATTGAGGATGATATTAGTGGTGAGTCTTTCGTATATGGTCTTTATGATGTTGAGTATGTTCCCTCTACTCCTACTTTCTTAAGGGTTTTTATCAACAAAGGAAGCTATTTTTTGTTAAGTGCTTTTTCTGCATCTATTGAGAGGATCATGTTGTTCTTATCCTTTCTTTTATTAATGTGATGAATCATATTGATTGATTTGTGGACACTGAACCACCCCTGCAGCCCAGGAATAAATCCCACTTGATCGTGGTGAATAATTCTTTTAATATATTGTTGGGTTTGGTTTGCTAGTATATTGCTGAGAATTTTTGCATCCATGTCCATTAGGGAAATTGGTCTGTAATTCTCCTTTTTAGTGAGGTCTGTCTGGTTTTGGAATCAAGGTAAAGTTGACCTCATAGAATAAGTTTGGAAGTTTTATTTCCATTTCTATTTTTTGGAACAGCTTCAAAAGAATAGGTATTAACTGTTCTTTAAATGTCTGGTAGAATTCCCCTGGGAAGCCATCCAGCCCTGGACTCGTTTGTTGAGAGATTTTTGATTACTGATTCAATTTCTTTCTGGTTATGGGTCTGTTCAAATTTTCTATTTCTTCCTGTTTCAGTTTTGGTAGTTTATATGTTTCTAGGAATTTATCCATTTCTTCCAGATTCCCCAATTTGTTGGCATGTAATTGCTCATAATATTCACTTATTATTGTTTGTATTTCTGTGGTGCTGGTTGTGATCTCTCCTCTTTCATTCGTGATTTTATTTATTTAGGTCCTTTCCTTTTTCTCTTTGATAAATCTGGCTGGCGGTTTATCAATTTTGTTAATTCTATCAAAGAACCAGCTCCTGGTTTTGTGGATCTATTCTGTTGTTTGTTTGTTTTTTCTTACTATATCATTGATTTCTGCTCTAATCTTTATATTTCCTGTTTTCTGCTGGTTTTGGGCTTTATTTGCTGTTCTTTTTCCAGCTCCTTTAGGTATAAGGTTAGGTTGTGTATTTGAGACATTTCTTCCTTCTTTAGGAAGGCCTGGATTGCTATGTATTTCCCTCTTATGACTGCCTTTGCTGCATCCCAAAGGTTTTGGACTGTCGTGTTTTCATTTTCATTGGCTTCCATGTCCTTTTTAATTTCCTCTTTAATTTCCTGGTTAGCACGTTCATTCTTTATTTTTTTATTTTTATTTTTTGTGTGTGTGGTTTAAGTATTTTTTTTAATTTTTTTTTCAATATATGAAATTTATTGTCAAATTGGTTTCCATACAACACCCAGTGCTCATCCCAAAAGGTGCCCTCCTCAATACCCATCACCCACCCTCCCCTCCCTCCCACCCCCCATCAACCCTCAGTTTGTTCTCAGTTTTTAAGAGTTTCTTATGCTTTGGCTCTCTCCCACTCTAACCTCTTTTTTTTTTTTTTTTATTTTTCCTTCCCCTCCTCCATGGGTTTCTGTTCAGTTTCTCAGGATCCACATAAGAGTGAAAACATATGGTATCTGTCTTTCTCTGTATGGCTTATTTCACTTAGCATCACACTCTCCAGTTCCATCCACGTTGCTACAAAGGGCCATATTTCGTTCTTTCTCATTGCCATGTAGTACTCCATTGTGTATATAAACCACAATTTCTTTATCCATTCATCAGTTGATGGACATTTAGGCTCTTTCCATACTTCGGCTATTGTTGAGAGTGCTGCTATAAACATTGGGGTACAAGTGCCCCTATGCATCAGTACTCCTGTATCCCTTGGGTAAATTCCTAGCAGTGCTATTGCTGGGTCATAGGGTAGGTCTATTTTTAAGTTTCTGAGGAACCTCCACACTGTTTTCCAGAGTGGCTGCACCAGTTTGCATTCCCACCAACAGTGCAAGAGGGTTCCCGTTTCTCCACATCCTCTCCAGCATCTATAGTCTCCTGATTTGTTCATTTTGGCCACTCTGACTGGCGTGAGGTGATATCTGAGTGTGGTTTTGATTTGTATTTCCCTGATGTGCGCTCGAGAAGAATGGGTATTTGCTGCTTTAGGATGAAATGTTCTGAATATATCTGTTAAGTCCATACAGTCCAATTTATCATTCAAAGCCACTGTTTCTGTGTTGATTTTCTGCTGAGATGATCTGTCCATTGCTGTAAGTGGGGTGTTAAAGTCTCCTACTATTGTATTTTATTAATGAGTTTATATTTATGATTAATTGATTTATATATTTGGGTGATTTCGAGTTGGGGGCATAAGTATTTACAATTGTTAGCTCTTCTTTAATTATGATATTATGTCCTTCAACTCGTTACAGTCTTTGTTTTAAAATCTAGTTTTTCTAATAGACATACAGCTACTCCAGCTCTCTTCTGATGTCCATTAGCATGATAGATGGTTCTCCATCCCCCTACTTTCAATCTGCACGTGTCTTTAGGTATAAAATGAGTCTCCTATAGGCAGCATTTAGATGGGTCTTATTATTTTTTTTAATCCATTCTGATATCCTGTCTTGATTGGAACATTTAATTCATTTAGAGTGATTACTGAAAGATATGAAATTAGTGCCATTGTGCGGCTTGTAGAGTTGATGTTTCTGGTGATGTCCTCTGGTCCTTTCTAGTCTTTGTTGCTTTTGGTCTGTTTTGTTTTGTTTTGTTTTGGTGTTTTGTTTTGTTTGTTTCTCCACTCAGAGTCCCCCTTAAGATTTCTGGCAGGGCTGGTTTAGTGGTCACAAACTCCTTTAGATTTTGTTTGTCTGGGAAACTTTATCTCTCCTTCTATTTTGAATGACAGCCTTGCTGGATAAAGAATTCTTGGCTGCATATTTTTCCCACTGGGCACACTGAATATATCCCACCACTCCTTTCTGGCCTGCCATGTATTTGTGGGCAAACCTGCTGTGCACCTGATCTGTCTTCCCTTGTAGGCTAAGGACTTTTTTCCCCTTGCTGCTTTCATGATTCTTTCCCTGTCTGTGTATGTTTGAGTATGATATGCCTTGGTGATGGTCGGTTTTTGTTGAATCTAATGGCAGTTCTCTGTGCTTCATGGATTTTGATGTCTGTGTCCTTCCTCAGATCAGGAAAGTTTTCAGCTATAATTTGCTCACATAAGCCTTCTGCCCCTTTTTCTCTCTCTTCATCTTCTGGGACTCCTATGATACACATGTTATTCCTCTTTAATAAGTCACTAGTTCTGTAAGTCTGGTATTGTGACTGGGGCACCTGGGTGGCTCAGTCTGACTTCAGTTCAGGTAATGATCTTGCAGTTCATGAGTTCGAGCCCCATGTTGGGCTCTGTGCTAACACCTGCTTTGCATTCTGTGTCTCCTTCTCTCTGCTCTTCCCTCACTCATCCTCTCTCTCTCAAAAATAAATAAACGACAAAAAAAGTCTTGTATTGTGACCTTTTGCCTTTCTTTCCCTCTTTTTTCCTGCTTTATTATTTTCCATAATTTTATCTTCTATATCACTGATTCACTGCTCTGCTTCATCCATCCTTACCATCATGGCATCCATCAGAGATTGCATCTCAGTTACAGCATTTTTAATTTCAGCCTGACTAGATTTTATTTATTTTATCTCTGCAGAAAGAGATTCTCTGGTGTCTTCTATGCTTTTTTTTTTCAACCCCAGCTAGTATTCTTATAATCATGGTTTTAAATTCCAGCTCAGATATTTTACTTATATCTGTGTTGGTTAAATTTCTGTCCATCATTTCTTCCTGTTCTTTCTTTTGGGATGAATTCCTCCATCTTGGCATTTTAGAGGAAGAAAAAAATTAATAAAAAATAAAAATTTTTAAATAAAAAACAAAGCAGAAAATCAAATAAAGGAATCTAGATCCTAGATGTGTTTTGGTCTGATTGTTGAAAGAAGCTTGATAAAAAAGAAAAAAAATAGACAAAAAAAAAAAAGTTTAAATAATAAATTTAAAAAAATTTTTTTAATGTTTATTTATTTTTGAGACTGAGAGAGACAGAGCATGAATGGGGGAGGGGCAGAGAGAGAGGGAGGCACAGAATCGGAAGCAGGCTCCAGGCTCTGAGCCATCAGCCCAGAGCCCGACGCAGGGCTCAAACTCATGGACCGTGAGATCATGACCTGAGCTGAAGTTGGACACTTAACCGACTGAGCCACCCAGGCGCCCCAATAAATTTTTAAATAAATTGGAGTAAAATAAACTAGAATAAAAAACCAAAAAATTAATTTGCTCTTTCTGTATCCAAGAAAGAGAAAGAAAAAAGCAAATAACATAAGCAGAAACAGAAGCAACAAAAACGAACAAGCCAACAGAATGAAATCTGGATGAAATTACATCCAGTTTCCCCTAGAATTGAAACTCTGCACATTATAGTCCCTAGATTAAGAAGGTGGAAGGGATTTGTGCTCCTATTCTGGGGGATGTGCCTGGAGGGCACAAGTGGGTGGGGCTTGGTGTGATGGCTCTGTTCTCCACTTGGTGGTGCTGCTTAGCTCACTGGGATTGATCTGTGTGTGTGCTAGAGGTGAAAATGGCTTCACCCAGCTCTCTAGTCTCTGGTGCAGGAATTTCGTGCCCTCACAAACACATGATCAAGCACTTCTCCTTTGTCTCAGGCATCTGTCTTCCCCCCTCGTTTACCCTGTCTGTGTCCAAGCTGTCTGCCAGCCAGGTGGCACCTCCCTTCAGAGTTTTATCTCAAATGGGGATGTGTTTCAAAATCCCATACTTCAGAGACCCCATGGCTTGGGCCCACGGTGATTCTCTGGGGGAGTGTCTCGTGGAGCAATGGCCAGGTATTGACTTGCCCCAGAAAACGTTTGCATGATTGGACAGTGGCAGAGACTCAGAGTTTATAGTAAATAACAACACACAGTCACCACCAGGTCTTGCTGCACTCTGGTGTTTTTGTTCCAGTATCAGTAAGCTTTGCAGCTCTCTGGGGTCTGCTGGATTTTTGCCCACAGGGAAGGCTATATAGCCTCTACCAAATGCTTTCCAAGTAGGGGAACTACTTTTCTCCATGTGGCACATGGACCCCTCAGATCACACTGCCTCCTCCTGGGATTGGCCCATCTTCCTCACTGGAGCTCTGAAACTTCACACTCTGTGCTCGACTGTTTATAGAATCCTGGAGATATTGAAACCCTCTCCTTTCTCTTCATCAATGGTTTTGGGGAACAGATTTCTTGTCCAGTCCCCTGTGAGTGTTTTCACCCTTTCTCTCTCTCCAGCTACTTTAGGGTAGAGTGCTTTTTTGTGTGTGATCTTGATACACTGCACTTTCCTCCTTTCTCTTTCTCTGTCCTCTCTCTGTCAAAATGGCTCCCAACCCTCAGCAGCCCCACGGCTTTTCTCTCCCCCAATTCACTTCTCCACACTGCATATCTGCCAAGTTCTCTGGCTCACATCACGCAGATTGTTGCATTAATCTTCAGATCAATTTCCTAGGTGTTCAAAATGGCTTGATGCTGATCTAGCTGCATTTCAGGGATGAGACAAGCTCAGGGTCCCCATACTACTCTGCCATCTTAACTCCTCTCCTATTTTTAACTATCTCTATAAATATAGAAAGGTATTAGAAAATCTCCAATATAGGACTAAACCCACTTTTAGATAACCTGTGGGTCAAAAAGGAAGATAACCTGTGGGTCACAGAAGTTAGAAAACATTTCTCATTGAATGAAAACAGAACTGCAAATATTAAAATCTGGGGGGGGGGGTGCAGTTAAAACGATGCTTAAGGGAAGATTTATTACCGTAAATGCTTGTGTTAGAAAAAAGGAAAAGCCTCAAATCAGTAATCTCAGCTTACATCTTAAGAAACTGGGGGGGGGGGGGGGGAAGCAAATTGAAACCAAACCATACAGAAGTGAAGTAATAATAAAAAAAGGAGCAGAAATCAAGGAACTTGAAAACAGAAAAACAGAATGAATGTAAAAGCTGGTTATTTGAAAGATGGATAAAACTGATAAAGCTCTAGTCACACTAATCAAGAATAAAAGGTTAAAGATATAAATGATCAATATTAGGAATGAGAGAGGAGCTATCACTACAGACCCTGCAGACATTAACATTATAATAATGGAGTACTTCAAATGACTCTATGCCCATAAATTAAACAACATATTTAAAATGGACTAATTCCTTGAAAGACAAATTACCAAAACTGCTTCATAGGTAACCTAAATAGTCTTCCATCTACTCAAAAACTTGAATTCAAACTTCAAAACTCACCAACAAGGAAAACTCCAGGCCCGGATGAGTTCACTAAAGAATTTTACCAAATATTGAAGAAAGAAATAATACCAATTCTACAAATCCTTTTTAGAAAATAGAAGACGAGGAAACACTTCCCAACTCATTTTATGAGGCCAGGATTACCGCTTAACTAAAACCAGACAAAGACATTACAACAAAACTATAGACCAATATCATCATGAACATAGATGTAAAAATCTTCAATAAAACAGTTGGTAAACTGAACCCAGGAATATATAAAGAATGGCATTAATCTCAGGAATGTAAGAATGGTTCAAAATTAGAAAATTGCTCTATGTGTTTCACCATATTAAAGGACTAAAAAAGAAAAGTGTGAATCATCTCAATAGATACAGAAAAATCATCCAACAAAATTCAATACCTCTTAATGATAAAAGTGTTCAGAAAACTAGGAATAAAAAATAACTTCCTTAATTAATAAAGGACATCTACCAAAAAAAAACCCTACAGCTAACGTCATATTTAATGGTTAAAGACTGAATGCTTTTCCCTTAAAATCAGGAACAAGGCAAGGGTATCCACTCTCACCACTCCTATTTCATATCTTACTGGAAGCTCTAGCCAGTGTAATAAAAATAATTTGGAAAGGAGGGAATAAAACGGTCTCTGTTCACAAACGGCTTAACTATCTACATAGAAAATCCCATAAAATCTATATTAGCACCCCAAAAAATGAAATAGGTATAAATATAACAAAATATATACAATGTCAGTGTGAGGAAAACTGAAAAACTCTGATGAACGAAATCAATGAACTAAATAAATGGAGGGATATCCCATTATCATGGATAGGGAGACTCAATATTGTCAAGATGTCAGATCTTCCCAACTTGATCTACATACTCAGTGCAATTCCAACCAAAATCAACAAACAGATTCTAAAGTTTATAGGCAGCAAAAGACCTAGAATAGCCAACACAATATTAAAGGAGAAGAATAAAGTTGGAGGAATGACAATACCTGACTTCAAGACTTAACTATAAAGTTACAGTAGTCAAAACAAAGTGATATGGGTAAAAGAACTGACAAATACTTCAATGGAACAGAAGGTCCAGAAACAGACCCATGTAAATACAGCCAACTTATCTTTGACAAAGTAGCAGGGCATTACAATGGAGTAAAGACAGTTTTTTCTTTTTTTTTTTTTTTAAGTATTTTTTTTTTTAATGTTTATTTATTTTTGAGACAGAGAGAGACAGAGCATGAATGGGGGAGGGTCAGATAGAGGGAGACACAGAATCTGAAACAGGCTCCAGGCTCTGAGCTGTCAGCACAGAGCCCGATGCGGGGCTCGAACTCACGGACCGCGAGATCATGACCTGAGCCGAAGTCTGCCGCTTAACCAACGGAACCACCCAGGCGCCCCAAAGACAGTTTTTTCAACAAATGGTGCGGAAACGATTCGATTTAAAAATGCAAAAAAACAAAAAAAGAATCTAGACACAGACCTTACATTCTTCATAAACATTAACTCAAAGTGGGCTACAGACCTAAATGTAAAACACAAAACTATAAAACCCCTAGACAATAACATAGGAGAAATCTCAGATAACCTTGGGTATGATACAACACTAAAAGCATCTTCCATGAAAGAAAAATTTGATGAGCTGGACTTCATTAAAATTAAAAACTTTTGCTTTGCAAAAGACAATGTAAAGAGAATGAGGAGACAAGTCACAGACTGGGAGAAAATATTTGCAAACGACACGTCTGATAAAAAAAAATTTTTATCCCAAATATACAACGAACTCTTAAAACTCAACAAGAAAACAAACAATCCAACTTTAACAATGGGCGAAAGACCTTAACAGATACCTCAGCAAAAATACACAAATGGCAAATAAGCATATGAAAAGATGTTCCACATCATATGTCATCAGGGAATACAAATTAAAACAAAATACCACTACACGAACCTACTAGAACGGCCAAAATCCAAAACACTGACAACACCAAATGCTGGTGAGGATGTGGAACAACAGATATTCTCATTCATTGCTGGTGGGAATGCAAAACAGTACAGACACTCTGGAAGACAGTTTGGCAGTTTCTTACAAAATTAAACATACTCTTACCATATGATCAGCAACTGCAATCCTTGGTATTTACCCAACGGAGCTGAAAACTTATATCTACACAAAAACTTGCACATGGAGATTTACAGAAGCTTTATTCATAATTGCCAAACTTTGGAAGCAACCAGGATGTCCTTCTTAGAAATGGATAAATTGTGGTACATCCAGACATTGGAATATTATTCAGCACTAAAAAGAAATGAGCTATCAAGACATAAAAGATATGGAGGAACCTTAAGTGCATATTACCAAGTAAAAGAAGCCAATCTAAAAAGGCTACATCCAGGCCAAAATGAACAAATCAGGAGACTATAGATGCTGGCAAGGATGTGGAGAAACGGGAACCCTCTTGCACTGTTGGTGGGAATGCAAACTGGTGCAGCCACTCTGGAAAACAGTGTGGAGGTTCCTCAGAAAATTAAAAATAGACCTACCCTATGACCCAGCAATAGCACTGCTAGGAATTTACCCAAGGGATACAGGAGTACTGATGCATAGGGGCACTTGTACCCCAATGTTTATAGCAGCACTCTCAACAATAGCCAAAGTATGGAAAGAGCCTAAATGTCCATCAACTGATGAATGGATAAAGAAATTGTGGTTTATATACACAGTGGAGTACTACATGGCAATGAGAAAGAACGAAATATGGCCCTTTGTAGCAACGTGGATGGAACTGGAGAGTGTGATGCTAAGTGAAATAAGCCATACAGAGAAAGACAGATACCATATGTTTTCACTCTTATGTGGATCCTGAGAAACTGAACAGAAACCCAAGGAGGAGGGGAAGGAAAAAAAAAAAAAAAAAAAAAGAGGTTAGAGTGGGAGAGAGCCAAAGCATAAGAGACTCTTAAAAACTGAGAACAAACTGAGGGTTGACGGGGGGTGGGAGGGAGGGGAGGGTGGGTGATGGGTATTGAGGAGGGCACCTTTTGGAATGAGCACTGGGTGTTGTATGGAAACCAATTTGACAATAAATTTCATATATTGAAAAAAAAAAAAGAAAAGGCTACATCCATACTAGATGATTTCAATTATATGACATTGTGGAAGAGGCAAAACTATGAAGACAGTTAAAAGTTGCAAGGGGGAGGAGATGAACTAAATAGGCAGAGCACAGAAGATTTTAAGACCAGTGACAATATTCTATTTGATGCCGTAATGAGATACATGTCCATAGAATGTGTAACACCCAGAGTGAACCCTGAGGTCTATGGACTTTGAGTGATAACGATGCGTGGATGCAGATTCATTGTAACAAATGTACCACTCTGGTGAGTGATGATGATAGTGGGAGAGACTATGCATGTGGGAGGAAGGGGATAAATGGGTAATCACTGTAATCTTCCTCTCAATTTTGCTATGAACCTAACTAAAACAGCTCTAAAAAAATTAAGTCTTCATTAAAAAAAATCAAATAAATGAAGGAATTTTTTTAGACATGTACTTCCTTTTCTCACCATGATTCTCAGCTCTCATGTACTTGTTCCTCATCTCTTGCCGCTGATGCACATAGGTCCTCCAGGTCTGGAACATCAGATTGTACAAGTAATATCTGAGGAGGTGAAAAAAAGCAAATGGTATTTCTTTAAACCAAAAAAACTCCTAACTCAATATACCAAATCCGTTCTGTACTCAGGAGACATTAACATGGATGATTCTGATATAAAAAAGTCTTACCTATCTCTTAAGCTAAAAATTTCATTTCCCATAATCAAAGTGAAACCTATTCTCCTTAATGCAGAGTCATTCTCCTCACCACATAGAATCATTAAGGAAAAATAGGCTGGAATTATCCAAGAATAACTTCACCTTCAGCATTCACAAAGCTGTGAATGACAGTAATATTATCACCTTAATCATCCACATTATATAAAACATTACACCTTTCCTCTGCACTAAAACATGGTCAATGACACTTTTCCTTTGTCTTTTCCTTCTCAAGACATACACTGTACCCATTAAGACTGTCAGTCCTGGGACACCTGGGTGGCTCATTTGATGGTCTCTGACTCTTGATTTTGGTTCAGGTCATGATCTCACAATTCAGGAGACTGAGTCCCACATAGGGCTCTGCACTGACAGCTCAGAGCCTCCTTGGGATTCCCTCTCTTCTCTCTGCCCTTTTCCTGCTCATGCCTGCATTCTCTCTCTCAAAATGAATAAACATTTTTTTTAAAAGAAAGACTGTCAGCGTTTCCATATTTTCACTATCTCATGTCCTAAGATTTGATTTTTTTTAAGTTTATTTATTTATTTTTTTGAGAGAGAGACAGCATGAGCAGGGAGGGGCACAGAGAGAGAGAGAGAGAGAGAGAGAGAGAGAGAGAGAGAAAATCCCAAGCAGGCTCTGTGCTGTCAGCACAGAGCTCAATGTGGGGCTTGAACTCACAAAACCTTGAGTTCATGATCTGAGCTGAAACCAAGAGTTGGACACTTAACCGACTGAGCCACCCAGGCGCCCCGACTAAGACCTGATTTCATACTCTACCACCTTATTAGAATGATTCAACATTGTCTATATTTTATCCGAAATATCTATAAATCAGAAACTCTGACCCAAAGAACCTAAATAAAGAAGATTATGAGAGTGAATACTATTTTAAGAAGATATGATGTATAAGGTACATTAATCTTTTATTAGAAAAGGTATAATAAAAAGGGTGCCTAGGTGGCTCAGTTGGTTGAGTGTCTGACTTCAGTTCAGGTCATGACCTCATGTTTTGTGAGTTTGGGCCCTGCATCTGGCTCTGTGCTGACAGCTTGGAGCCTGAAGCATGCTTCAGATTCTGTGTCTCCTTCTCTCTCTACCCCTTCCCCACTCATGCTCTGTCTCTCTCTCAAAACTAAATAAACATTAAAAAAAAAAAAAGTATAAAAATGTGTATTTAATATAATTCCCATTTTTACATTTTCCTCTACTTATCCCTTGACCAACGTCAAGATTTAGAGTTTTTTTTCTTCCCATTTCTATTTTCTTACTGTCTGCTATTGGGCATATATTTTCTCCCATAATCAATAAAAATTAAATCAACTTATTAGTTTAAAAAACAGAATGCTCTCAGAATTAGAAATTATACAGAAGTGTCAGTGAGAAAACACTATTGAAATCATGAACATTACCAACACATAACGGTAACTTACATTAAAAAGGTGTCTGTGTGTGTGTGTGTTTGTGTGTGCCCACATGCACATGTGCTTGGGTTTAATTTAGGAATTTGATCTTACTTACTCTAAAAATATTTTGAAGCAAAACAATATGATTCAAAACTTTTCTCCAAATCAATGTGATATATCACATTAAGAGAATAAAAGAAAAGAATTATAGGATCATCTCAGTAGACACAGAAAAAGCATTTGACAAAATTCAACAACCACTCATCATAAAGACATTTAACAAATTAGGCATAGACCAAACATATCTCAATATAATAAAGGCCATACATGACAAGTCCACAGTTAACATCGTACCCAATGGAGAAAGGCTGAGAGCTTTTCCCCTAAGATGAGGAACAAGACAAAAGTGTCCACTCTCACCATTCCTATTCAACATAGTACTGGAAGTCCTAGTCAGAGCAAGCAGTCAAGAAAAAGTAAAAGGCATCAGAATTGGAAAGGAAGCAGTAAAACTGCCTATTTGCAGACAACATGATTTTATACATAGAAAATCCTAGAGACTCAGCCTCAAAACTATTATATTTAATAAATAAATTCATTAAACTTTGCAGAATACAAAATCAACACACACATCAGTAGCATTTCTGTACACTAACAGTGAATTATCTAAAAAAGAAATAAATCAATTCCACTTACAATACATCAAAAACAATAAAATACTTTGTAATAAATTTAAGCAAGGAAATGACAGATCTCTATTCTGAAAACTACAAAACATTGACAAAAGAAATCAAAGAAGACACAAAGAAATAGAAAGGTAGGGACACCTGGGTAACTCAGTCGGTTAAGTGTCTGACTCTTGATTTTGGCTCAGGTGAAAATCTCACAGTTCGTGAGACTGAATCCCATGTAGGGCTCTGACAATGCAGAGCCTACTTGGGATTCTCTCTCCCTCCTTCTCTCTCTACCTCTCCCCTTTGTGTGAATACGCATGTGCACACTCTCTCTCTCAAAATAATAAACATTGAAAAAGAGAAATGTAAAGGTATCCATTCCATTCGTGGATTAAAAGAATTAATATTATTAAAATTATATTACATTATGTAATTTAATTAATTATGTAATTGTTAACTAATAAAATATTATTAAAATTATTAAAGTAATACTACCAAAAGCCATCTATAGATTCAATGTAAGCCTATCAAGATTCCAATGGCATTTTCTACAGAAGCAGAACAATCCTAAAATTTCTATGGAATCATAAAAGACTCCACATATCCAAAGCAATTCTGAGAAAGAAGAACAAAGCAGGAGGCATCACACTTCCTGATTTAAAGCTATGTTGTAAAGCTATAGTAATCAAAGCATATGGTACTGGCATGAAAACAAACAGACCAATGGAACAGAATCAAAAGCCCAGAAATAAACCCAAGTATATATGGTCAACTAATATTTGAAAAAGGAGCCAAGACTACTCAGTGGAGAAAAGACAATCTCTTCAATAAATGGTGTTGGGAAAACTGGATATTCACATGTAAAGGAATGATACCAGACACATATCCTAAACCACTCACAAAAAATTAACTTGCAGTGGATTAAAGAATTAAATATAAGATCTGAAACCATGAAACTTCTAAAGGAAAATATAGGGAAAAAGCACCTTCACATCTTAGAAATGATTTTTTTGGTATGACACCTAAAGCACAAGCAATGAAATAAACATAAACAAGTAGGACTACATCAAACTAAAAAATTCTATACAGCAAAAGAAACAATCAAGAAAGTGAAAAAGATAACCTGTGGAATGGGAAAAAATACTTGCAAACCATAATTCTGATAAAGGGTTAATATCCAAAATATATACAGAACTTATACAACTTAATAGCAAACCCCCCAAATAATCTAACTTAAAAATAGGCAAAGGGGTACCTGGCTGGCTCAGTTGGTAGAGTCTGCAACTCTTGATCTTGAAGTCATGAGTCAAAGGCCTACGCTGGGCATGGAGCCCATTTTTAAAAAAATAGGCAAAGATCCTGAATAGACATTTTTCCAAAGAAGGTCTATGTAAGGCCAACAGGTTCATGAAAAGATGCTCAACATCACTAGTCATCAGGGAAATGAAAAACCACAATGAGCTATCACCTCATACTTGTTAGAATGACCATTATCAAAAAGACAAAAGATAACAAATGCTGGTGTAAGTGTGGAGACTGTAAATTGCTACAGCCACTATAAAAAACAATATGGAGGATCCTAAAAAAATTAAAAGTAGAACTACCATATGATCCAGCAATTTCACTTCTGGGAATATATCTAATGTAAACAAAAACACTAACTTGCAAAGATATTTTCACCCTCATGTTCATAGCAGTATTATTTACAATAGCTAAGATATGGAAACGACCTAATTGTCCATGATGGATGAATGGATGAAGTTGTGGTCTATATATACAATGGAATAAAAAACAAAGAAATTCTGCCATTTGTGACAACATGGATGAACCTTGAGGGCATTCTATTGAATGATTAAGTCAGACAAAGACAAATACTGTATGATCTCACTTACCTGTGGAATCTAAAAACGAACCAAAAAAACTCATAGAAAAAGATCAGATTTGTGGTTACCAGAGGTGGGGGTGGGAGAGTAGGGGGAGAAGGAATTGGAGGAAAGTAGTCAAAAGGTACAAACTTCCAATTATAAAATAGATAAGTCCTCAGGATGAAATGTACAACATGATAACTATAGTTACCACTACTGTATGATATATATAAAAGTTAAGAGAATAAATCCTGACTTTTCATTATAACTAAAAAAAGCTTTTTTCTTTTTTTTTCCATTTCTTCTTATTGTATCTTTATGAGACAATGGATGTAACTACACTTACAATCATTTCACAATATATATGTAAGTCAAACCTTTATGCTGTATACCTGAAACTCATACAGTTATATGTCAGTTATATCTCAATAAAACTGGGGGACAAAAAAACTTTCTCCTTTTGACCAGAAATATGCCAACAGATAACTATTTCATAATGTGAATCAGCAAAATTAAAGTAATATAACATGAAACCTGACCTATAGTGGCAGTCTGCTCGAACACAGAGTTTCCACTCTCGCTGGAAAACCCACCACTCTTCTTTCCATTCTTCAAAGGCCTTCCGTAGTATTCTCTGCTCATAGTAACACCTTTGGCAATGAACAAAAATCAGAGAAAAATCCATGATGATGTGGGAGCTGGTATTTGTTCCCAAATTAGTTTAATATTGCTGTTACATTCTCATAGAAAAGCATGGCTCATTATTTGATAACACCAGAATAGAATAAAAAAATATTTTCAGATCAAATATTTATAAGTATTTAAACTAGGAAAGAAAAGTACTTAAACTAGGAAAAAAGCTAAAAATGTTATACTACAGATCTTACCAATTGAGGAGGTTAAAGTAAAATAAAAATCTGACTTCAAATACCATGAGTTGAGAATTATTCTTCATTTTTTTCTTCATCAGACTAAAAAAATGTTTTTATTATTATTATTTTTTTAATATTTATTTATTTTGGGGAGAGCACAACCAGGGGAGGGGCAAAGAGAGCAGGACAGGATCTAAAGCGGGCTCTGTCAGCAGCGAGCCCTACGTGGGGCTCAAACTCACAAACCACAAGATCATGACCTAAGCCAAAGTCAGATGCTCAACTGAGCTACCCAGGTGGCCCTAAAAAATATTTTTAAAGTAGTAACTACACTTCACATTTATGTATAGAGGAGATTAAAAGTTATAAAATCAGCAAATACTTAATGTTATTCCTAGTACTTAATAAGAACAGAGCATATTAGTTTCACTGAAATCTGTCCAGGAGAGTTATAAAAACAGCAGAAGATACGTAGAGGCAATAAAGAGAGGACAAAGGTAATAAGAAAGAAAACAAGAGCAATGGCAGATTGTGTTGATGCTAACAGGCACTGTGGAGGTGACTGATAATTCAAGAACTCTGTGCCTGTCAGTCACTTTGAATTTCTTTTCATAGTTCTGCAGCTTATTAACATGTGCTTCCTCCTCACCACTCACAGTTTTTAAAAAACTAGCTAGCAAAAATATTCATAGGGAAATTCACTTCGCTCTTGTTCATAATAAAAGAGGATAAAAGTCAACAAATGTCCCTCAAAGGGATGGATAGGTTAAATTCAACTAACTTCACCTTGTCATTTTTTGTGAAGTGGAGCTAAAGATACTGAAATGAGATGTTCCAGAGAAGTGGTTAGGTGAAAAAATAAAGCTACCTCATAGTATGTATGACACCATTTTCTAAAGTTAATTTTTTTCATGTTTATTTATTTTTGAGAGACAGCACGAACAAATGCGGGAGGGGCAGAGAGAGAAGGAGACAGAGGATCAGGAGCAGGCTCTGAGCTGACACCAGAGAGCCCAATGTGGGGCTTGAACTCACAAACCATGAGATCCTGACCCGAACCAAAATCGGACACTTAACCGACTGAGCCACTCAGGCACCTCTAAAGTTACATTTTTTTTGTATTTCCACTACTCCTATGTTAGAATGCATACAAATTTGTATATATTTACACATATATAATGTATGCACACACATACATATTTGTAGACATACATAAAAACATATACATCTATATGCATGTACTCTGCATACATAAAAATAATTATATTATACATATTAAAAGCCTGAAAACATCTCCACAATACCAAACTATTACCAGTGGTTTTCTCTCAGGAAGATTATAGAAGACTAGTGTTTCCTATTACATGTGTCTATAGTTAAAAAAAATTTTTTTTTAATGTTTGTTTATTTTGAGAGAGAGAAAGCATGACTGGGGGAAGGGCAGAGAAAGAATCCCACGCTCACAGCACAGAGCCTGATGCAAGGCTCAGTCTCACAAACGATGAGATTAAGACCTGAGCTGAAATCAAGAGTCGATCGCTTAACTGACTGAGCCACCCAGGTGCCCCTGAAGAATTTTTAAACAACAACTTTGATCACAATTTTTTAAAAATTTCATGGAAAAGAACCACTTCCATGTGCACATGTACTTCCTTCCCTCATCTACTACTATCCATCAACCTCCTTCTCTTCCTAAACCCCACTAAAATAACAGCACATACATTTCAAAAGGTGCAAACTCACAAAGACAAAGAGAATAGGAGCAACAATGATAGATCAGAGATGTCAACAAAATTTAAATGATAGTGCAGGCAACTGAATCAACATATCAGAGAACTGAATCAACATATCATACCATATCAGAGAAAGCCAAGAGAGTACTAAGTATCTTGTTCTGTGGGAGTCAAGAAGCAACCAGCTGGTGGCACAGACCTCAGACAGGCATGGGAACATGAGGCATCAGGAATGAGGGAGCCCTGGGTGGAGATGAAAACACAGGATCGTTTGCAAGCCTGGGCATAAGCAGCAATTAGGCCCCTGGATCCTTTTATTCACCCAAGCAGAGACTTGGGTTTATCTCTGGAGAAGCTCAACAGAGGAACACTGGACTGCAGAATATCACCAGAGATCTGGAGAGGGTCTTAAATGGAGAGTCCACATACTCAACAGTGAGATCCACATTCCAAGTTTATAATCACTACCACCCACCTCCAAGCCACTCCAGCCCAGAAAGAATTTGGAGGATTCCTCTCCTCTGGGGAACATGATCAACCACCTAACAGAAAAGGCTTCTGGATAGTGACAGCTGGAGGTTCCTCAGTGAAACTGTCCAGTCTCTACCTCAAAAGCCTAAAGTGAAGCCTTCAGTTTATAAGTCCTTATGCATACATAGAAAGGATCCCAAAATTAGCATTTTAGTGCCTAACTCTTAAATATGAATAGACAATGAAAGGATGTTTTGATATTTGAGGCAAGGCTCCAATATGAGACAATGACCAAAAGCACAGAGAAAAAAAGGGCTCAGAAGAAACAGACAATATAAGCAAAAATCTTAAAAACAAATGGCTACATTAACTTCAAAAGATTATGAACCTACAGGATGCGATTTCTTAAAAAAAAAAAAAAGAATATTCAGAGAACAAAAAAGAGATGTTGGGAATTTTAAATATGACAGCAGAAATTTTTTAAAAATCCATAGATAGATAACAAAAAAGTCAATTGGCTTTATAGGCCACCATAAGGACTATGGCTTTTACTCTTGGCCAGAAGGGAAGCCATCTGAGCAGAGGAGGGACATGACTTGATTTACTCAGAATACCAGTTGTGAAAAGACTGACTGGGGCTAGGGCTGGAAATAGGAGACCAGTGAAGTTACTGTAGTCATTCAGGGGGAGACATGATGATGGCTTGGACCAGGGTGGTACTGGAAGTGCTGAAGAGAGGTGGAGTCTGAATATATCTTGAAAGTTATGTCAACACAATTTGGGCATTTGGCATTGTAAACTGGGGTATGAGAGAGAGATATCAAAGGTGACTCCCGGGTTTCTGACCCAAGTCCCTGGAAATATGGGAGTTTCCATTAACGGAGAGGGAGAAGGCTCAGCAGAGAGGTTTGTGGGGATGCTCTAGATTTCAGGTTTGGACACAGTTAAGTTGTGACATCTATTAGACACACAGTGGAATTGCCACATACATAGCAGTCTGGACAAGAGAGAGGTCTGGGCGGGGTGTATATATTTGGGAATCATCCTGAGAGTTGATGAGATTATCACGATTGTGAGGTACACAGAAGCAGCACAAAGATGTGGCACTGGGTATTTAGGTGAGGAGGAATCCACAAAAGAAAGATGGAGCAGTCAAAGAGGGAAAAGGGAAACTATGAGAGGATGGTAACCTGGAAGGTGCAAGAAGAAAGGGCTTCTCAGAGAAGGGAATGACAGACTGTCTTGCTTCCTGGTAGGCCAAGTAAGAGGAAGTTTCAGAATTTACCACTAATTTTGGCAAATGCAATGACCTTAACAAATATAGTTTTGGTGGAGGAGTAGAATCTAAAGCCTAGTGGGATAGATATAAGGGAGATTACAAGACATGTTGGACACACCGAGTCTGGCCAGGGGAGTTGATGTAAAGGGGAGCAAAGATACAGAGTGCTAGCTGCAGGAGGACCTACAGCCAAAGAGATTTTATTTTTTTCAGGATAAGAGAAATAAAGGGTATTATAGGCTGGTGCAAATGATCCAGTAGAGAGCAAAAAATTGATAATGCAGAAAAGAGAAAAAAAAAATTGCTAGGGTGATGGCCTTGAGTAGGCACAAAGGCAACCGAATGCAGAAGCCAAAAATTTTGCCGCAGATGAGAGCAAGGGCAGGTCACTGGCCTAAGAGTAGGGAAAGCAAGTTGCATGGTGATAGATGCTCGCGGTGAGTGGGTGGATGTGGTGGAGGGAGCTTGTGCAAGTCTCTTCTGTTGTTTCTATCAAGAAAATAGGAAGCAAGGCCATTAGCTAAGAATGAGGAAGAAATATTGATGAATTAAATATTGTAAACAAAAATAAATAAATACTATAGGGGCGCTGGGGTGGCTCAGTTGGTTAAGTGTCCAACTCGGTTTTGGCTCAGGTCATGATCTCATAGTTTGTGACGTCAAGCCCTGTGTTGGGCTCTGCACTGACATTGCAGTGCCTGCTTAAGATTCTCTCTCTCCCTCTCTCTCTGCTCCTCACCCACTTGTTCTCTCTCAAAATAAATAAACTTAGAAAATAAATAAATACTATAAATAGACAAGAGCATTTTACCTACTTCCCAAGTTAGCCAAAAATTTAGATCTCCTCTTCAGAAAAATAGCTAACTACCTCATATTTATGACTACCTTATAAATGGACATATACTGCATTATTTTCACCCTACTAATTCAATGATCATTTTGATTCAGTTTATTAATGATAAAACAATGCCAGTTTATAAAAGTTAAAAAAATTTCCAAGAATATAAAGGCATTATTCTGCATTTTCTGGTATGAAATAATTCTCTAATATTCCTAAAAGTGAGGAATAAATAACATGGAAAAAGACCAAAACAATAACAAAAAAAGCAAAGATCAGTATGTAAAATTTTCCCCCAAATAACAACTCACTTGATTTAAAGAGAGATTACAACTTGAAAAACAACAACAAAAACATCACAAATTTCTAAGTCAATGGAAACACAGTATCAGAATACTAACTCTGATAGATGCTTAGACAACAAATAGCATTCTCACTCTCTCTTTTTACAATTTGAGAAGGCCCAGAGCCATAACTTATCCTAGACCAAACAATTACCTAGGATCTGGGCTAGGACCAAAACTTGGGTCTCCCCAATTCCAGTTCAGTATTCTTTCCTCCATACCCTTACTATTCAAGAGCAAAGAAAGTAAAGAGTATAATAATGTGATCATTTCAAAGCAGTATAGCCAACATCTGTCACTGGCTAACCCAACATCCAGAGTCAAGCCTTTGCTTCCTCACAGGCATCCAACTGCAGAGGCTGGAAAGGTTTCTTTCCCAGCCTGCTTTGCAGCAAAAGGTAGCCAGCTTTTTTGCTGGCCAAAAGGTGGCCAATGAGGCAGAAGCAGAATGCAGCTGAGGGCTTTCAGGAAAGTTTTGTTTTCCTGCATAAGAGACAGATCTAGCTGACACCACCCTTCCCTTACTCCTTCCTGTGTAAAATAGAACACTCATTTTGCAACTATGCAGTGTCACCTCTGAGAACAAAGGGGCAATATATTAAGAATGGTGAACTTGAAAGGTACTAAGAGCCTGAGTCTCTGATGGCATCACTGAACAGCTAAACCAACACCATCCTCCAGACTGCTTATGAGAAAAAGCAAATCCCAATTTGTTAAAGCTATTGCCAGAGTTTCTCTTATTTAGAATCAAATACATTTCTTTTTTTTAATGTTTATTTTTTTGAGAGAGAGAGAGAAAGGGAGAGACAGCGTGAGTAGAGGGAGCGGCAGAGAGAGAGGGAGACACAGAATCTGAAGCAGGGTCCACGCTCTGAGCTGTCAGCACACAGCCCAACTCCAGGATCAAATTCTCAACCCGCGAGATCATGACCTGCGCCGAAGTCTGATGTTTAACAGACTGAGCCACCCAGGCGCCCTAAATGCATTTCTAACAGATATAATCAGCATTTCCCAAGTATTTGGAATATAAATGAGTATTACTTGAAAAAAAAGATTTCCAGTTAAATATGGGTCAAATATTAAGTAATGTAAAATTAAGTAGGAAAAGAATTTGGTGAAGATAGTAGAGGGCGCAACACAGTTTTCCTGTCTCTGAATCCCTGTAAAACACACACGGCAACCATGTAGCAAAACCAAAAATTCATGTATCAGTTACAACAAAACCAGGTGACAAGGTATCACCATAAATCCAAAATGCAAGCAGACAGGGACAAACCATCCACAGTCAAAAGACTTGCATAGTATTAATATTTCTACAGGAGGAAGAAAGAACAATGAGGGTGGCATCTAAGGAGCTGGAGAATGGGAAAACCTCCAAACAGCCAATAAGCAGTCACTGCAAGGTGCAGAGGCCCAATTTGAGACTAGCAGCTGAACCTGAGAGGAACTCTGTCCCCTCAGTTACCACGGCTCATGTAGAAAGAACCGAAACAGCTGGAGCAGTCCAGTGCCTATAGTCTCAGACCCAACATGCCAGGCTCCCTTTTAGGACAGAGCTTCATACTGAGAAAAAGCTGCTGGGAGTAGAATAGAAATTGAGGAGAGGGACAATCGAGAAGAGGAAAGAGAGGATCAGACCAAGTATTTTAGGAGAACAGAACCAGGATATCCTATAGAGCAAGACAGCATGATTTTTT
This sequence comes from Neofelis nebulosa, assembly GCF_028018385.1. Taxonomy (NCBI): domain Eukaryota; kingdom Metazoa; phylum Chordata; class Mammalia; order Carnivora; family Felidae; genus Neofelis; species Neofelis nebulosa. The sequence continues at coordinate 73,891,603 of NC_080792.1, read as the reverse complement.
TTTAATACTACAAATGAGACAGCTCTGTGAAATCAGGAAAGTTAACTGACCTTGCCTCGCTCTAAAAGTTCAGAGAGATTAATTCCACATAAAAAGCCTGGGTGGCTCAGTCGGTTAAGCGGCCGACTTCGGCTCAGGTCATGATTTTGCAGTCCGTGAGTTCGAGCCCCGCGTCGGGCTCTGTGCTGACAGCTCAGAGCCTGGAGCCTATTTCAGATTCTGTGTCTACCTCTCTCTGACCCTCCCCCATTAATGCTCTGTCTCTCTCTGTCTCAAAAATAAATAAACGTTTAAAAAAAATTTAAAAAAAATTAAAAAAGCAACAGGGGCGCCTGGTTGGCTCAGTCAGTTAAGCGTCCGACTCTTGGTTTCAAGCCCTGCGCCAGGCTCTGTGCTCATTGTGCTGAGCCTGCTTCTGATTCTCTGTCTCCCCTTTCTGGCCCTCTCCCACTCTCATGCTCTCTCTCTGTCTCTCTCTCTTGCTCTCTCTCGCTCTCTTGGTCTCAAAAATAAACGTTAAAAAACAAGAAAAATAAAAAGAGCAACAAAGTATCTGAGGTCAAATCTCATGCAAGTGATTGTATGAGAAAGGAAAAGGAGAATAACATGACTTTGGACAAAGAAAGTATGCCAGGAAGATGTGTACATAAAACAAAGCAAAAAACCAAAACCCTGTGACCTATTATGTCAGCATGAGCTAAGACTTTAAAAAAATGAATCCATACCTAGGCATATCATATTAAAACTTTGAAAAATAAGATAATGAATCTTCAAAACAGCAATAATTAGACTAACAACTTACAAATGGAAACCATAAGACAATGAAATATCTTCAAAACGCTGGAGGGAAAACTGGCAACCTAGATTTCTCTATGGAGTGAAATATCCTTCAAAAATGAAAGTGAAATAAAAAAAGTGAAAAAAAAAAGATTTCAGAGAACACCCACAGGCCAAATTTGCTTAAAGGAGTTTGAATCAAAAAATTTGGATGACGTTTCATATTAGTAAAGTGACAATGTCAGAAAAATGAAACGAAAGGTTGTAATAAGGGAAGAATAGAGAGGTTAAGAACCCACAACATTCCAGTTTAAAAAAAAAAAAAATGCTTACATCTCAACGGCTGCCAATTCTTCCTCTGAAATATACCATACACTGGCCCCTTCTCTCCAACCCCACTACCTCTTGCATGTGTCCCTGATGCTGGTGGCTCCCCCTAGCAATCCATTCTGGGTACTGCAGTTAAAGCAATTTTAACCAAAACTTGTAGCAGGGGGCAATGGCCCATACAGAGGGAAGGTGTGGCACAGGGACATTCTCTTGACTAAAATTTCACTCCCCTTGCCAATGTAACTTTTTCCCCAGGTCCTGTCCTAGATCATGTCAATGTGGTCAGTCTCAACAGTGTCCTGAAGGAACTTGCTTATTTCTGGGCAAATACTCAGAATACCTTTTCACAGAGGGTCTTAGCTATCTTGGTTTATTTCCGATTGCTTCACACATGCATTCAAACTACTCTCTGCTAGGTCACCATTATATCAGATGCCTGCTGGACACTGGAGGGCAGCAGGAGAAGAATGTAACACATGCCATAACAAAGGTTACACATGAGCTTAATACAAAATAAAACCTAGAACAAACTCAGAGAAGTTTGGTGTTCTGAGCTAATACTACCTGGCTTTAGAGGGAAATACTCTTCCAAAAGTTACTCGAATCCACAAATATAAGAACTTTCTGGCCACGCATCTGAAAGAAGCAAAGAAAGGATATACACATTTTAAAACTCCATTTGACTTATGTTATCAACTTTCTGGAAAGCAGAAGGAAACTAAGGTCCCAGGGGGAGAGATGCTAGCATGAGTCAAAAGGTGAATCATAGCTGATCTTGTAGCAAATAGAGCATAGGATGGGACAGACTTATAAAACCAAGACACTAATAAAAGCAGAAGGAAACTAAGGTCCCAGGGGGAGAGATGCTAGAATGAGTCAAAAGGTGAATCATAGCTGATCTTGTAGCAAATAGAGCATAGGATGGGACAGACTTATAAAACCAAGATCAAGCAGTTTTTTTTAAGTAGTCTCTACCTCCACTGTGGGGCTCGAATTCACAACCCTGAGATCAAGAGTTGCATGCTCTACCTACTGAGCCAGCCAGGCACCCCAAGCAGATTATTTTTTAAAAATATTTTCAATACAAAGTATTTTGTCAATGAAGACTTCAGAGTTGAGGAAAAGGAAGTACATGATAATACTTTTATTCGTGTTTTTCTTATTGCCTAAAATACCTAGCAAATGCCCACTTACCTATCAAGGCTCATCTTCAATGCTTGCTCCTATGTGAAGCCTTCCTGGACCTTCCCCAAACCAAACATAGTGAGTAGCTTTACACCCTCAAAACTCTGTTTCAACCCTTAGTATAATGTAAAGTTATAACACCAAATCACAGTAATGGGCTCACAGGGTGCCTGTTGTTGGCTCTGGACTGTGAGCCCCTGAGAGCAGGGACCATGTCTCATAGCATCCCAAGTACCCAGCACAGTGCCTGGTATACACAAAAAAAGTTGGCTTGTCTTGGCCAGTTAGTCTCCAGGTTTGGCTTGGAACACTCTTTTTCCTTCTGCCCTTTATCCAGCTTATTCTTACATTATCCTTTAGGACTTCACTTAAACCCCACTTCCTCTGGGAAGTTCCTGCTGGCTACACCAGTGGAACTGTTACAACCACGTGGCCCGCAGTGCCACATCCTCTTATGGCACTTATCATGCTTTGTTGTGACTTGTTTAACAGTCTGTCAAGCCCACATGATTTTAAGCTTTCATGAGGTCATGGACCAGGAATGTCTTATTCATCTTGTATGCTCAGCATCTAGCCTACCACCTGGCTAAATAGGTACCTGACAAATCTTTTTTGTAGTTTTATGGTTTTATTAACCCAAATATGCTGTGCACATAAGCTGTCTATTCATTTTTTTCACCGTGCAGCCTGGCATTGGGATTGGTGACTCTGAGGGCCAGCTGGGCTGCTCTTTCCACAACGGCTTTGCAGTTCTTGGAGAAGACACTGTGAGAAATTTCTGCACAGTAAGATTTACTGTACATCAGCAGCACTTCAAACTCCTTGACACTGTGGACTAGGAACTTCTGGGAGCCACTGGGCAGCATGTGCTTTGTTTTCTTGTTGCTCTTGTAACCAATTCTGGGCATCAAGTTCTGGCCCTTGAATCTTCTGCACACCCTATTGTCAATGACTCTAGGTTTCTGCCAGTTGCACTTAATTTTGACTTACTGGTCTAACTGGTACCAGATAAACTTCTTGGTCCTCTTTTTAATGACCTTGGGCTTCACCAGAGGTCCGAGGGCAGCTATGATGCCAACAGGAAATGGCTGTCACAGGCAGCGCCAAGGAAGAGAAGGCCTGATAAATTTTTGTTAAATGAATAAATCAATGGCCTTTGGTAGACCTAATCAAGAGTAGTGGAAAACACTAATTTCTCTCAGACTATGTTTAGACTTTTTCTGGAGACTCCTTATAGCTTAACACACTGTGGGGCCCAACTAGAGAATGTGAATGAAAACACAGAATGACAGATTTTAAGTCTGCAGATTCCTAAATGTCCTTTTCTTCTGAACATTCTGCCACAAAGAGCAGGCATCAAAGTCCCCACCTAAATAACTGAGATACGAAAAGAAGAATCATTCCCTCATTTTAACCAAGAAGGGAGAACAATGGAAACATCATTGCAGGCAGATGACCACTCAGCAAGCTCACCTGATGCGCAATTCTCGTAACTGGTTCCTTCGGGTCCAACCATGTGAGGCATGATACTGCACGGGATGACCAGCACTAGGTAGCTCTCTCTGGATCCCAGAGAAGGCAGACGACTTCTTGTTGGCCAGTGTCTTTGGAGGATAAGGTTTCTTAACTGCACCATCCCTAAAAGACCTTAAATTTGAGGAGTAACGGGGAAAAGGGAGAATCATCTCTGTATGTGATGCAAATCTCTTTTAATGCACAAGTGAAATTAAATAGATAAGCTCAATGAGACAGACTGATAAATGTGGACAATAAGTAGCCCAATCTCAGATAGAAATACCTGCCATTCACAATGGTGTGTCAAACATCCCCAAGGCTACCCTAGGTTCAGTGATGATTAGAAAGAAGGACTCAGAGGGGGAACCTGAGTGGCTCAGTCAGTTAAGCGTCCAACTTCGGTCATGATCTCTCAGTTTGTGAATTCGAGCCCCGCATTGGGCTCTGTGCTGACAGCTCAGAGCCTGGAGCTTACTTGGATTCTGTCTCCCTCTCTCTCTCTGGCTTCCCCCCATCACGCTCTGTCTCTCTCCTTCAAAAATTAACAAACATTAAAAAAAAAAGGACTCAGTACTTGCATATAGTTATACTCATAGCTATGATTTATTACAGCAAGAGGACACAAAGCAAAATCAGAAAAGAGAAAAGGGGAATGGGGCAAAGGCTGCTAGAAATCAAATGCATGCTTCCAAGAGTCCTCTGCCAGGGCAGTCACATAGGATACCCTTAATTCCCCCAGCATCGAACTGTGTGAACATGTGTGAAGTATTGTCTATCAGGGAAGCTTTGTAGAGACTCAATGCCCGAAGTTTTTACTGGGTGCTGGTCCTACAGGCACCCTCTACCAATCACATACCAAAATTCTAGACTCCTAGAAGGAGAGCAGGTATTCAGCATATACCACATTGTTTGCACAAACAGTTCAGGCACAGTTAACTATCCTTATCAGTTGGGGATTGGTGAGAATCCTCTTCAAATCTAAGTTTCTAGACATGTCAGGGGTCAACCTTGTAAGCAGGACATTCTTTTCTTTTTTCTTTTTTTAAAATGTTTATATTGTTTGGAGAGAGAAAGAGCACAGAGAGAGGGAGACAGTGGATCTGAAGTGGGCTCCACACTGACAGCAGGGAGCCTGATGTGAGACTTGAACTCCTGCACCACAAGATCATAACCTGAAAAGAAGTCAGACCCTCAACTGACTGAGTCACCCAGGCTCCCCTCTTTTATTTTACGTTTTTTTTTAAATATAGGACTTGAACTCACAACCCTGAGATCATGACCCGAGCTGAGATCAAGAGTCAGACGCTTAACTGACTGAGCCACCCAGGTACCCCTGCAAGCAGGACTTTCTAAGAATAGCAGTCTCCAGCCTGCAATGTTAATTCTTTTTTGCATAGATAGAAAACAAAAATAGAGAAGATCAAAAAGAAAAGTTAGTTCTTTAAAAACACTAATAAAATTGACAAATAGTCAATTAAACTGGTCAAGAAGAGAGAGAAAAAGCCAAATAAATCAATATTAGGGGGAAAAAGGAAACATCATTACAGATCCTAAGAATATACTTATAAACAACTTGATACAAATAATATGAAGATGCAGGTAAAATGGATAGACAGCTACAAAAAAAAAAGTTATCAAAACCACACAAGAAGTATAAAATATGAACAGTCCAATAACCATTAGCAACAATAAACAGTAATAAAAACCTTCCCACAAAGAAAACTCTAGGCCTAGATGATTTGTTGTCAAAATTTAAGGAAAAATTCACGCCAATCTCACATAAACTACTCTGAGAACTCTTTTTTTTTTTTTTTTTTTTTTTTATTTATTTTTGGGACAGAGAGAGACAGAGCATGAACGGGGGAGGGGCAGAGAGGGAGACACAGAATCGGAAACAGGCTCCAGGCTCCGAGCCATCAGCCCAGAGCCTGACGCGGGGCTCGAACTCACGGACCGCGAGATCGTGACCTGGCTGAAGTCGGACGCTTAACCGACTACGCCACCCAGGCGCCCCTGAGAACTCTTTTTTAAAAAAGGAACACTACCCACCCAAAATCTATATAAAATTAGGTGGTTTTAGGAGACTAGCCATAACCTTAACACAAAACCTAACAAGGACATTTGAAGAAAGAAAAATTTATATCAATCTCATTAATGAATATATACATAAAAATCTAAACAAAATAGCAGCCAACTTAAGTCAGCAACATAGAAAAAGGATAATATAATATGAGGGAGGATTAATTCCAGAAAGAGAGAAGGTTAATTAATATTAGAAAATTCAACCATGAAGGGGAGCCTGGCTGGCTCAGTGGGTGGAGAGTGCAACTCTTGCTCTCAGGGTTGTGAGGTCAAGCTCCACACTGGGTGTGGAGACTGCTTAAAAATAAAACCTTAAAAAAAAAGAAAAGAAAAGAAAAATCAACCATTAAGATAATCATACAGGGGACAATCATATAGGGTGGCTCAGTTGGTTAAGCATCCATCTCTTGGTTTCAGCTCAGGTCATGATCTCATGGCTCATGGTTCATGGTTCATGAGTTTGAGTCCTGTGTCAGTCTCTTTGGTGACAGCACATAGCCTGTTTGGGATCTCCCTCTCTCTCTGCCCCTCCACTGCTTGCACACATACTCTCCCTCTCAAAATAAACATTAAATAAACATTAAATAAAGATTTAAAAAAGAAAAGACAATCATATAGTCATTTCAATAGATGCAGAAAACAGAGTTGACTAAAAAATTTTCAATATCCATTCATGACAAAAATCTTATACTAGCCTTAATCTACTAAGGGCTATCTAAGAAAAACTTATGCAGATACCATACTTAAGGTGAAACATTGACAGCTTTCCCTTGGAGATTATGAATATGACAAGTAAGACCAATACCATTTCTGTACAACATTGTACTGGAGGTCCTGGCTGGCAGACTAAGGCACAAAAGAGAAACTATAGTCATAAAGATTAGAGAGGGGGCAATAGAGTGTCATTTTGCATATGACATGATTATGCATGTAGAAAACCCCAAAAAACCTACAGGTATATTACTAAAATTTATAAGAATCTATCAAGACTATTTGATACAAAGTCAATATCAAAAATGTATATATAGTCGATTCTTGTTACTTGCAGTATTCTATCAAGTCACCTCAAACACTCCGTGACATGGGTCAGAAGAATCAATATTGTTAAAATATCTTTACTACCCAAAGCCATCTACAGATTCAATGCAATCCTTATGAAAATTCCAGTGGCATTTTTCACAGAAATAGAACAAATAATCCTAAAATGTGTATGGAACCAAGAAAGACCTTGTAGTCAAAGCAATCCTGAGAAAAAAGAACAAAGCTGGAGACCCCCTGGTCCCTGATTTCAAACTATATTACAAACCTATAGTTATCAAAACAGTATGGCATTGGCATAAAAACAGACATACAGAACAATGAAACAGAATAGAGAGCCCAGAAATAAACTCATGCATATATAGTCAATTAATTTATGACAAAGGAACCAAGAATATAAACAGTGGAGGGAAGTTTCTTTAATAAATGATGTTGGGAAAACTGGACAGCTACATGCAAAAGAATAAAGCTGGACCACTATCTTACACCATACACAAAAATTTACTCAAAATGAATTAAAGACGTGAACATAAGACATGGAACTATAAAACTCCTAGAAGAAAACATAAATGGTAAGCTCCTTGACACTGGTCTCAGTACTGATTTTTTTGGATTTGACACCAAAAGCAAAAGCAACAAAAGCACAAATCAACACATGGGACTAAATCAAACTAAAAACCTTCTGCACAGCAACTGAAATAATCAAAATGCAAAAACAATCTACTGAATGAAAAAAAATATTTGCAAATCATATGTCTGATAAGGGGTTAATACCCAAAGTATATAAAGAACTCCTACAACTCAACAGCAAAAAATAAAAATAAAAAAACAAAACAATCCAATTTACAAATGGGCAGATGTGGGGAAACAGGTTCAAGAATTCCTCATACTTACATAAATGAGTTAAAAAAGCTTAAGGCTGAAAGTCGCCACCACAGGGGGAAAGTGCCCAAGGTTAGTTAGCAAGATATTATAATGGGATCACAAGTAACTCGTTATAGTAAACTACTTTCCATCTGGCACCAATATACTATTGTGCTCTGATCACAAATGCCACTCGCCACCCAGGCCCTTGCTTTTTACACACACAAGTTAATGATTACTACCTGACTATTTTCTTCACGTCACCACATGTGTAAGATCATGAGAGCTCAATAAATACAGAGACAAAATCCCATTCGGGGCTCTTGTCTCCTCCCAGACACTAGCCTTTCTCTTATTCAATTCTGCATCCACTCTCTTGCTGGACAAGAGAGAACTCCAGACTCATAGTTTGCAACACACAGAGAATCTCAATAGACATGTGTCCAAAGAAGACATACAATGGTGGACAGGTACATGAAAAGATGCTCAACATACCTAATCATCAGGGTAATGCACATCAAAACCACAATGAGTGGTGCCTGGGTGGCTTAGTATGTTAAGTGATTGACTCTTAGTTTCATCTCAGCTCATGATCTCATAGTTGTGAAACTGAGACCCACATTGGGCTCTGCGCTGAGTGCAGAGCCTGCTCTCAGTGCAGAGCCTTCTTAGGACTCTCCCTCTCTTTTGCCCTTCCCTTGTACTCGTGCACACTTTCTCTGTCTCTCTCTAAATAAATAAACTTTTTAAAAACCCACAATGAGATACCACCTCACACTTGTGAGAACAGCTGTATCAAAAATATAAGAAATAATAACCGTTGGTGAGGATGTGGAGAAAACAATGCCCTTGTACACTATTGGTGGAAATGCAAACTCCAGGAGCCACTGTGGAATACAATATGGAAGTTCCTCAAAAAATTTAAGATAGACTGCTCCTGACTCATCGCTGTTTGTCTTATTGAGGAACAAGTCGTTCAGGAAGCCAGGATGCAGCCATGGCTTCTCAAGACACCAGGAAGACACCCATGGAACAAGAGGTGGCAATTCTCCAAATCAGAATTACTATAACCAGCCACAATGTAAAATCTTTGGAGAAGGTATGTGCTGACTTGATCAGAGGCACAAAAGAAAAGTGAAAGGACCAGTTTGGATGCCTACCAAGACTCTCAGAATCATTACAAGAGAAACTCCTTGTGGTGACGGTTCTAAGACTTGAGATCGTTTTCATATGAGGATCCATAAGCGACTCACTGATTTGCACAATCCTTCTGAGATTTTTAAACAGATTACTTCCATCAGTATTGAGCCAGGAATTGAGGTTGATGTCACCATTACAGATGCTTAAATCAACCTTTTTAATAAATTGATTATAAGGTAAAAGAAAAATTAAAAATAGACCTACCATATGATCTAGCAATTCCACTTCTGAGGATTTATCTGAAGTAACTCTAAAAGATATACACACGGGGCACCTGGGTGGCTCAGTTGGTTAAGCGCCTGACTTTGGCTCAGGTCATGATCTCGTGGTCCGTGAGTTCGAGCCCCGCATCAGGCTCTGTGCCGACCGCTCAGACCTGGAGCCTGTTTCAGATCCTGTGTCTCCCTCTCTCTCTGACCCTCCCCCGTTCATGCTCTGTCTCTCTCTGTCTCAAAAATAAATAAACGTTAAAAAAAAAATTAAAAGATATACACAACCCCATGTTCACTATAGCATATACATATGTGTGTATATATATATATATATATATATATATATATATATATATATAGCATATATTATAAAGGAATAAGACGGAAATAACTTGTGTCCACTGGCAGGTAAATGACCAAAGAAATTGTGGTAATAATATATACAATAGAATATTCTTCAGTCATAAAAAAGAATGGAATCCTGCCGTTTGCAATATCAGTGGCCTTGAGGGCATTGTGCTAAGTGAAACAAGTCACACAGAGAAAGACAAATGCCATATGATTTTGCTTATATGTGGAATCTTAAAACAAAACAAAAAACAAAATAACAAGCTCACAGATACACAGAACAGATTGGTGGTTGCCAGAGGTGGGGTGGGTGGTCAAAACAGGTGCCAGGAGTCAAAAGCTACAAACTGCTAGTTATAAGATAAATAAGTCATGGGGATATAATGTACAGCATGGTGACTATGGTTAATAACACTAGATTGCATATTTGAAAGTTGCTAAGAGAGTAAATCTTAAAAGTTCTCATCACAAAAAAATTCTGTAATTACGTATGATGAAAGATGTTAACTAGACACTGTAGTGAGCATTTTGCAATATATACAAACACAGAAATCATTATGCTGTATACCTGAAACTAACATAATGTTGTACATCAATTATACCTCAATAAAAACAAAGGAAAAGAAAGGGCAAAGCATTCCTTGTACCATCTCAGTAGAGAATGTGCCTGTTGAGCAAGTCAAATTTTATAAGGCTCTACACATGTCTCAGAATAACTCTGAGAGTGCTGAGAAAACACCAAGAGATCAAGGGGAAAAGAAATTTTGGAGATTATGTGAATTCAGAAATTCAGAATCTGTGTATTTCTATAAACTAACAAAAATAAAACTATTTAGATTTATATACTGTTTTCAAACCATAAACACCAAGCACAGGAGTAAATCTAACGAAAGTTGTAAACATTTGGGGCACCTGGCTGGTTCAGTCAGTAGAGCACATGACTCTTGATCTTGGGGTTATGATTTTAAGCCCCATGTTGGGTGTAGTGATTACTGGAGGTGGAGGGGGGGATAAGGTTGTAAACATTCTTACAGGGAAAATTTTAGGACTCACCAAAATACAATTATTTTTCCCAATCTGATCTATATCTTCAAAGTAATCCCAATTAAAACCCCAACAGTTTTTGTTTTGTGTGAAGGGGAAAAGACTTGAAAGTTGATTCTGAAGCTTATATATAATTGCAAAGATCAAGAATAGCTTACAGACAGTCTTTTAAAAATACTAGGTTAGGAGGGCACCTGGGTGACTCAGTCGGTTAAACATCTGACTTCGGCTCAGGTCATGACCTCATGGTTTGTGAGTTCAAGCCCCACATGGGGCTCTCTGCTGTCAGCGCAGAGTCCACTTCAGATCCTCTGTCTCCCTCTCTCTCTCTTCCCCTCCCCCACTCATGCATGCACCCTCTCTCAAAAATAAACAAACATACCACAAACCAGCAGAAGACAGGATATAATAAAGATAAGAGCAAAAATCAATGCTATCGAAACCAAAAAAAACCAAACAAACAAACAAAAAAAAAAAACCAATAGAACAGATCAATGAAACCAGAAACTGGTCCTTTAAGAGAATTAACAAAATTGATAAACCACTAGCCAGTCTGATCAAAAAGAAAAAGGAAAGGACCCAAATAAATAAAATCAAGAATGAAAGAGGAGAGATCACAACCAACACAGCAGCAGAAATAAAAACAATAATAAGAGAATATTATGAGCAATTATATGCCAATAAAATGGGCAATCTGGAAGAAATGGACAACTTCCTAGAAACATACACAACACCAAAACTAAAACAGGGAGAAATAGAAAATTTGAACAGACCCATAATCAGTAAGGAAATCGAATTAGTAATCAAAAATCTCCCAAAAAACAAGAGACCAGGACCAGATGACTTTCCAGGGGAATTCTACCAAACATTTAAGGAAGAATTAACACCTATTCTCTTGAAGCTGTTCCAAAAAATAGAAATGGAAGGAAAAAAACTTCCAAACTCATTCTATGAAGCCAGCATTACCTTGATTCCAAAACCAGACAGAGACCCCACTAAAAAGGGGAACTATAGACCAATTTCCCTGACGAACATGGAGGCAAAAACCCTCAACAAGATATTAGCCAACTGGCTCCAACATCACATTAAAAAAATTATTCACCACAACCAAATGGGATTTATACCTGGGATGCAGGGTTGGTTCAATATCCACAAAACAATGTGATTCATCATATCAATAAAAGAAAGGACAAGAGCCATATGATCCTCTAAACAGATGCAGAGAAAGCATTTGACAAAATACGGCATCCTTTCTTGATAAAAACCCTCAAGAAAGTAGGGATAAAAGGATCATACCTCGAGATCATAAAAGCCATATATGAATGACCCAACGCTAATATCATTCTCAATGGAGAAAAACTGAGAGCTTTCCCCCTAAGGTCAGGAACAAGACAGGGATGTCCACTCTCGCCACTGTTATTCAACATAGTATTGGAAGTCTTAGCCTGTGCAATCGGACAACACAAAGAAATAAAAGGCATCCAAATTGGCTAGGAGGAGGTCAAACTTTCACTCTTCGCAGATGACATGATACTCTGTACGGAAAAACCTAAAAATTCCACCAAAAGACTGCCAGAACTGATTCATGAATTCAGCAAAGTGACAGGATATAAAATCAATGCACAGAAATCGGTTGCATTCCTATATACCAACGATGAAGCAACAGAAAGAGAAATCAAGGAATCGATCCCATTTACAATTGCACCAAAAACTATAAAATACTTAGGAATAAATCTAACCAAAGAGGTGAAAAATCTATATGCTGAAAACTATAGAAAGCTTATGAAAGAAATTGAAGAAGACACAAAAAAATGGAAAAAGATTCCATCCTCATGGATTGGAAGAACAAATATTGTTAAAATGTCAATACTACCCAAAGCAATCTACATATTCAATGCAATCCCTATCAAAATAACACCAGCATTCTTCACAGAGCTATAACAAATAATCCTAAAATTTGTATGGAACCAGAAAAGACCCCAAATAGCCAAAGCAATCTTGAAAAAGAAAACCAAAGCAGGAGGTAACCACAATCCCAGACTTCAAACTATACTACAAAGCTGTAATCATCAAGACACTATGGTACTGGCACAAGAACAGACACTCAGATCAATGGAACAGAAGAGAGAATCCAGAAATGGACCCACAAACGTGTAGCCAACTAATCTTTGACAAAGCATGAAAAAATATCCAATGGAATAAAGACAGTCTCTTCAGCAAGTGGTGCTGGGAAAACTGGACAGCGACATGCAGAAGAATGAACCTGGACCACTTTCTTACACCATCACAAAAATAAACTCAAAATGGATGAAAGACCTAAATGTAAGACAGGAAGCCATCAAAATCCTTGAGGGGAAAGTAGGCAAAAACCTCTTTGATCTTCACCGCAGCAACTTCTTACTCAACATATTTCCAGAGGCAAGGGAAACAAAAGCAAAAATGAACTACTGGGACCTCATCAAAATAAAAAGCTTCTGCCTAGCGAAGGAAACAATTGGCAAAAATAAAAGGCAACCGTCAGAATGGGAGAAGATATTTGCAAATGACATATCAGATAAAGGGTTAATATCCAGTCTATAAAGAACTTATCAAACTCAACATCCAAAAAATAAATAATCCAGTGAAGAAATGGGCAAAAGGCATGAACAGACATTTCTCCATAGAAGACATCCAGATGGCCAACTGACACATGAAAAAATGCTCAACTTCACTCATCATCAGAAAAATACAAATCAAAACCACAATGAGATACGACCTTACACCTGTCAGAATGGCTAACATTAACAACTCAGGCAACAACAGATGTTGGTGAAGATGCGGAGAAAGAGGATCTCTTTTGCATTGTTGGTGGGAATGCAAGCTGGTACAGCCACTGTGGAAAACAGTATGGAGGTTCTTCAAAAAACTAAAAATAGAACTACCTTATGACCCAGCAATTGCACTACTAGGTATTTATCCAAGGGATACAGGGGTGCTGTTTCGAAGGGACACATGCACCCCCATGTTTATAGCAGCACTACAGACAATAGCCAAAGTATGGAAAGAGCCCAAATGTCCACTGATGGATGAATGGATAAAGAAGATGTGGTATATATATACAATGGAGTATTACTCAGCAATCAAAAAGAATGGAATCTTGCCATCTGCAACTACGTGGATGGAACTGGAGGGTATTATACTAAGGGAAATTAGAGAAAGACAAATATCATATGACTTCACTCATATGAGAACTTTAAGAGACACAACAAATGAACATAAGGGAAGGGAAACAAAAATAATATAAAAACAGGGAGGGGGACAAAACATAAGAGACTCATAAATATGGAGAACAAACAGAGGGTTACAGGAGGAGGTGTGGGATGGCGGATGGGCTAAATGGGTAAGGGGCACTAAGGAATCTACTCCTGAAATCATTGTTGCACTATATGCTAACTAATTTGGATGTAAATTAAAAATAAATAAAGTTAAAACTTAAAAATAAACAAATGAACAAACATTAAAAAAAACTGAAAAATAAAAAAAGGCTCAGGGTGCTTGGTAGCTGTTGGTTAAGCATCCAACTCAGGTGATGATCTCATGGTTTGTAAATCCGAGCCCCATGTCAGGCTCTGTGCTGACAGTGTGGAGCCTGCTTTGGATTCTCTCTCTCCTTCTCTCTCTACCCCTCCCCTGCTTGCTCTCTCTCAAAAATAAATAAATAAACTTAAAAAAAAAAAAAAAGGCTCTGGTCCTGGTCTCATGGTCTCACAATCGATGAGACTGACCCCCACATCAGGCTCCACACCCAGTGTGGAGAGCTTAGGATTCTCTCTCTTCCTCTGCCCCTCCTTTGCTCAGGCATGCTCTCTCTCAGGAAAAAAAAAAAAATTAAAAAAATTACTAGGTGAGACCTTACTTAAATTTAAATCTCAGGCTTTACTGTCAAGCTATATAATCAGGACTTTGTAGCAGGGACAAATCAACCACAGGCACAAAGTAGAAGCCCAGAAACAGACCTTAGCTTAAATGGACCCTTGATGAATGATAAAGTTGAGGATACACAGAAGTCCTTCCAGTAAACTGTGCTGGCACAACTGGATATCCACATGGAAAAAAAAAAAAAAAAAAAAAGAAACTCACATGACACACAAAAATCACTTTCAAATGGTCTAGAGAAAGAAGTATGAATGGCAAAATAATAAAGCAGTGAAGGCAATACAGAGTATCTTCATGACCTCAGGAAATGAAAAGATCCCTTAAAACATGACAGAAAAGATATATAAAAAAGACTGATCATTTTTACTAAGTTAAAGTTTAAAACACTGTAATTCATCAAAAGATACCAGAGTGAAAAAAGTGAGCCACAAAGAGGGAGAAGATACAGATGCCTCAAAATAGGTCCTAAACAGCAACAGAAATTAGGAAATATAAATATAAAGCACAGTGAGCTATGGCTACACCCCCACCACAAAGCACAGTGTTGGTGAGATGTGGGGTAACAAATCCAAACATGGTCAGTGAGAGCACAAACGAGTACAACCAATTTACAAAGCCATTACCTCGCAAAATGGAAGATTCTCTTATCTTTTGACCAGCAACCTGTTCCCAATTATATACCTAAAATAATGGTTATCAGAGTGTGACCCCTGGACCAACAGCATCAACCGAGAACTTACTTGAAATACAAATTGAGCATGACTCCAGACCTACTGAATCAGAAACTGATGGTAGAATCTGGCCATCCTGTTTACCAAGCCCACCATGGCATTCTGATGCAGGCTCAAACTTGAGAACCACTGTGTGCTAAACTATGCATATGAGAGTGTTCATCACGTTCAAAAACTGGAAACAGCCCAAATGCCCATCAACAGAATGGATAAATTGTGGAATATTCTTATAATGTGGTATTATAGAACAAGAAAAATGAGCAAGCTACAACTATAGACAATAACACGAAGGAATCTTGAAACCTTGAGAGAGGTACCTGGGTGGGTGGCTCAGTCGATTAAGGGTGTGACTCAGTTTCAGCTCAGGTCATGGTTTCATGGTTTGTGAGTTCAAGCCCAACACTGGGCTCCGCACTGTCAGGGCAGAGCCTGCTTGGGATTCTCTCTCTGCCCCTCCCCTGCTTATGTTTACTCTCTCTCTCTCAAAATAAATAAATCAACATTATAAAAATATCCTGAGAGAAAAAATTCGAGACACAAAAGAATACATACAATTTCATTTATATAAAGGCAGAGGCCAAACTAAACTATATTGTTTGGTAATGCAACTTAACTGGTAAAAATGTAAACAAATTTGAGAAAATGATTACTATTAAGGTAGGACAGCAGTTTACTCTAGGAAAGAAGGAGTGGGTGTGATTAGGAAAGGATATGTAAAAAAAAAAAAAATCACTACTTATGTTCTTTTTTTAAAAAAAAAGGAAAGGATACGTAAAAGTGACTTCTGAGGTATTGACAATATGCTATTTCTTTACCCGGGGTAGGGGATGGTGATTACATGTTTATTTCAAAATTATATGATTAACAGTACATTTTATGCACCTTTCTGCACCTGTGTTATATCTAACAGTTTTATTTTTTTTTTTTAATTTTTTTTTAACGTTTATTTATTTTTGAGACAGAGAGAGACAGAGCATGAATGGGGGAGGGTCAGAGAGAGGGAGACACAGAATCTGAAACAGGCTCCAGGCTCTGAGCTGTCAGCACAGAGCCCGACGCGGGGCTCGAACTCACGGACCGTGAGATCATGACCTGAGCCGAAGTCGGACGCTTAACCGACTGAGCCACCCAGGCGCCCCCAGTTTAATTTTTTTTTTAAGCAAACATATTCCCTTCTCAAGGTCCCACATCTAAAGCAGTACAGTAATTAGCGAAACTAAACAAGAGTTAGAGGTCACAGAACTTCATTTTAAGCCATGGTTAACTTGCTTCAGAGGATGAAATAAGGCAGGCCTGCAGAGTACTCTACAGATTATACAGTAAACACAGTCAGGGTGCTGGATCCCTTTTCTGTGGGATCAGGAAGGGCAGACCTCAGCAGCTATGCTGGAACTCTTGTGACCCCCCTCCAAGTCCCAGTGGATTAGGACAGAAGAAGAAACCTGAGTCACACCGGACCAACCAGATTCATTCTCCCAGGACTGAATTTTGAGCTGAGATACAGACTGAACAGGCTTTGGAGGCTGAAGTACCAATAAGGACCACTCAGAGGAAGGGTCCAAACCACTGCTGAATAGGTTCCTCCCATTATACCCTGGCTTCAACCTTGCCCCCAAGGCCTAATAGATTCTATAAAAAATTTCTACAGGTTAGTTAGCATCATAGGCTACAAGCAGTAAAAACCCAGTTCAAATTAGCTTAAGGAAAAAATAGTATAACCGTAACAACCCTTCAACAAAATTGACAAGCTAGGGAAAAAAAGAGAGAGAGAAGATATAGATCACTAAAAGTAGGAATAAAAGAGAGGGCATTACCACTGACTTCTCATAAATTAAAAGAATTATAAAGGAGGAGACCCTGGGCGGCTCAGCTTGGTTAGTAAACCACAGTCTTTCTCGTAAATTCCTTCCTTTCGTCAAGGTTAGCCAGAGCTGATTCTGCTATTTGGAATCAAAAGAACCTTAGTATAGGCTATAAGCAACCACGGTAAGAAGTAGGAGAAAGATACAACAGCCAGTGAGCCTTGATGTTAGAACTTCTAACCTCAGGATTCCCCAAACACCAAAAAAGGAATGTTAAGAGAAATCAGAACTCCTGGGGAAAGGGAGGGCCCAGAGCACCATCCAGCATCCGGACCACAGCTGCTCTGTCTTGCACCACAAACAGCAATTCCCAGCCCTTCTTCCCTGGCACCCACACCAGTGTCCCCACAACATATGAGATGTTCAAGATGAAGCATAAGGTGGCTGTACTCAGGGTGCCCCAGAGCTCAGGTCCTGTGGCAACTACTGTGATTCACATCAAGACATAGGTGCCTGTCCACATTGTCTGGTCCCTGTTCAACACAATCTTCATGAACTTGTGCTGCCTGGCCTTCATGGCATTCACCTACTTCATGAAGTCTAAGTACCGAAAGATGGCAGGTGATGCTGGGGCCCAGGTCTACACCTCCACCACCAAGTGCCTGAACATCTGGGTCCTGGGCTTGGGCCTCCTTCTGACCATTACAATACATTATTACTTTTGCCACTGGCTCACTGACAATTTTCGAAGCAATTTCAGAGATCATAAAACATTACAGAAGCTATTAGCAGCTGCCAATAGCCTGAGGCTCTCACTCCTTCCACAGCATTTTATATACATGTCAGTCTACAATTGAATTCAATAAAGCACTTGTGTGTGTGGAGGGGGGGGGATAACTTCCACGGGAAAATCGTCATTCTTGCTCAAAATAAAAATTTTAATGACGGATATTTTCACACACTCAAAATGGTTTTGAACTGTAACATAAAGTATGAAATGTGCATTATACTCTACATTCTAGATGAGAAACCTAAAACAACAAAAAAATCCTTACCTGAAGTTCCTTTCTCACCATTCATGATTTAGGAAAAAAAACTACTTATTTATTATTTATTATTTTTATAGACAAAATGTTTACATGTTTTTATACGGGCCATAATTTCAGTTTTTTTGTTTTTTTGTCAAGTCCTATTACTCACCTAGAGTCCACCTTCCTCTGCATTCTCTGCTTAATTCCTTTTGGATGGAAATTTGACCAGCGGCTTGATATATGCTTCTTAGTGAGCAGATTCTTCATGAATCAAAAAAGTCTTTGATCTTCCCCTTTTAAGAAAAAGAAGGAAAAGGAGAGTAAATTACCTGAAGCCTATTAGCAGCCACATTTCTGAACAGGTACATGCCAGCTTCTAATCTCCTGCCCTCCCTTAACTCAACAACAGATGAACATAGCAAGTCTGAATTTTTTTTACTTGCATTTTTGAAAAGTTATAAGAAAGGAAACTGGGAGGAGAGAAAATGACACCAAAAGGCTATAACTGGCAGCACCCCTGGATGGCTCAGCCAGTTAAGCATCCAACTCTTGATTTTGGCTCAGGTCATAATCTCATGGCTCCTGAGATCAAGCCCAGGGTCAAGCTTCATGCTGTCAGTGCAGAGCCTGCTTGGGATTCTCTCACCCTCCCTCTCTGCCCCTCCCCAATTCATGCTTGCTCTCTCTAAATAAACAAACATTAAAAAAAAAAAAAAAAGGCTATAACTGGCTCATTCTTCCTGTCCAGGTGATGTTACAAGACCTCCAACTTCCCTTCATAAGAACACCAGAAGAAGACAAGATTTCTTATTTTTTGCCTAGACTAATTCTTTTGGTTGTTACATGTAAGAATCTCCAAGCCGGAAGGGCACCTAGGTGGCTCAGTTTGTTAAGTGTCCGACTTCGGCTCAGGTCATGATCTCATGGTTCATGAGTTTGAGCCCTATGTCAGGCTCTGTAATGACAGCTTAGAGCCTGGAGCCTGCTTCAGATTCTGTGTCTCCCTCTCTCGCTGCCCCTCCCCTATTCACACTCTGTTTCTCTCTCTCAAAAATAAATAAACATTAAAAAAAATTTTTTTAAGAATCTCCAGGCTGGGAATACAAGCTGGTGCAGCCACTGTGGAAAACAGTATGGAGGTTCCTCAAAAAACTAAAAATAGAACTACCTTATGACCCAGCAATTGCACTATCAGGTATTTATCCAAGGGATACAGGGGTGCTGTTTTGAAGGGACACATGCACCCCCATGTTTATAGCAGCACTATCAACAATAGCCAAAGTATGGAAAGAGCCCAAATGTCCATCGATGGATGAATGGATAAAGAAAATCTGGTGTATATATACAATGGAGTATCACTCAGCAATCAAAAAGAATGAAATCTTGCCATTTGCAACTAGGTGGATGGAACTGGAGGGTATTATGCTAAGTGAAATTAGTCAGTCAGAGAAAGACAAAAATCATATGACTTCACTCATATGAGGACTTTAAGAGACACAACAGATGAACATAAGGGAAGGGAAACAAAAATAATATAAAAACAGGGAGGGGGACAAAACATAAGAAACTCATAAATATGGAAAACAAACTGAGGGTTATGGGGGGGTTGTGGGATGGCGGATGGGCTAAATGGGTGAGGGGCACTAAGGAATCTACTCCTGAAATCATTGTTGCACTATATGCTAATTTGGATGTAAATTTTAAAAAATAATAAAAAATAAAACAAGTTAAAATAAAAAATAAATTTAAATAAATTAAAAAAAAAAAATCTCCAGGCAGTTTTTGGTCAATAGTAAATTACTATATACAGTCCCCATTTTCAGTGGGTGATAATTTCTACTAGTTATATTCATTACAAACTAAATAACATGTTTTTATTTATTTCTTTTTTTCTTTAATGTTTATTTATAGGAGAGAGAGAGAGAGAGAGAGCACGCACGCGAGCAGAGGAGGGGCAGAGGGAAAAAGACGGAGGCAGAATGTGAAGCAGGCTCCAGGCTCTGAGCTGTCAGCACAGAGCCCGACATGGGGCTTGAACTCACAAACCATGAGATCATGACCTGAGTCTAAGTCAGCCGCTCGACTGACTGAGCCACCCAGGCACCCCTTATTCATTTCTTGATGCAAAGAATAGCCATGTTGTGGGTTGGATTGCGTCCTCCCCAAAGATATGCTAGAGTCCCAACCCCTAGTACCTATGAATGTGACCTGATTTGGAAATAGAATCTTTGCAGATGTAATTCAGATGAGATCACACTGGAATAAGGTGGGCCCTTAATCCAATATGATTGGCATCCTTATAAACAAAGATGAGAAACAGGGACAGATACACACAAAAGGAGAATGCCATGTGAATACAGACAAACAGGGAGAACAGCATGTGATGATGAAAGCAGAGACTGGAATGATGTGTCCATAAGCCAAGGAACATCAAGGGCTGCTGGCAAGGAACACCAAGGGCTAAGAAAAGCACATGGAACAGACCCTCTTCCAGAGCCTTCAGAAAGAGGATGGCCCTGTTGACATCTTGATTTCAGATTTCTGGCTTCCAGAACTATGAGACAATACATTTCTGTTGTTTTTAAGCCACCCAGTGTATACCATTTTGTCACAGCAGCCTTTGGAAACTAATTCAAGTAGTAAGACAAAGGAGTAAGATTTAAGTACATGGTGGAAGAAAGCTAATAGGGCGGACTTGTCCTATGTCGAGTAATTGTGAGGCATTCGTAAAAAGACATTCATTCTAAAAGAATAAAATCACCCTTATAATCAAGGTCATATATTTCAATGACAATCAGAAAAGGAATTAGCTAGAGAAGAGAGTTAATCTGTACAAAAAATAGTCCTTACTGACATCAAACATTTGTCCTCCTACTCTTTCTAGTATCACATTCCAAGTAACAAAGGTCACCATTAGCGACTATTTCTGTAAATTAAAGGATAATCAAATAGGGATTTTTGGCTAAATACTGTTATAATAAATGGGTCATTGCCTTGGGTATATGTCTTGTTATAATGATTCCATGGAATGTTATCCGCGGTCAAAGATTCCCTTTTGTTATATACTCTGTGCCAACATTTCAACTACTTGTGACTATCTGCTTTCCCTACTAGAATATAAATCCCATGAAAACAGGAAAACAGAAACATATCTGACCTTCTTACCACTATATCTCCAATATCTAAAGCAATGTCTGGAACTTGACAGATGAGATATATAAATACTGGAAAGACCCAGACAGATCTCAGTAAGGGTATGTATGAATATGAACTTGCTCCTGAGTTGGAATACACATAATAACCAAATACAAAAGATAATCCAAGAAAAATGAGATTAGTAGGTGTGGACTCCCAGTTAAACCCATATATTGACATCCTAAGATGATAGTAAAGGATAAAAGGGTATAAACCCTAAGGTCCAAGAGATAGAAGAGACCATAGAAAAGATTTCCACAAATCTTTGCAAGAAAATGGAGGAAAATTAACTGGCCTAACATTTTGAGAAGTGAATATCTACAGTGTGGGATACAAAAGACAGCAGGCCCATAGAATCCCAGAAGAGCTGAGAACTAGAAGGAATAAGGAATGGCTCCCACAATCATAGCTATAGGCCACAAATGAGAGGACTGAATGAAAGTCTATATGGTGAGCATTTGGGGGCCCTGGTCTCCTCCCAACCCCTGCCAGGCAGGGTATCCAACTGCTTCTCCACACTCTGCTTCCAGAATTCTGGCAGCTAGACTGGTACCTCCCAATCAGGGAGGAGATGGGAAGATGGGAAGGATTCAGGAGAGATGGGAGATGGGAAGAATTTTTGCAGAAGATGCTAAGAATGAACAGCCCTGAAGATTCTTATACCCGTGCCTACCTCCCTCAGTGAAAATGTAGGCTTGCCCTTAGAGAAAAGCTCACAAACCTACAAGTCCTGCTCAGACACTAGGAGCTTCCAAATCATTTCTCAGTTGCTGACACTTAAGTACGAATGGACAATCAAGAATCACAAGACATGTAGATGTGACCTCCAATAAGATGTGACCTCCAATTCCAAAAACAGGAATCTGAG
This sequence comes from Neofelis nebulosa, assembly GCF_028018385.1. NCBI lineage: Eukaryota > Metazoa > Chordata > Mammalia > Carnivora > Felidae > Neofelis > Neofelis nebulosa. Next base: position 73,869,466 of record NC_080792.1, on the reverse strand, counting down.
GAAGTGCCACAACCTATGACGTATTCCTGCCAAGAACTTGAATCTAAATATCAACAAGCCTCATCTACAATGAAGTACCAACTTATAAAAAATGGAGGGAACAAATAAAAATGATTCTGCACTCTGCAAAATCAATGATGTAGGAAACCACAAGACTAACAACCAGTTCCTTCAATAAGTGAACAGCAAAGGAAAGAGAGGGAAACTTATACATTAAAAGACACTAAAGGGGTGCCTTGCTGGCTCAGTCAGGGGAACATGTGACTCAATCTTGGATTGTGAGTTCAAGCCCCACGTTGGGTGTAGAGATTACTTTAAAAATTAAAAAAAAAAAAAAAAAAAAAGACACTTAAGATGCATAGCAACCAAATGCAACATATGGACTTTGACTTTGGATCTTGATTTTCGACCTTGATTTTAACAATCTAACTACAAACCAACTGTCAGACAAAAAAACATGAAACAGGGATGCCTGGCTGGCTCAGTTGGAAGAGTGTGTGACCCTTGACCCTGGGGTTGTGAGTCAAAGCCCAACGCTGGGTGTAGAGATTACTAAAAATAAATAAATAAACTTTGGGGGCACCTGAGTGGGTCCACTGGTTAAGCATCCAACTCTTAATTCGGCTCAGGTCTTGAACTCAGGGTTATGAGTTCAAGCCCCACTTTGGGCTCCACACTGGGCAAGAAGCCTACTTTAAAAAAGAAAAAAGAAAAAAGAAAAATAAACTTAAAAAAACATGGAACAATCAGGGACATGTAAACTTTTTTTTTTTTTTTTTTTTTGAGAGAGAGAGAGAACACGTGAGCAGGGGAGGGGCAGAGACAGAGAGGAACAGAGGATTTGAAGCAGGCTCTGTGCTGACAGCTGAGAGCCTGATGCAGGGCCCAAACTCACTAACCATAAGATCATAGCCTGAACCAAAGTTAGAAGCTTAACTGACTGAGCCAACCAGGCACCCCTAAACTTTTTCTACACTAAAAAATATTTTAATAAGTTATTAAGGAATTACCATTAAGGTTTTTACTGTGATAGCAGTGTTGGTTGTTTTTTAAAACAGCACCTCATCTTTTACAGAATATACCAAAAAAATTACAGATAAGTTAGGATAAATCTGAGCACTAAAATTGTTAAGGACAGTAATAAAACCCATAGAATAAAATGGCTATTCATGAGTCAGGGCTGAAAATAAACAAATGAAGAGACAGATACATGTGGGAGAAGGGAGGGCTCATCCATACACAGAATGCTCACTGAGAAATGTGGAAGAGGTAGGGTTGGAAAAACCCCATCTTGCAACCATCATGAAGGAAAAGACTTTTTAAAATGGGAGGGAAAGTAGTAAACGTGGATAAAGGTATATGGGGGGGGTTTCCTCTGTGATGGGTACATATAATAAGTGCTTGAAACATTTCATAACAAAATGTTTCTTAAAATTCTGGATGAAACAAAGACAATATGGGGAACACAAGAAAAAACCAACAACAACAAAAAGACAACTCTTATAGTTAATATCCTCAAAAACATAAAGAGTACATACTATAGAATAATATAATCCATTGAATAAAATAAGGGTTATTTAAAAGAAAACAAAAGAAGAACAAGAAACAGGAGAGCTAAAACATTAGAAGGTGGCTGATAACATTGAAGAAATGTACCAGACAGAGAAAGGGAGGGGGGAATGACAAAAGGAAAAAAAAGTTAGAAAATCAGAGGCTCAATCCAGGGGATCAGATATGCAACTAGCAGGTATTCCAGAGAGAGATGAGAGTGAAAGAGGAAGAAATGATCAAAGAAATAAGAAGAAAGTCTCTCAAAATTGAAATAAATCCTCAGATGAGAGGTGCTGCACAGAGGCTAAATGTCAGAGTAGATCAAACACTTTTTCCCACGTGCACGGAGAAAAAGCTTAGGCTACCCGGTTCTTGAGAAGTTACAGGAAAACTAGACATTGTCAAAATTAAAAACAGTTGTGTTTCAAAGGACACAAAGGACATCAAGGAAGTGAAAACACCACTCACTGGGAGAAAATATTTGCAAATCTGCTAAGAGACACATCTAGTTTATATTTTTAAAAATTCCTACAACTCCATAAAAAACCCCAATTTAAAAATGGACAAGGGATATGAATAGACATTTCTCCAAAGAAAATACATAAATGGCCAATAAGCACATTACAGATGTTCAACATTATTAGCCATCAGGAAAATGCAAATCAAATAAGATAACCATTAGGATGGCTGTAATCGAAAAGACAAAGATTAGGGCACCTGGCTGGCTTAGTTGGAGGGAGCAATGTGATCTCAGGGTCTTGAATTCAAGTCCCATGTTGGGTGTAGAGATTAAACTTCAAAATAAAAAGACAAAAAGATAGTAAGTGTTGGTGAGGATGTAGAGAAAGTGAAACCCTCATACACTGATGGTGATAATATAAAAAGGTGCAAGCCACTTTGGAAAACTGGCAGTTCCTCTAAAAGATAAATAGAGTTACCATTTGATCCAGCAGTTCCATTCCTATGTACATAGCCAAAAGAACTCAAAACAAACGTCTATACAAAAACTTGTACATGAATGTTCACGGCGACATTAATAATAGCCAAAAAAATAAGAGCCAAAAAAGTGAAAACCCAAATGTCCATCAACTCATGGATGGGCAAACAAAATATGGTATAACCATACCATGAAATATTATGCAACCATAAAAAGAAACACAGTACTGTTACATGTTAAAATATGGTTGCATGCTAAAACATGCTAAGTGAAAGAAGCCAATTACAAAGACCTATAACATCATACAATTCCACTTATATGAAATGTCCAGAACAGATAAATCTATGAGTCATAAAGTAAATTCCTGGCTGTCTAGGGCTGGGAGGATTGAAGGGAAAAGGGAATTACTACTAACATATAAGGGTTTCTTTTTTGGATGGTGAAAATGTTCTACAATTGAGTATGGTGAGATGGTTGCATAACAATAGATTTAAAAAATACTGAACACTTTCAATTAGTGAATTGTATCATATGTGACTTACATCACAATAAAGCTGTTTAAGGAAGAAAAAGAGAAGGAGGAAGTAGAAGTAGCAGTTATTACAGGAAAAGGTATCCCAAAAACCAAGGAAGCAAATTAAGGGGAAAAAAATGGGAATACAGGCAAGAATGAATTCAATACAACATCAAAAAGAAGAAAATCCCAGGATAGATGTGAAAAGAAGTCTCCAGATTAGAACTGAGTACAGCAGGCACAGAGCAACCAGTTCAGATTAGAGAAGAGGAGGATCTCCAAGAAAGAGAGGAAATTGACCGTTTTTAGAGTAATTTTGCAGAAAATTACTGATAGGCATAAAAGAAATGCTGAATCACTCAGAAAAAAAAATTAGTGATCTGTGTATGGAATACCAGGCAAATGAGAAAAGAAGATAATTATTAATTCTCAGAAAAAATAATGAGATGGAGAAGAAAGAGTTGCAGTACTCTACTTGATTTAGCTATGAAATGTTATAGAACATTGATCATTAATTTAAAAAAAATTTTTGCTAAGTTTATTTATTTATTGAGAGAGAGAGAAAGAGAGCGTGTGCGTGCACATCTGAGCGGGGGAGGGGCAGAGAGAGAGGGAGATAAAGAGAATCCCAAGCAGGCTCCTCACCATCAGTGCAGAGCCTGATGGGGGGCTCAAACTCACCAACCATGAGATCAGACCTGAGTCCAATTTTAGTATATGTGCTGCCGAAGCGAGCACAGATCAGACCTGAGTCCAAAACCAAGAGTCAGATGCTTAACCAACTGAGCCACCCCAGAGCCCCGACCATTAATTTAACATTAAATTAACACATAACCACAGTGGCGATAAGATGGAAGGAAAACTGAGCTAAGCACTTATCTTCCACAAGAAGCAGTCAATACTTTATGTGTAAAACTAAAAAATCAGGAAATATCACCCATAAGGATATTTACTTCCAACTTCCAGGAGAGCCAGAGAAAGACCTAGCAGAATGGAAATTATAACTGGGGAATAGGGCTATTTTCTATTACAAACTTTTAATATTAGTTTTTAAAAATCACGTATATTTGCCCACTGCCGGCGGGTCTACTAGAGGCCTGAGGGCTCCGCCTCCTCGGTTGAGCGGCGAGAGCATGTCCTTCCGACGAACTTCTTTTTTTTTTTTTTTTAATTTTTTTTTTTTTAACATTTATTTATTTTTGAGACAGAGAGAGACAGAGCATGAACGGGGGAGGGTCAGAGAGAGAGGGAGACACAGAATCTGAAACGGGCTCCAGGCTCTGAGCAGTCAGCAAAGAGCCCGATGCGGGGCTCGAACTCACATACCGCGAGATCGTGACCTGAGCCAAAGTCGGACGCTCAACTGACTGAGCCACCCAGGCGCCCCCGGACGAAGTTAACTTCTTAAAGAAGTTTCTACGGTATTTTGTGGCTGCTAACAATGAGAAATGAGTAAGCCTATGAAAGAAAAGCGAAGAAAGGCCTATATTTATATCTTAAGCCCCAGAATAAGTTTCAACTACTTCTTCCAGGAAGGCTTCTCTGACATTAGAAGTCTCATACTTTCAACGCACTTAGTTAGGCGGGTACCACTAAATCTAAAACGAATAGACCAAAAACAAAACAAAACAAAACACCACTAATGAAGCGGGTACTCTGTGCCAAGTATAGATAGTACTAAGCATTTTTCATTAATTACCTGCTTTTTAACAACCACCTGAACGGGCGGTAGCCATTTCATTTTCCCAACGAAGTATCTAAGTGAGGTAACTAGCTAAGCTGTAGGGCTGGTACTCAGGTCCCTAACACCATCCGTTCAACATTGACTGCATCTACACAGAGGTTGACAGGAAAGCTGACTAGCCTCTTATGAAATAAAAACGAAGCATTGGTCTCCCACTGCTGGAGAGGCTTCACTGTTTTTGCTCTGTTGGGCCCTTCGGGGATCAGATGGGGACCCTGAGGTCTGTGCACAGAAGTCCCCGGCCCGGCCACGCAGCAGGGAACCGCGCAAGCTAAAGAGCCTTACCGGGACGCACGCACCCGCACCCGCCTTCAGCGCACCAGAATCGCGGGAGGATGCGGCGCCCCGGGGCCTGGGCAACAAGTCGCTGACCGGAAGCAGCCCCGGACGGGAAGGACGCGAGCTCCGCGCTGGGCGAGAAAGGCGGATTCCGCGAGTCCTGCGCGCTCTCTTCACACCTCTTCCACACCCGAATCACAGTCAATGGGTAGGCAGCACCGCTTGCACTTACTTCTAGGGAAGGAAGCGGAGGCTCAGAGAGGAGAGTAGGTTACTGGGCCCAACTCGGAGGGACATGCTCTCGCCGCCCAACCGAGGAGACCGAGCCACTCACAAGCTGGGGACGATTCGATCCAGCCTCATACCTGGACAAGCCGAACCCTCAGGCCTCGCGCCTCCAGAAGCCCCAGCGGGAGTGGGCAGACGTAGCTGGCGCTGCTCTAGCCCCCCGCGGCCACCGCCTGCCTTGGCGCTTCCCGCGCCTCTGCTCTGGAGTCTTGCGCCGGCCCCGCCCCCGTCTCCACGGTGACGCGGCAAGCGTGTGAGACGCCCCATCTGGGACCCTGTAGTTCGCGCAGCTTCCGTCTGGTAGATGACACGCCTCCCTCTGGCAGTCGAGGGGCACCTGCAATGCCGAGCTGGTCCCAAGGTGTGGGGAGGAATGCATCGTTTGGGCAACCCCAAGGAGAGTTTTCGGCCTCCTGGTCCATTCGCTTCTTTCACAGCTCAGCTTCCTAGAGCTACTTTTAGACAAGGGTAGGAGCTGTTTCGAAGCGGATCTCGGAGTTACGCCTCGTGCGGCAAGCACTAGGTATGAGGTTCCCGTCTGGTGGCCCACGATGACGAAGGTTCTCCTCCCCCCACCCCCCCACCTTCAGGCTACCGCGTGAGCCTCTCTGGCTCTTGGTTCTCCACGGTGCGTTCCCAGGCAGTGAGAGCCAGCTCCTAAGGACTAGGGCGCGCACGCGTGGACCAGGGACGTAGTCAATCTGGAAGGGTGAGGAAGGGAGAGATGTCTTTCCGCAGCCCCCGAATTTAACTTATCCCCAGCTGGTATCTTCTCTTAACTCTTCCTTTAAAATTGTAATTAGCAATCACTAATTGTTAGTAAACAGTCGTTAAATTTTTTTTAATGAGTCTATTCCGATCTTTTAAAAATAGGGGTGAGAGAAAGTAGGTGGGGCATCTTTGTATGCTTTTCTCCTATGCTTTATAAAACATTTGAAAGCACATGAGATTTCTGGTGGAGAGAGCAAAGGCTAGCATTTTGTGCTTAAATGCTTGGAAGATTATATATTACAAACATGAGGTAAAATAACTTGTTGAATATCCCTGGATTAGAATCACGCAGGTAATTTGCATTTCTGCTCTGCTTTTTACGTGTGCTAATTTTTGTTGCCAAAAACAAGTTGTTTAAAAGACGTGCCACTTTAGCTGGACACGTGAAACCAATCTTTTAGGGATGACTAATTGAGTGAGTTTCAAAGTCCTAATTAACACTAACATTTACTAAAATTAGTCCTATGAGTACTTTATACTTTCTAGATGATTTGTGGATACTTTATTCCTGTCATGTGCCTTTACTACCAACAACTCTAACTTAGGAAGGGTTATTTTCATTTGAGTTATTATGATGCATATAATTACTCCTGCCAGGAAAAATTAGAACATAACTGTACAGAATAATAGTGCGGTAGCACTTGCATGATTTCATCCGTTTCTGTTTTAAGTACTTCCCGTAAATAAAATCAAAGATATAAAGTTCCAGAAAGGGTAGAGGCTCTGCAAAGAATTTGTTGTGTGGTCTTTTTTCTTTTTTTTAATGTTTATTTTTGAGAGAGAGACAGAATGTGAGTGGGGGAGAGAGAGAGGGAGGCACAGAATCTGAAGCAGACTCCAGGCTTTGAGTTGTCAACACAGAGTCAGTCACAGAGCTCGAACTCACGAACTGTGAGGTCATGACCTGAGCCTATGTTGGATGCTCAACCAACTGAGCCATGCAGGTGCCCCTGTTGTGTGGTCTTCTAAAAGTCCCTTAATTTCTTTATGGTCTTTAACCTGAGTACATGATGCCACATACCTGTGAAACTGTTGAAATTTTATTTTCTCGGAACCAGGGATTACCCTTGGAGCAGGAAAAAATGAACAAGAAAAAGCCCACTTAGAGAGGTGCTGGGTAGTTGAGGTGTAATCCCAACTGAGATGAGGCTGCTCTCAAAATTACCAGGTTTTTACTATTTTCATGTGCTTCTCTACTGCTCTTCGACTGCTAATTTCCCCAACAGACTGAACTTTTGAGTCCCCTTATGCCAAACTATGAGCCAACAATTGAACCTAAACTAAGACCTTACAAATACGTATTAAAGAACAAGAGTAATTTCTTATTCTCTCAAAGAGGCTTCTCATACTGATATTTGAAAATTCATTATTAACTGCAAAGAGGGGCATTGTAGAATTACAAACTATCATTCTTACCAAGGAGAATGATACTCGAAAGCTACAATGAAACAAGGACTTACAAGCATCTAGCTTTTGCATGGCACAGGTGAAAGACATTTATAGATGCCCTCCTTTATTTATTACCTTTATTCCCAGGTACTAATTTCCTTCTCTTTTCACAAGGACAAATTGAGTCTCTGAAAGATAAGGGAGTTAAGACCAAGGTTCTACAAGGTACTGAAGAAGAGCCTGGTGGAAGACTGCATCCCAACTAGACCAGAGGGCCCAGAAAATTAGCACCAGGCCTCTATCATGGTAGCTACATTGCCTTGAGCAGATTTTGTGTGTATCTGTGGTAATTTGAAAATATTCCCACTAATTCTTTGACACTTCTCCCATATAAAAGTAGTCTAAGTCCCCTCCCCTTGGTGACTTCTATCTAAGGAGCAGATAGTTTGTTGTGGCAGAACAGCGAGTGGCTCTAAGGCTAGATTAGAAAAGACAATTCAGCAACCAGCTGCCCTCGGAATCCTGGCACTATGTTGTAAGAAAAGCTCAGGTCACAGAGAGAAGCCATGTGTAAACTTCCATCCAACTGCTCCAGTAGTCCCAGCTGACAGCCACCATCAAACACCAAATATGTGAGTAAGCGAGCCACTAAATGATCCTAGCCCCAAGCTTTCCACCTATTAAATGGAGCAGAGACCATTTAGTTCTAGCTGTCCCCAGTAGTACTGGCCTAAATTGAAGGTTTGGGTACAAAATAATTATTGAGCTAAGCCACTGGAGTTTGGGGATGGTTGATTATACAGCCATACTTGACTAGAGCAATTTTTTTAATGTTATCTCTAATTCCCACTATAAGCCTGAAAAATAGGTACTGCTGTCCCTTTTTGACAGAGGAGTAAACAGGTCCAGGAAGGTGAAATGACTGGCTTAGGTTTCACACTAAGTGGCAGAGCCAGGATTTAAGAGCTTGAAAGAATAGGCCTTCTTCACTACTCCTGATAGCAATGGGATTAGACCATTTCCTCAGTCTTCTGAAGAACCTGGATTCCAAAAGCAGCTTGATTTCTAAAATATTAAGACGAACAATGTTTCATTACTTACAATGTGTCTCTCAGTAGGCTTAAAACACATACACACACAAAACCAGTATAAGGCTTTTTAACCACCTTAACCTTTTTAATCTTGACAACAGCCCCTGTGAGTGGGTTATCTTTCCAATTTTACAGACTACAAAACCAAGGCTAAGGATAAATAAATGGCCTAATTCTCCCCAGCCTGTAGTGTATGGTAGAGCTGGGATGTGAACTCAGGCCTAATTTGCAAACGTTTCCCTCCGCCTCTTGCCTACAAAGATAGTATACACTTTATTCTGTGTTCCAGATGAAAAACGTTTTCATAATTTTCTCGGTTGGCAAGACTCCTAGGAAGGGAATTTAGTGATCACTCAATGCCCAATCCCAATCTACGCCCACACATCATTTCACATCAACCCCAGGCGGTCGCAAGGGACAGAGACTGGGGCTCGTGATATTTCACAGGTGATCACCGTCATACCTTTACTGATCGCTCCTCCCCAGCACGGCAGTTACTCTTCTGTCTCAGAGTAGGGAAATTATGTTTGCATCTGTGTTCGCATTTGCAGTCTCGCCACTGTGCTAAGCGCTTGACACTCGCCCTTCCCCTTCCTGTGCAAGCTATGGAAAGGTTCGAGTTATGATGGGGGAAAAACCCTTTCAATGAATCTGTCAGTCGCCCTTCGCTCAATCGAAAGCAGTCGCGGCAAGTTTGTTAATGCAACAACGCACAATCTCATAAATTTATAGAGAGGGGCCGTTTTAGAAAGGAGAGCGAAAACTCAAAAGTTGTTCGGGCTTTGCCCAACATTACACCCACTAATGAAAAACTTGAGATTCGGGCCCACAACTGGGAAGCTCAAAAGCCCCCAGGTTCTCCTCAGACTGCCACTGCCGAAGCCCCAGGCTTCCCCGCCGTTGCGAACTGTGCGAACGTCGAAGTCGACGCGCTCCCAAGTCGCACCAGGCCGCAGACCCCAGCCCACTTCGCTGGTGCCACCGCCTTCCAGGGAGAACTGCCAGCCTGGGGCCTCGGCCTCCCAGCACCGCCCGCCCCGTTCTGCTCCGCTCCGAAGCGCGCGTGGGAACGCAGAGTCCTCCTCAGGGCTGCCCAGGACGACCGCCTGTGCGCACCTGTAAGGGCTTCTGCGGCCCCCGCCGCCTCCCCCTCCCCGCCGCCGCCATCTCCTCGGCGCCTCCGCTTCCCCGCCGCCGGACGCACGCAAGGGCCGGCGCCCCAGGAGCGCGCCGAGATGTTTCTCTTTTCCGCCCGGCACTGCCGCGGCCACCTCACATCCGGGCGCGCGGCGGCGAAGGCGGTGCTGGGGCCCGGGTGCGTGGAGGGAGTTATTAAGGGGGAGGGGGCCCGGGAGGAGGGGCGGAGGGCTGGGCCGTGGTTACGGCGGCTGAAGAGAGACAGTCCGAGCTGGCGGGGGGGCGGGGGGGGGCGAGAGCGAAGGCCGCGCGGAGCAGCCCTCTGACCGGCGCGGGCAGTAGGGAGGGGAGCGGCGGTCGAGGCGAAGGGCCGCCGAGCGGCGGAGGCACAGAGTAAGGGCCTGGTGGCGGCGGGAGCCGAGGCGCCGCGCGCCAAGGGCCGCAGGAAGGGCAGGGGCGCGGGCGCGCTGCTCCCGGGGTCGCGTGCGTGAGCGCGAGCGCCGGGGCACGCGCGGGGGGCGGGCAGGGACGCGAGGCCAGCGGGGCGGCCGACGGACAGCGGGCTGGCGGGCTGGCGGGGCCCGAGCCGCCGGGCCGGGGCGGACGGCGGCGGGCCTGCGCCGGCTCCAGCTTGGAGCGGCCGGGCCGGGGGATTCGATCTCCCCGCTCCCTTCGGCCCGCCTCCCCTCCGTGAGTACAGTCCCCGCCCTTCCTCCGAAGGAGGCCGCTGGGCCGCGGCCTGCGCGAGGGGCCGGGGGTTGGGGTCGCGGCCCGGGAAAGCCGAGTTTCGGAGCTGAAGCCGGATCTCGCCCCTTCCTTGCTATGGACGCCCCTGACATGGCCACAGGTGCCGCCGGCCGGGTGGGGGGCGCTCGGGCCCCAGCCCCTGGCCTCTGGATAACAAGGGGCAGCTGGCGCCGTCCATTGGCAAGTGACAGGCACTTTACCACAGTCCGACTTCCCGGATCCCCAGCCCCAACTAGTCTCTTACCTGCCCCCACTCGGAAAACTTCCCCACTGCTGTCTGAAAGGTCCTCATGGGTGGCAGTGACTAATTTTGGTTTCTTTTTGTTTTAAAGCTGCTTGAAGGCTGTACCCTGATTTGGGCACCTTCTACTTATGCTTTCCTTACCCCTTTGATGTTTAGAACACTTAACTAGAAGAGCTAAGTAGCAGTGGTTCTATTTCCAAGTGGGTTCTGGTTTGTGGAATAGTTGAATGAGACTTTGTTTTTAAAAGGTAGTCATTTTAAGAGATAAAAGAGTTTCAGTGTTTTAAACAGTCTTCTGAAAACATAGTGTTCTCTGTAACAGTTTTGCTGATTTATCTTCCAGGTGCAAAGAATTGTAGACTAAGGAGCCATGGATAGGAGAAGTGTGGGAGAAACAGAAAACGGAGATGCCTTTCTTGACCTGAAGAAGCAACCAGCCTCCAAATCCCCCCATCGCTATACAAAAGTAAGCTTTGTTACTAATGAAATAGTGTTTCTTTATAGGTGGGGGAGGTTGGTAACATTGTGTAGATATTATTTCATTAGTATTATCAAAAGTGGGAGTCTCATTCTGACTCACTATATGGACTAAATATTACTAAATTTAGTAAAGCATTTCTTTGAATTTTTTTCTGGAAGTGTGAATACGCGGTTTAAACTAGAATTTGCTTCTGAGTAGTTTTCACGTGAAGGGAATATTGGCTTAGATGGCATATGAATTTGTGGATCAGTGTATGTTGGCTCAAATGTTCTATAACAACCATAACTGGTATATTACTGATTTATATGCTGTAGAGTAAGGATTCCAGTTTTGCATGCAAATCACTCAAGGTTCTGTACTTGTTGAAGCTACTGCTCAGTATCTTACTGGCTCCTAAATGTTTCTGAAGAGGTTGACAGGACTCAGTGAGCTGTGAATTCATTTTTCGTTCCCTGAAATGTATTGGCTGGAGTACAAAAAATGTGCTTGGGACTGTTGACAGGAAGAGTCATGTTCTAGTTGGTCCCATATCTGTATTTCCTAAGTATGGACCCAATCAAGGGTTCTGATGTGGTTATTATCCCTGACTTTCCAGAATAATGATTAATATTTTGAAGTCAGGCCTTGTTTGTGTACTGGTGCCACTACTTGATAAAGTATCAACTGCTGTTAGAGTAATATTCATTTTTAGTATTAAAAAAAAATCTGATAGCATTTCATTTTTTCATTCAGATTTGGTCTTCCCAAATGTAGTTTTTCTCAAACCTGAAAGTGCTGAAGCCATGTTTCACAATTTAAATTCATTATCTAAAATGTTGATAGTTGAATTCCAAATGCAGAAAAGCTTATTAAATGAAGAGAAACTGATTTGAACTGCTTATTTTATATGCTTATGTGATTTCAACTTTCCTAGCACTTTTTGAATAAAAGTTCTTAATTGGTATTCTACTTGTAGAATCCAGGCAGAGAGGCTTTTGAATCACTTTCATAATGATCAAAGGGTGGCATGTATAGACCATCTTTATATGTATATCCATATTTAGGCTTAAGTCATTTTTAGGGAAGGTATTATTGATCTCTCTTAGGCTAGAACTTGTGTGTGTCTACAGTAAAGATAAAGAAGGTCAATATTGCCCACTTTTGATAATATAGTCTTAGAATTTTGTCATACTTAGATAAATGTGCCTCAAAGAAATGATTAAGAACATTTTTTAGGTTAATGACGGTGAATCTTAGATATAATGGTCTTCTCTACCAAAATTGATTGGAAATTGGCTTACTGTCCATTCCATTCGAGATTTAGTTCATGGCACTTTTAGGATCATGTTTAGGCAGTGTTAGGGTAGTGGTTTCATGCATATGTGTTTCTCACAGTCTGCTTAATCTAGTCCTTGAGGCAAACTAAGCCTTTCTCCTTTGAAGAAAGCTTGAAACAATCCTGTGTTCTGAGAACTATAGTAAGTGGTCTGTTTTTGCACAACTGGAATAATACTTCAGCCATCCTACTCCTTACCTACATACTGAGAGCAAACTATTGGAATAAAGCATATAGTAATGTTTCTGCATGGGCTAGAAAGTTTAGAAGCAATAGAAGGAAACTGTCCTCAGTGATTTTTTTTTTTTTTTTTTAAATCTTTTTCCAACGTTTTTTATTTATTTTTGGGACAGAGAGAGACAGAGCATGAACGGGGGAGGGGCAGAGAGAGAGGGAGACACAGAATCGGAAACAGGCTCCAGGCTCCGAGCCATCAGCCCAGAGCCTGACGCGGGGCTCGAACTCACGGACCGCGAGATCGTGACCTGGCTGAAGTCGGACGCTTAACCGACTGCGCCACCCAGGCGCCCCAGTGTCCTCAGTGATTTTTATAGGTGATGTGTTTGTGAGAACTTGTAAATGTGGAATGTTAACTACAAGACTAAAAAACATATTGGCTAGATGAGAGAGGGCTTCTCAAACTTTGACCCCTCTTAGTTTAACGTTCATTTGTTTTATGAGGTGATGTTAGTAGTCTGTTCAAAATTCTAGAATTTTTTCCATGAAGGTGGAGAAGTCCAGATATTTGTCCTAGTGCTTTTATTTTTTTTTTAATTTTTTTTAATGTTTTATTTATTTTTGAGACAGAGACAGAGCATGAACGGGGGAGGGGCAGAGAGAGAGGGAGACACAGAATCGGAAGCAGGCTCCAGGCTCTGAGCCATCAGCCCAGAGCCTGACGTGGGGCTCGAACCCACGGACCGCGAGATCGTGACCTGAGCCGAAGTCGGACGCCCAACTGACTGAGCCATCCAGGCGCCCCTGTCCTAGTGCTTTTAAAAGTAACATATCAGAGTCTCCTGTGCTATATTGTCCATCTTGCTTCCTAAATGTTGGTTTGTCTGGGGATTACCTGTGAACCCTTATAAAGTGTGAATTCTGTTAGGTTAGGAGTGGGCTTGAAATTTCGGCTTTTTAACCTCCCAGGTGGTGCCCTTACTGCAGGTCCACTGACCATACTTTGAATAGCAAGTCTTTAGTCTTCCTTGGAGAACTTGATATATGATCTTGATGTTGTCAAGCAAGTCAGATGCATAATTACTCCCTAGGGTTCTGTTGGTGTCCATTGTGTTTCCATGAATGTATTAGGAAGTCAAGTTAAGAATCACGTTAGGTACTTTCAGGCCTACCCCTAAGCCTCAGTGATGATTAACTGGAATGTATAAGTGGATGTATCATATGCACCTGTTATTCTGGGAATCTTGAGCCCTTAATTTATAAGCTCACTCAGGTCCGTTTCGCTAGGCCAGATTCCCAAGACCAAAAGCTATGTTTTGGTAACACTTAAATGTGCATGTATAAAGTGCTTGAATTATGTTGAAGGGCTTTTGGAGGTTACACAGTGGGATCTCCCCCTCAAAGTCATGGATTAAAAGTGTTTTTAGACAGTGGTTCTCAAACAGTGGTCTCTGAACTAGTGTTTAGCACCAACTGGTAACCTCTTAGAAATATAAAACCTCAAGCCCCATTTCAGTGGTATTGAATCAGATTCTAGGGATAGGGCCTTGTTGTCCACATATAACAAGTCTTTCAGGGAATTCTGACTGATTCAAGTTTGAGAACTGTTGGTTTAGGAAAACAAGATAAGGTGGTCATGCTTATTAATGGAAAGACTTGAGGCCTATTCAAATTTTTCTTACCTTCATCAGAGGTCCTTGTTTACTAGTTCTTGAGGTGTGGTACCTGCTCTTGGTGACACCATCTTCTGCTTCAAACAGAGTAGAAATGCTTTGGACTGTTCCACTATTCAGATCCATGGTCTTTTTCTTTGAGTAGACAGACTGATTTTAGGATATACATATTTGGTGCTGCTCCTTCTCTGCTCCTGTGTCTTGTCACTGATTCCTTATCAAATTTTATCACCTGCCAGTTGAACAGGGTATAAAAGCAGGGGGCACTGCTAACATTCACCTTAGTACTGCCCAGTGTTAATCATACCTGTCCAATCTACCAGCTAAAAAAAGTAGGGATTGGATTTTACTGAGTTTAATTTCATGTGTGCTCATTGCCTTGGCACCATTTTGGTGTCCATAGGGATCTTCAGAGGAGGCACTCCACCCTGATTTGTGGCTGATGGGCACTTAGGCACCGTGATACAGCCATGTTTATATCTTTGCTTTAAAACCATTTAAAAGGGGCGTCTGGGTGGCTCAGTTGGTTGAGCGTCCGACTTCAGCTCGGGTCATGATCTTGCGGCTCGTGAGTTCGAACCCTGACAGCTGCGCTGACAGCTCTGAGCCTGGAGCCTGTCTCAAATTCTGTGTTCCTCCCTCTCTCTGCCCCTCCCCAGCTCATGTTCTGTCTCTCTCTCTGAAGAATAAATATTAAAAAAAAAAATTTAAACCGGTAAAAAAAGGCACCAGAAGTGGACTAATTTGAGTAATTCTCCTAGCCTTCTTGGAGAGAATCAGTTATAAGACTTGAAGTCCAGCCTCTGAGAAAAGAGGGGCTATGATTTAAGTCCTAGCTTGAAATCAGTAGTCAGATGATCAGGTTTAACTATACCTGATCTAATTTTTAGATATCTAATTTGATAACTTCATAGATACCTTTCATAAACCGAGTTGAGAAGTAACCTCTAACAGGTGGCATTTAAGTGACATACTTAGCTACAAACTTAAGCTAATATAAAAGTTAAAGATATTTGTTTATATTGGGGAATTATGGTATGAAAAATCATTATACAATCTTAATGTTTCAGCTGTTCAGAAAACTAGGTAACTACAAGTTCTTACAGGGGGTCAGCTGGCAACACCATAGATACTGTCTTATGGTTGTTCTTTCTTACCTGTTCCAATTCTAAGTCATCTTGAAAAGTGGGGATTCAGGGCTCTTGCCCCCATGAGTATACTTTCCTCCTTGCTCATGGTGGGAACTTCTAGCTAGATAAGAAACCGGTCATTTTACAATTGGAACTGTTAACATAAAGATTTGTGGGTTGGGCCTTTGATTCAGTGAAGGATGCTATGAAGGGAGGCTGACTTAAGGAAAGCCTACCCAAGGATGTGGCAGTTTGGCTCAGGGTTCCTGGTAGTCCCGCTGGGCAGGGACAAACCCAACACTGAGTGGCAGCTGCTGGGAGGTGTCATGCACCTTCCTTGTCCTCCCCAGAGAAGCAGTGAAGACAAGAGGATCAGGGGCATTGAGCCCCACTGCCTGATTTAGGATCACCACTTACTTACCTTGTGTGGCCTTCAGTCACGTACTTAGCTTCTCTGGTTCTCATCCTTTTCCTCTGTAAAATGCGGGTGGAATAGTATCTACTTCATAGGATTTTTGTGGGGAATAAATGAGAAAATGCATGTCAAGTGTTTAGAAAAGTGGCTGACGCACAGTAAGTGCTAAAAACTCTTTAGGATGTAATAAGGAGGGTATTAAAAGATATCTTCTTTAGATACCAACTTCAGATCAAGATGCTTAATTTTTAAATGTCACAGTAACTATTTCCAGTTTAATATGAAACCAGAAAGCCCTATTGAAGATGTAATGTCACTACCCTAAAAATGGTTTTAAGTTTTCTTCTAGTATTTACCTACTTAACATTTTATATTGTTTTTACCCATTGTATAAACACATTTAAAAGCCAAGATTAATTTTTTGTGTTGGCCAGATTAATGGAGAAAACAGACTTTGGTGGGTTTTTTTTTCCCCCATTTGCATTTTCTTAGTTTGAAATCTTTCAGTAGACGAAAGTCTTTGCATCAGATCAGCCACCATTAGATGCTTGGATGAATCCAGGTCTGAGGTCCTGCTTAACAGCTCTGCAGGATCCTTTGAATTCTGACCTACCTGTAAGAACTGTTATAAATGGTGCCCACAGCAACAAACTTCATAAATGTTGGTGGATGTATCCCATGTGTTCCCTATGTTGTTACTTCACCGTTGCCCCGGCTATCATCTGTGGGTACCATTACCTCCTTGTGATCTATTTTTAACAGGTTTCTAATCCTTTCAGAAAAGTCATCTGACTCAACAGAATGAATATCTGGTCAGTCAGCAACCATCTAAGAGCCCGATGACCAGTCCCAGTGCTAGTGGTTGTATTGAGGATGGGGACTGGGAGAGAAGGTCAAAGGGGGATGACCCAACCTATAAACACTGTTTTGGGGACATTTGCCTTCTTTAGGCAGAGCCTCTTTAGGAAGAGCCAGGCACACACACACTAATAAGGTACTGAGTCACTTCTACAGTGCTTTGACCATTAACAATGAAATAAAACTTTGGGTTTTTTATAAAACATCTATTAATATTTTAAAAGTTGAGCTTTTTGCTCTTGTGAATTGAATTCAACTCACAAAGGTAAATATTTCCCCTTTCATCTTATGTCAGTGACTCATGTGAAATTCTTCTAGAGCATAAGAATGTCATCAGAACCTGCAGCTGCTTCTGCATGAGATTTCTGCAACAAGAAACTGGATGTGGATTTTAACCACTGTTGTTTTGGGCTTATATTCACATTCATTTGCTTTTTACTTTAATATTGATCACTAAAAATGGGTGCCCATATTAGTACTCCTCAAATTGTTTTGGGAAGCTTGACATTTTCTTTAAGGAAAATGTTAGTTTAGCTGCTAAAACTAAGAAAATGGCTGTTGGGCAGTTAGCAGCTTATTCTTGCCTAGTCAGGTTTTAAAACCTGTGCAAAAAGTAAGGTCTCACATATTAACTGTTCTCTTGTCCAGATGGTAATTGTAGTGAATTTGTTTATAAAAAAAAATTTTTTTTAACGTTTATTTATTTTTGAGACAGAGAGAGACAGAGCATGAACGAGGGCGGGTCAGAGAGAGGGAGACACAGAATCTGAAACAGGCTCCAGGCTCTAGGCTCTGAGCCATCAGCACAGAGCCTGACGCGGATCTCGAACTCATGGACCGCGAGATCATGACCTGAGCCGAAGTCGGACGCTTAACTGACTGAGCCACCCAGGCGCCCCCTGAATTTGTTTATAATTAGTAAATTCCTGTGGGTTCGTAGGAGTCTGCAAAAGGGTAATCTCCCATTACCCCCTGAAATATTCTTAGGGAAGGAGCATTCCCAGCTCAGAGAACACTTTCCACGTATTTTGCCTTTAGCCAAAGTTGAAGGTTTTCTTTGAAAATATCCCAAAGAGTTTGCCTTTTCTGGAATATTGCTCTTAAAGGGCTCTTGATGAAATGGCAAGTTCAAGAACACTTCTCTTGAGAAACTGGAGAGCCATGGGGTCAGGGCCAAGGGTCATCTGCATATTCTAGATACTAAGCCTGGTACGCAGGAAATGTTCTGTGTACAGCTATGAAAAAAGCAATTTTTGTATTGAGTTAGCTCATGGTTTCTCCCCTCCCCACCTTAATGGGGAAGCTTCTTAGTCTGGGATACCATCTGATGCCACTTAAGATGTTGGTGGAAGGTATAACAGATCTAACTCTCTAAACCCCACGAGGAGGAGCTCTCATTGTCCCTAAATGTCCAAGTGCACTTTGGGCCACATTTTCAGAAACAACCATTTAAAGTACCACTTCTTTAACTTCTTTGGGGCCCATCGGAAATGTTTTGAAGGTGTGAGTACTCACTGCAGAAATTGCACAAATGCAGTTTTGCATATGGTTTCCTTGAGGCCATGAAATTGGTTTAAGAAGCCCTGCTTTCAAGAACAGTAAGTAGAACTTTATCTAGATGTTTAAAGTTATTCCCAGCAGCTTTTACAATCCAAGAACTGTTTTGTTTTCCCAGTTATCAGCCTGTTAAACAAAATGGCTCTTCATCCTCTATAGACAGGTGGGCGATGTTTTAGCCATTGGACTTGGTCAGCAGCACCATTTGTGCTGCTGGCATGGTTAATGCCAGTGTATACAACTGGCTCACTGCTCTACCCTGTGCTCTTATAGGTCTGTCAAGTTGTATAATCAGTCCCTGGAATATTTATTAACACCTAGTATACGTTAAGCATATAAAGTCAACAAAGAAAACTGGAATAACTTGGGAAGGAAAATTAAAACATTTTTACCAACCTAAGCAACTCTCATCTGAGGATAGTTGGCATTTATCAGTCTGTGGTTAGAGCAGTAAGTCTGTAAGAAAGAAATTAAATAAAATATTAATCTCTGGGTAACTGAACACCTTAGTTTAATTTACTGAAAAATATTTTTTATTCAGTGGTGCCTGGGTGACTCAGTTAAGCATCCAACCTTGATTTCTGCTCAGGTTATGATCTCACGGCTCAGGAGTTCAAGCCCTGCATCAGGCTCTGCACTGAGGGTTTGGAACCTGCTTGGGAATCTCTCTCTCTCTGCCCCTCCCCACTTCCTCCTCTCTCTCAAAATAAAATATTTTTTTGAGACATAATTCACATAAAATTCACCCCTTTAAAGGTGTACCATTCAGTGGTCTTCAGTAAATTCAGAGTTGTACAACCATCACTATTATCTGATTCCAAAATATTTTCATGACCCCAAACAGAAACTCTGTACCCCCATTAGTAGTCACTCTCATTATCCCTTTTCCCCAGACCCTGGCAAGCCTTAATCTACTTTCTGACCATGGATTTACCTATTCTAAACATTGCATATAAACAGAATCCTACCACATGTGGCCTTTTTTGTCTGGATTCTTTCAGTTAACGTAATGTTTCCAAGGTTTGTGTTACAGCATGTATCAGTACTTCATTCCTTTTTATTGCCAAATAATATTCCATTGTATGGATTTACCACATTTTGTTTATCCATTCATCAGTTGATGGGCATACGGCTTTCTATTTTTTTTGCTATTGTAAATAATGCTGCTGTGAGCATTTGTGTACAAGTTTTTGTGTGGACATAATTTTTTCAGTTCCTTTTGGTATATACTTAGGACTGTAATTGCTGGGTCATATAGTAACTGTAACTTTTGGAGAAACTGCCACTGTTTGCCAGAGCAGCTGCACTGGCAGCTGTAATTTCTCCACATCCTTGTCAATCTTGTTGTTTTCCCATTTTTCTTTTTTAATAGCCAACTTAGTACACGTGAAGTGGTATCTCACTATGGTTTTGACTTGCATTTCCTTAATGACAAATGATTTTGAACATCTTTCATGTGCTTGTTGGTCATTTATGTATCTTCTTTGGAGAAAAATCTATTGAAATCTTTTATCTGTTTTATTTAAAGAGAGCATGGGCTGGGAAGGGACAGAGAGGGAGACAGAGAATTCCAAGCAGGTTTCATGCCCAGTGTGGAGCCCAACACAGGGCTCAATCCCACAACTACGAGATCATCACCTGAGCTGGAGTCAAAAGCTCAACTGACTGAACCACCCAGGTGCCCCTTTGTTGTTAAATTTTACATGTTCTCTCTGTATTCTGGACCCTAGACCCTTATCAGATCCATGATTTGTAAATATTTTTTCCTGTTCTGTGCATTGCCTTTTTACTTTCTTGATAGTCACCTGAAGCGCAAAAGTTCCTAAACTTAAAATCCAATTTACATGTTTTTTCCTTTGGTTGCTTACCCTTTTTCAGTGTCCTAGCTAGAGGAACATTGCTTAATCCAAGGTCATGAACTTTTTACACCTGCATTTTCTTCAAAGAGTTTTATAATTATAGCTCTTATATCTATGTCTTTGATATATTTTGAGTTCATTTTTGTATATGATATGAGGTAGAAGTAAGTAAACTTTATCTTTTAGAACAGTTTGAGATTTATGGAAAAACTGGGAATATAGTAGAGTTTTCCCTGTTAATATGTTAGTATGGTCTATTTGTTACAATTAACAATGCTGATACATGTTATTAACTAGAGTCCATGCTTTACTTACCTGTCCTTTATTTTATCTAATGTCCTTTTTCTGTTCCAGGATCCCATCTGGGATTCCACATTCAATTTGTCATCCTCTCTCCTTAGTCTCCCCATTTCCCTTTTGTAAGACTGTTTGTTACCTTTGTGAAAATATTTTTTTTTATTCCCCACAAATAGAACATTTGGTCCTCCAGCATGTTTTGTGGCTATGTTAAAAATGTTAAATCTTTTCCAGTTGACTCCTAAATAAATCAGTAAAATCATGAGTTTCAACAGATAGCTGTAGTAGTAATAGAAAACGCCTATCACTTGGGCTCCCTGTTACCTTTGGGGATTAAAAGTTTCAAACAAAGCCTTATTGTTTAGAAATTTGAGTATATGAAAGCATACATATTTAAGTATAAAATATATTGCCCTTAGTTTAATAGTATACTAGGGTTCAGTTCAATATTTGTATTTGAGGGTGGTGGAGTAAGGGAATATGAAATAATCTTTGGGTTGCTTCTAATAACAGAAAATTGCTTTGCAATATTTTCTCCTGTAGTATATGTATAAGTATTTCCTGTATTGTAAGATCTTTCCTGTTTCTGCTGGAAAATGTTTTAAGCATTCCTGTCCTCAGAATTTCTTTCTTGTAATATTTACTTCATTGTAACTGCTATTGGTCCATCCACCCTTCCTCCACCCACTGCCAAATTTGTGTCACCCTGCGCCACTGACACCGCACTTGCCCTGTAGATTTCACTGGACTTGAGTCATTACTGATGATTTCTAGGTTGTAGGTCGTTGCTTTGACAATTTTTTCAGAATTTGGGGCCTTCTCTAGATACTTTCTTATATTTGGAATTTTGTTTATCTCAGACTTCTTCATTTTTCTAGATATTTCTTCCTAAATTATTTGTTTATAATTCATAAATCCTAAAACAATGCAAATGCATGATTGATAATCTGGTTTTAAAAATTAAAATGTCACCTGGGCATAGGGCATTTTGCGATCATGGAGAAAATATTTAGATGCTTCAAGTGTCTGAAGACACTGAGTGAACTCATGGCATGCTTACGTGCAGTGATTCCTATAGGCTGAAAGAGTAAATCTCTTCCTCCATATTTACCCCAAGATATGGGAAGCAGTGATCAGAGCAGCAGCAAGCATTCTATTGTGAGGCTTGCAGAGGCCCCGGCACAGTGGTATGTATATACTTTTTGCAAGGCAGTTGTAGCGTTTTACTGGTAGTGAAAGGTTGGGAATTGCCTTTTTTACTTTATCGTAAAAGTACTGAAATGTAAATAAGGCCGTGGGTTTTTGTGTATATGCAGGTGTATGAGCAGATGTGTGTGCATTAACACATAGGTATATATGTGCATGTGTAATTGCACATGTTTCCTAGTTCTGAGAGAACCGAGAAGCAAATGGGAATATTTAGTTCCCAGACCTTCGTTTCTGATACCATGCTTCACTTAAAGGAACTCAGATTTCTCAAAGAAAATGGCTGACACTAGGGCTAGGATGGTACAAGATAAGACAGAAAGTAAGGAAGGGCTTTTTAGAAAATGATGGGGAATGTACAGAGGACCCAGGAACCAGCTTGAAGAGGCTCCTAATTTGAGCCCCTAAACAATTAAGGGCATTAATGAATTATAGACCATTGGAAAAATTAGGTATCTGTGAGCCCATGCCAGTAATAGGTAAACACACAGGGAGGGGAAAAGGGAGGATTAGTGTTTGCCCTACCAGTGAAATGCCAAGTGCTGACTGGTCAATATGGAGAGAGGCCTAGAGTTGGGAAATCAAGATCAATTTGGGCAAGATTCATCAATAGATGCTAAATTTAGGGGGAAATTTTGATGAAGACCAGGATATTTGCAGTCTCCCTACAGACCACATACTGCCACTACTAAGCAGCAGATGGACATCACAGGTGTCCAGAGGTGATGCTCTGAGATGGACACAACATCTCTGGGGTTAGTATTCTCTTCCTTGGATACTTAACCTCAATCTAATCATGAGGAAACAGTAGATAAATCCAAAATGAATAATGTTCTCTTAGGAAAAAAAAAAAAAAAAGGCTGCACTCTGTAGAAAAGTCAGTGTCATCGAAGACAAAAGTTGTAGAGATGTTCCAGTTGTAGAAATGTTCCAAAGAAATAGGACAACCAGTATCTGATTCTAGACTGGGTCCTGTGTTGGAGGGTAAAACAATATAAAGGACCTTGTTGGGTCAATTGACAAATTGGAATCTGGAGGGGTAGGTTAGATAAAAGTATCATTTATAATTGTATAAAACTGACAGCCCTTTTTAACTAGGTTCTTCACAAGTAAGCCCTTAGGCCCTCAGGCATGTGTTGTTTGTAATGGATTTGCCTCTCTCTTAGGCATCTGCAGTGATACAGGCCAAGCATAATCCTTGGGAGAATGGTAAAACTAGTCACTCAAATTATTTTTTATAAGGCTTAATTTTCTCGTGGAACCAGATAAGAGACTATGAAAGAGTATCCTCATTCTTAGGAAATAAGCACTGAAGTACTGAGGAGTAACCCTTATATGGTTTAAAACAAAAACAAAAAAAGGTGTGGGGAACCCAAATGCTAAAGTAAAATGTTAACAGGCAGATCAGATAAATGGTAAATGGATGTGTGCTTTGTGCTTTTTTTCCTCTGCAAATTTATGTTAAAACTATCTACTTGTAAGTTGGCCTCTAATACATTTAAGAGTAGAAAAATCAACTGGAAATTTTATTTAAGCCTGAAGCTTCCGTACCTTGATGAGCATTCAGTGTGGTCGACTATAACTATGTCATTGGATGGCAATTTGTGAGAGAATTGTTTTAGAAAAAAGCTAATCACTATTATTTGCCAATTCTGCTTGAGCATCTTCTTGTAAGAATCTTGAGCTAACTCCAGTCCTTTCTGGAATAAGTCAAGGCATAAAAAAATAAGAACTGTGTGACATGCTTAAGATAGGCACTCCAGTCATTACTGAGAACAAATATAAGTTGAAAATATGTGGCATGAGAAATATTACTCAAAATCACCATTTGGTTTCTCTTTCCAGGAGGAGCTCTTGGATATAAAAGAACGCCCTCATTCCAAACAGAGGCCATCATGCCTCTCTGAAAAATATGACAGGTATGGGTGAAGGGGGAGCGGAGTGCTCCTCCTAGTCAACATCTTGTTTACCAAACATGGTAATTTAAGAATTGTTTTGGAGTTTTTTGGTAGAATGATGAGTGGGGGAGACTTCAGGGATAATGATTTAGGGCTTCTACACAAATATATCATAGATAAGTTATCAACTAAATAGCTTCCTGCATTGTCCTCATTGGTTTCATTATTAATTAGCTTTAAACTATTCAAAAATTTGAGGGGATGCCTGGGTGGCTCAGTCAGTTGTCTAACTGTTGATTTCAGCTCAGATCATGATCTCACAGTTGTAGGATCGAGCCCTGTATTGGGCTGTGTGCTGACAGCACAGAGCCTGCTTGGGATTCTCGGTCTCCCTGTCTCTTTTCCCCTTACTGCTTCTGTGCGTGCACTCTCTCATACGCGTGCTCTCTAAATAAACATTAAAAAAATTTTTTGAGCTTTACAGGACTCTAAGGACAACTAACCCAATTCCCTTTCAACAAACTGATAATGAAACTAAAGTTAGAAAATGACTTGGTCAGAGACACATAGTGAGAAAGCAATTTTAAGAGTTAAACACATGAGTCCTCTCCAGGGTCTTCTGTCAGTGGTGGTTTTCACACTGTACTTTGGGGGTGCTTCAAGGGCCTGCCCAGAGAAAGCTGATCAGGAGGACTCTGAGCCATGTAGCATTGCCCCATCCTTCCTGTTCCCAAACGAAAAAACCATTCAGCCATTCAGACGAGCCCTTTTGCATCTTGGGCTGCTTCATAAGCAGAACACTTTGGTTTGAGAAGATTAGAGCCAAATTACGGTCTGAAAATGTTTACAATCACCCTACATTGCATTTGTTATGGTCATCTTAAGACTATAAGGTCACTTCTTAAATATCAAGGTAAATGGTTCATATGGCCCACATTTTTAACATATAAAGTATATTATGTTTAGTTTCTTTGTTGAATAGGGCATACTGTTTTTATTTGTATATCTACTCCTCAGAAGGTTGCTAAGTCTGGACTCCTCACCATTTTCTGCTGATGAAGATGATACTTGAATAAAGGCGGTTCCAGTTGGTTAGGATTTTTTGATAAGTCTCAGATAAGCTGTTTGGGTTTTTTCCTTCATTAAAGCTGTCAATCTTTTTTATGCCTCAAGTTGAATTTTCTTAGATCTATTTCTTCTTGGCTTAAAATAAAATTATGGTACACATACTTTTATTCTAAATTTTTTAAATATATTTTTTTTAATATTTATTTTTGAGAGAAAATGAGAGAGCACAAATGGGAGGGGCAAAGAGAGAGGGAGATACGGAATCTGAAGCTAGGCTCTGAGCTGTCAGCACAGGGCTCAAATCCACAAACCGTGAGATCATGACCTGAGCCAAAGTCAGACGCTTAACTGACTGAGCCACCCTGGCGCCCCTACTCACTTTTATTCTAAGTAAAGATGTGCTAGTAATAGTAATGAAAATAAGAGAGAAAGAGGAAAGAGCTTGTCATCCTGTTATTTCTCTTCTCAGAATTAAAATTTGTTTGATTCTTAAACTCCAAATAATCCTCACAACATACCAGAAGACAGGTGATATTTCCTTTATTGTGAGGTGTTAGAGATTGAGAGGTTGACTCACTTATTCAAGAGATGTTCAGTTGGAACCTGTTAGGTGGCAAATACTATGTCAGGTACTATCAGAAATTGCCTTAATGGAACATTGGTCCGTGGAAGGATACAGTCAAATACTCAAGAGTTTATCATTACCACCATTATAGACTGTGAAGGACAAGTGCAGAGTACCCTGCTAGTGTATAGCACAGCCTGGTCTAGTCTGGGGTTTGGGAAGTCCTTTCAAAAGAATAGTGAAGGGCATAGCTTATTAACTTGTCCTGGAGGTCCATGGTGGTAATGGCAAAACTAGAATTTGATCCCAAATCGTTGGGCTGTAACGTTTCTGCTTTGCACACTGTACCAACTGCCACCTTATCATTAGGGAGTAACATAATAGAACCCAAAGCACACACTTTACATTATTAAGAGCCTTTGGGGAGGGGCACCCGGGTGGCTCAGTCGGTTAAGCGTCCGACTTTGGCTCAGGTCATGATCTCGTGGTCCGTGAGTTCGAGACCCACGTTGGGCTCTGTGCTGACAACTCAGAGCCTGGAGCCTGCTTCTGTTTCTGTGTCTCCCTCTCTCTCTGCCCCTCCCCCATTCGCGCTCTGTCTCTCTATGCTTTTCAAAAATGAATAAATGTTGGGGCGCCTGGGTGGCTCAGTCGGTTAAGCAGCAGACTTCGGCTCAGGTCACGATCTCGCGGTCCGTGAGTTCGAGCCCCGCGTCAGGCTCTGTGCTGACAGCTCAGAGCCTGGAGCCTGTTTCAGATTCTGTGTGTCTCTCTCTCTCTGCCCCTCCCCTGTTCATGCTCTGTCTCTCTCTGTCTCAAAAATAAATAAACGTTAAAAAAAAATTAAAAAAAAAAACACAAAAATGAATAAATGTTAAAAAAAAATTTTTTTTTAAACCTTTGGGGAAAAACTAAGACTATGTGTAGAAATTATGGAAAGTACACACCAAGCATTCTAGGCACTACTTCTAGAGAGATGTTTTTCTCCCTCCCTTACACTAAGTAAACTGGGTTTTTTCTTCCCTTGTGTTTTTCTTCAATAAACTAATCCATATTATGGAGCATGTTTTTTGTATAGGACAGGCATAGCTACTGTAATCCATATGCACCCCAAGGTTTGTGATCTGATGTTTCATTTATACACACATCACTGATTTTCAAGTGACTATTGGTGTTGCATGAAAAACAGCAAAATATTAATTAATACAGATCTTCCTCAACTTAACAATGGTATATGTCCCAATAAACCCTCATAAGGGGTGCCTGGGTGGCTCAGTTGGTTAAGCATCCGACTTCGGCTCAGGTCATGATCTCACAGTCCATGAGTTCAAGCCCCGTGTCAGGCTCTGTGCTGACAGCTCAGAGCCTGGAGCCTGCTTCAGATTCTGTGTCTCCCTCTCTCTGTGCCCCTCCCTGCTCATGCTCTGTCTCTCTCTGTCTCAAAAATAAAAAAAACATTTAAAAAGATTTTTTTTTTTAAATAAATAAACCCATCATAAGTTGAAAATATTATTAGTCGAAAATGCATTTAATATACCTCACCTACTAAACATCATAGCTTACTCTAGTCTGCCTTAAAAGTGCTCAGAACACTTACACTAGCCTACAGTTGGGCAGTCATCGAACACAAAGCCTATTTTATAATGCAGTGTTAAATATCTCATATAATTTATTGAATACTGTACTGAGGGGCTCCTGGATGGCTCAGTCAGTTAAATGTCTGACTTCAGCTCAGGTCATCATCTCATAGCTTGTGAGTTCGAGCCCCGCATCAGGCTCTGTGCCAACAGCTCAAAGCCTGGAGCCTGCTTCAGATTCTGTGTCTCCCTCTCTCTGTCCCTCTCCTGCTTGCACTCTGTCTCTCTCTCTCAAAAATAAAAACATTAAAAAAAATTAAAAATATATATATATGAATACTGAAAGTAAAAAACAGAATGGTTGGGTACAGAATGGTGTGGTTTACTCTTGTATTCACGTTGGCTGACTAGGAGTTGTGGCTTACTGCTGATACACAGCATCACAAGAGGTTATTGGATCACATGTTGCTAGCCTGGGAAAAGATCAAACTTCAAAATTCAAAGCACAGTTTCTACTGAATGTGTACCATTGAAAAATGGAACCATCTTTAGTTGAACCACAGGGACTGTCTGTAGCTGTTTTTGTTTCCATCTTGAAGGAGCTAACCATTCTAATGGTATCCATGAAGTTTTAAATTGGAAAGGGGTTTCCATGACTTACTGCCTGAAGAAGTTTAGAAATCAGACCACACATGTAATCTATGGGTGTAAGTGCTAACTGTTGGTACCCTTTGACTTATTATAGTGATGGCGTCTGGGACCCTGAAAAGTGGCATGCCTCTCTCTATCCAGCTTCAGGGAGGAACTCACCAGTGGAAAGTCTGAAGAAAGAGTTGGATTCAGACCGGCCTTCCCTTGTGCGCAGGATAGTAGGTGAGCATGTAGAAGTGGGGCAACAATTTTGGAGACAGTGTTCTTTGCTGCTAGTTTCATTCTTAGTGGAGAGTTTTATTCAGGGAAAATGTCATGATCAGGAAACTGATTTATCAGTTGGGTTTTTCCTGATTAGCAGAGAAAAATCTTGGCCTTCCTATATAGCAGTGACAAGTAGACCGTATTAGACTATGTGCTTTTGGAATTAAAAGTACTGATGTTTTTCATCGATAGGGTAACTGAGTAAGGGTAGCGAGCATGGTAGTGAGCATAATGCTGTGCTGGAAATCTGGTTCTGCTTAGTCTTATATATGAGACCTAGTCCTCAGTTATTAAACAGTCTGGCAGTTCTTAATAGTAGATTACAATTTTAATACAGGGTTTGGATATGGTTTGAGACTGGACTGAAGTTAGATTTTCCGTACCTTTACTGATTTAAACCAGAAAAGATACTGAAGAGTGAAATGGAGGCTGGCAGTATAGAAACTAGTCAAGGAACTTGTTGCAGAGGGAGCTTCTTTTGTGATAAGTGGAAATACCATCATAAAACAAATTTGGAACTGGCAAAGAAGATAGGGGTGACTGTACCTTGAGATATTTGATCCTTCTGCACAATTGTACAGTATGCTTAGTGCAGTAATTTTAGGAGAATCAAACAGAATTTTAGAATCATCAAAGATGTGCATGGAGATTTTATTAAGTGATGAAAACTAGACAACTTAAATGGCCAGTGGTAGAAACGGTTTGTGTAAACTTTGGTACATCCATATGTAGGAGTATTAAACTGTAAATTGGAAGCTTGTCCATACTGTGTCTGGTTTTTGGAAAACATGGAGACACTACACGGAAATTCTGGAGAAGTACATACCATTTTAGGTATTATTTCTGGTGAGAATATTAAAGGAGCTTTTCCTTACTTGGACTACAGTTTTCTGGTTTTTCTAGGAAGAATTTTAGTGTGGTGACATGTTTGATTTTCTTACACCTTTATTGAGATATAATTGACCTACAATAGACTGCACATAAAGTGTACAATTTGATGTTTTGACAGTGTATACACCTGTGAAACCGTTACCACAATCAAAGGAATAAGCATTTCCATCATGCCCAAAAGTTCTCTAGTATCTCTGTGAGTCCCAACTCCTACTTCCCACCCCTCCAGCCAAGCACTGATTTGCTTTCTATCACTACAGATTAGTTTACATTTCCTAGAATTCATTATAAATAGAATTCTACGGTATACACTCTTTGGGTAGCTTCTTTCACTCAGAATAGTTATTTTAAGATTCAGTCGTGATGTTGGGTGTATAGTTCCTTTTTATTGACTAGTTGTATTCCATTGTATGAATTCACAGTTTATCCATATATCTGTTGGTGAACATTTGAGTTGTTTCCAGTTTTTGACAATTAACCAAAACTATGAACATTCATATACAATTCTCTGTATAGGCATACACTTTTTTCTTGGGTAAATACCTAAGAGTAAAATGACTGGGTCCTATAGTTAATGTATGTTTAATGTTTGAGAAACTGCCAAGCTGTTTTCCAACATGGCTATACCACCTTACGTTTCTGGCAGCAGTGTATGAGAGTTCTGTTTGTTCCACATTCTTGTCACCACTTAGAATGATGAGTCTTTGCGACTTTAGCCAATCTAATAGATGTGTAGTGGTATCACGTTATGGTTGAATTTGCATTTCCCTAATGAGTAATGATGTTGAGTATCTTTTCATATGTTTATTTGCCATCCAGATACCCTCTTTAATGTTTGGTCAAAGCACTTATCCATTTTTAAATCCGATTGTGTTTTAAATTTGAAGAGTTTTTATACATACTGGATATAGGTCTGTCATTTATCACATGTACACTTCTACATATTTTCTCCCAGTCTGTGGCTTGTTTTTGCATTCTCAGAATAGTACCTTGCAAAGAGCAGAAGTTTTAAACTTTGATCAATCCCAGTTTATCTTTTTTTTTTTTTTTTTTTTTAAATGTTTGAGAGAGACAGAGACCGAGCACAAGTGGGAAGGACAGAGAAAGAGAGATACAGAATCCGAAGCAGGCTCCAGGCTCCAGGCTCCAAGCTGTTAGCACAGAGCCCAATGTGGGGCTCAAAGTCACAAGCCGTAAGATTTTGACCTGAGCCGAAGTCAGATGCCCAACTGACTGAGCCACCCAGGCGCCCTGCTTTTTCTTCTTTTTAGTGGGTTGTGCTCTTGGTGTTGTGCCTGAGAAAACTCTGCTTAACCCAATGTCACAAAGATTTTCTCTTATATTTTCTTCTAGAAGTTTTCTATCATTAGATAGTTTAGATCTATGATCTATTTTGTGTTTTGTATGTGGTACCAGGTATCAGTTCAAGTTCTTCGTATGGGTATACACCTATTAAATACCATTTGTTGAAGAACCACTTTAACCTGTTTTTGAAACACTTCAACTTTTCAGTTATTCTTTCAAATACTGACACCTAGTATAGTTTTTTAATTGACAAGATATTTTCTAATACATAAGGTCTTAGGGATTGTGGAGAGTAATCCTGGAAAATCATTATGAAGTACATTTATTGCTCCAAAGAGAAAAAGCAAAAGACTCAGTCTTATTTAAATATGTAATGTACATATTACTCTGTAACTATTTCAGTGGTAATTCTTTTCCAATACTCTCACCACCACTAGTCATGGACATACCAGTGAGAAAATAAAAATACCCTACTGGTTTGCTTAACTTTCCCTTTCTGCCACCTTTCCAGATCCACGAGAGCGTGTGAAAGAAGATGACTTAGATGTTGTTCTCAGCCCACAGAGACGAAGCTTTGGAGGGGGCTGCCATGTGACAGCCGCTGTTAGTTCCCGGCACTCAGGAAGTCCATTGGAAAAAGACAGTGATGGGCTTCGCCTGCTTGGCGGACGAAGGATTGGCAGTGGAAGAATAATCTCTGCTCGGACCTTTGAGAAGGATCACCGACTCAGTGATAAGGACCTGCGGGACTTGAGAGACCGAGATCGAGAGAGGGACTATAAGGACAAGCGATTTAGGGTTTGTCTTCTAGATCCTCTGGCCCCTCATGTGCTTAGGGACTTGATATGCACTTTGTTTATACCAGGTTATTTTGAGATGCTGGATGAACAGAGCCCATTCTTAAGCCAGATAGAGAGGAGCAGAAAGAGTGCTGGAGGTGGGGTGCGGTGGGGGTGGGGGTGCTTCAAGTCTGCAGCATAGTATCTTCATTACATTATTGAGCATTACCTAATTCATCAAGACCTTGACTGAGGTAGAAATGCCTTAACTAGAACCTTATTTTTTATCTTGATTGTGTACTTTTCCAGAGGGAGTTTGGGGATAGTAAGCGTGTCTTTGGTGAGCGAAGAAGAAATGATTCCTACACAGAAGAAGAACCAGAATGGTTCTCAGCTGGACCCACAAGTCAGTCTGAAACCATTGAGCTGACTGGCTTTGATGATAAGATACTGGAAGAAGATCACAAGGGGAGAAAAAGAACAAGGCGACGGACAGCCTCTGTGAAGGAAGGTCAGCAAAAACTTTGAGAGGGGAGCTCACTGTTCTAAAATGAGATGTGCTTGTAATTGGCCTGAATGTGCACTTAGGAACAACTGTACCCATTGCAAGGAAGTAGCAAGTTTCTAACATTGCAGCCTGATTTTGAAGCTGCTAAGTTTGAATTTATTAGGTGTGGATACTATATCCTCAGCTTGTTCTGCCTGTGGTGCTAAACAGAAAAGTCTCACATTCCCCTGTAAGAGTACTGTGTACATAAAAGGGTTCCCCAGAGATAAGAAATGTGGTAAAAATAGTGGAGGAGTTTCATTCATTGAGCACTAGACCCAGTGGTAAGTGTTTTGTCTGTGTAATCCTACTTCTAACAACCCTATGAGGTAGGTACTTCTTTCCCCATCTTGTGGATGAGCAAATGGAGGCACAGAAGGCTTGAGTGATTTGTCTGTGGACACTAACAAAGTAAGTAGTGAAATTGGGAATTGAGCAACTTCTTTTGTACTTCAGAGCCCACCTTTTTCACCATACTGTTAGACTTCCTACATCAATTGTTTGTGACTTGGCTTCTCCCAGACTCAGTCAACTATGAGATAAGGTCAGGTAGCTCCCATACTAAACTGAAAAGCCAGAGTTAACAGTGTGAGAGGTGCCTGGTGCAGAGTTGGGGGGTCCCATTAGTCATTTTCCAGTAGCCTGGCTTTGAGGTGGCCAGGCCGGCTAGCCTGGATTTGAGTATTGGGGCAGTTGCTTACAAAACGGATAATCTTTGATAAAACTCTTTATAGGTGGACTTGTTTCTTTGTAAAAGGTGAAGACAGTGCCTACTCTATAACTTTAAGGGTTACTCTTAGCATTAAAGATTGAATGAACATCAGAGCTCAGCCTCTTGTGGGCACTTCTTCAGTAAATTCCAGTTCTCTTCAGCCTTCACGTTTAGTTGGAAAATACCTTTTGGCAGCTACTAGGCAACAAAAGTGGAAAGCTATTTTAGAAGTGCCTGGCTGGCTTAGTTGGTAAAGTGTGCCACTCATGATCTCAGGGTTATGAGTTTAGGCCCCACATTGGGTGTAGAGATTACTTAAAAAAAAAAAAAAGAAAAGAAAAGAAAGCTATTTTGATACATAAATGTGTAGTGCCACCTTAAAATTATAAGGCTAAGATATATTTGCGTAGAAAATGAGCTAGTGGAATTTAAGAGAAAGGAAAGGGAGAAATCACTTGTCTTTTTTTTTTTTTTTTTGTAATATCTTTAAAATACTGTAGACATTACCATTATCTTTATGCTGTTACACGTTGTTCCCTAGAGTGATGCATGACATCAGTGGGTAACTTGTAAAGCTTTGCTCTTAAATAACCTTTGAGACATGGCTTTGTGTCATTCTCAGGCTAACGAGCACCAGCCCAGTGTGGTCTTTTCACATAATGATAAAGATAAGGCTTCTGGTGAAAAGAAGCACATGTTTTCATAACTCAACTGCAATGTGAATTTCAACCATTCTTGTATCAACAAGTAGATGAACCAAAAGGAGTGAGAGTATCACCTCCTTACTTTATAGATACAGAGAGAGACAGGCCTGGAAGAGGGGACAACCCAAGACCCTGTCACATGGATTTCATGGCAGAGCCCCATGTGGAATCCGGGAGTCCTAGCTCACTCATCCCAGTAGTTAATTGCCAGTGGTCCCTAGGCTGTCCTAACCACTGTATTTAGGATAAACAGGTACCCCGTAATTTCATCTTGGCTACAAAAATGAAGGGAGGGATGATGAGTGCCTTTTAGTCCAGTTTTTATTTGTATTCTAACTTTACCCTGAATTTTTGTTTAATGTTTATTTTGAGAGAGCACGTGCATATGCTCACACAAGTGGAGAGGGCAAAGAGAGAGGGGGAGAGAGAACCCCAAGCAGGCGCCATGCTGAGTGTGGAGCCCAGCCCAACAACTGTGAGTTCATGACCTGAGCTGAAATCAAGAGTCAGACACTTAACTGACTGAGCCACCAAGGCCCCCCTCCCCTGAATTTTTTATGTAGCAGTTCTCTGCAGGCACATACTAGTGCTGGCAGTGTAGCAGTTAATAGGACAAACATGTTCACTTCCTGTATGATTTTAAAATTGATGTGTATTGAGTACTCACTTTAGACAGTTAGGTGATGCATATATGGTAATATTAACGAAACAATTTGAATGTGCATTACACCTGTAACCAGAAAATAAATTATGTAGAAGTCAGAAATAGCTAAATCCCTCCATTGATAGAAAAGAAAATTTCAGTTTTTCTCTCTAATGAAAGTATGTGGTCCTTCTGAATGTGGTAAAACTTGCCCCTAGTTATCTTTTCTGGGCCTCTGCCTTTTGAGTCTACCATGATAAATGGCCAGTTGTGTTTGTCTACTAGTGCATATCCCTACCCACTCATACCCACTCTCAGTTGACAGACCCTGTCTGCTTTCCAGAAACCTTGACACTGGCATAAAGTTGCATGTGGAACATTCTTGTTATCTGCAAAAGCTATTTATCTGTTAAGAGATCTTCTCATCTCAACACAAAATAAAGGCATAGGAGAAATATTAAAATTTCTTTTGTAAATGTATGAACCAAGTACATACTCTTGTTTCTGGCTTTCATCCTTAAGTTGGGACCCAAAACTACAGCAAAATGTATTATCACTTGTCGATCCTGAGGTGGGCTGGCAGGTTCTGCTTAGTAAAATGGATCAGGCAGAAGCACTGCTCTAATGGAAAAGGACACAAACTGGGCATTGATTAGGCTATTGTTAATTCTTCTAGGGCCCAATTTCTTTGTAAAGTGAGGATACCTCCACCAAATAGTCATTTTAGTTTAAATGTCAGTTTTTAAGGGATAGTATTTGCTTCTCTTTTCAGTAAGTATGTTCTAACCCACTGGAGACTGCTGATTGCTTTATCGATGGCTCACAAACCTTGTCTGTTTCACTGGTTGTCAGAAGGCTCACAGTAGTTAGATGGCAGCCACCCCTGTGGAGGAGCAGTGCTGCTGTAATACTCAGAGCTTGGTGTGGAAGAGTATCGGTGGCCATCTTAGGGTTAAAGCTTCTGCCACTTGGCTAGTATTGAGACCTTGGGTAAGCAAGCCACTTAACCCTTTAGTTATTGAATTCCCTGCTTTGCTGTGCAGTGTTTGAAGCATTACTGGAATGAAAGCAGCTGATGGCATTTAGTGTCTCTTGGTCTGATTAATAACAAGACTGAGGTAACTATTAGGGACTTTTGAGAAGGGATGGGTCCAAGATTTGGCGGGTTTTTTTTTTGTTTTTTTGTTTTTTTGTTTTTTTTTAAACGGGAAGACTTCGTGTCTGCTGTAGATCTTGTCTTACATTGGTACTTTTGCAGCATGGGGCTTTGGGAGTTCTGTCCTTCAAACTAAAAAGTTTGATGGGGCGCCTGGGTGGCTCAGTCAGTTAAGCGTCTGACTTTGGTTCAGGTCATGATCTCATGGTTCGTGAGTCTGAGCCCCACTTTGGGCTCTGTGCAGACAGCTGAGAGCTTGGAGCCTGCTTCACATTCTGTGTCTCCCTCTCTCTCTGCCCCTCCCCCACTCATGCTCTGTCTCTGTGTCTCAAAAATAAATGTTAAAAAAAAAAAAAACTTGAATGTCTAGGGGCACCTGGGTGGCTCAGTTGGTTAAGCATCTGACTCATTTTGGCTCAGGTCATGATCTCACAGTTGGTGAGATTGAGCCCCACATTGGGCTCTGCACTGGCAGCATGGAGCCTGCTTGGGATTCTCTCTCTCTCTCCCTCTCTCTGCCCCTACTCCACTCATGCTCTCTTTCTCAAAATAAGTAAATAAACATTTTTTAGAAAGTTGAATGTCTAGTATATCTCAGGGCACTTCTTTAAAAGAAGAAAAATTTTTTATCCTAAGTATTTTGCCTTTTGCCCATATCCCAGCTAAAACGAAGATACTAGGTTCCTCAAATGTTAACACTTGGTAGCTTCATTTAGACCCTACCTTCTTATCCTAATAACAACAACCGAACAATACTAAGTTTTAAATATACCAGGCGCTTGAGAGTAAGACGAAACTGATTAGAGCAGATTACCTGCCTTCAGGAAGGTTGGTATCACTAGACACTTTGAGAGAAAACACAAGGATTATAGAGAAGGCAGTGATTAATTTTTCTGGGCAGGGTAAATATAGGTAGGCAGGTCAGCCTTCCCAGAAGAGGTACCATTTGAGGTTTGCCTTGAAGGATGAGCTACAACCAACCTGTAGGCAAGTGAAAATTGCCCTCATGCCAGATTTCACATAAATACCTTAGATTGTTGAACCCTGACTTAAAGCAGTGGTATAGATTACGTGGGTGAAGGCAGAGCCAAATTAATTTGGTTCCATTTTTAAGCAGCAAGAGACTTGCAAAAAACTATCTTAAAAAAAAAAAAATCCCATTAGAAATAGAACCTGCTGCATTACGGAAAACTTGAAGAATGGGTGGTGGAGGGACCATAATCTTTACTGCATTGTGTTGGTGTTCTGGCTTGTTACTAGGGCTTTTTTCCTAGCTCCCATAGGAAGCGAATGGTTTCACTGTTGTAAATGCTATATCGGCACCTAAGGTCTGTCTTTAAAGTTATGTATGGCTCTTTTGCACATGTGATGATGGCTGAGGCCACAGAATAAGTCTAGAGCAGTTCACTTGATCAAGTCTGTTTTTGTCCTGGTTTTGCTTTCAGGCATAGTCGAGTGCAATGGAGGAGTGGCCGAAGAGGATGAGGTGGAGGTCATCCTGGCACAGGAGCCTGCTGCTGATCAGGAAGTGCCAAGGGATGCCGTCTTGCCTGAGCAGTCCCCAGGAGAATTTGACTTTAATGAGTTCTTTAACCTTGATAAGGTGCCATGCTTGGCTTCGGTGAGTGTAGCAGCACACTTATAAATGAGATGGAGCAACTATATGGTTAAATTTGACCTAAGTATCTCAGATACCTCTTTTTAAAGTATTGTTTTGGTAGATGTTTGGGGGATTTTGGCTTTTATTCTTAAATGTTATTTGAGTTTTTGTGGCTTTTTTTTGGGAGTCTGAGTGGAAATGACCAAGTTGAGAATTCTGTACCACTTACCTCTTTTTCTAGTCTGGTAGCATTGAAGTAAGAAATCTTTAGATGTTAAGAACATTGCTTTTATTTTTAGGTAGTTAAGTGTTAGACTTGCTGCAGGGGTGGATTTTTATAATTGGTGATTAGTATCATGCTGATGTACATTCCTTGGGTAAGGTTGACTTGTTAGGTGGTAACTTTGTGGTGTGATGGTTCTGAAAATCTTCAATGAAAAGCAACTTGGAATACTTTCAGTGTTGCTGTTAAACTAACTGAGGTCCAGTTTTTCTCAACTTTCAAAGTAGAATCAGTAAGCATCCCAAATCCTCACTTGCTGTCTTTGCTCCTAGCCCCTTTGGTCATTTAGGGATTACTATAGCCTCAACAAATTGGAGAAAAGATAGCACTCTGACCTGTGCACACAGAAATGAAGTTGTTCTGTGGTTGTTGAAAGAGTGCAGAGAACCATGATGAAACAGAATTTTAAAAACATTTGCCCAAAAGCATCTGTACGTTCTAGAGGTCCCATTTACAATAGCAAATACATTTGACCTGTCCTTTAAAATTGGTGATTCATGGAATTTAAATGACTGTACTTCCTAACTATGATGGCTCCTTATTTGATTATCCCGTGAGCAGAGAGAACTGGGTGTGACAGAACAGGCAATATTGGCTTGTCTCCTTTGTCATTTGTGGTCCCAGTCCTCAAAAGATGGCCACCCGGAACAGGTGAGCAGACACTGCCTAGCACTAATAGGTATGGGGCTGCAGGTGAGTTCTAGGGCAGTACCTCTTAAATTCTCTGTGGTGAGGGGCCAGGTTCTATTTTCAGTCCATTGAGAACCAATACTTGAGTATAAAGTACAAAAGTCACAGCAGTGCCAAATTGCTGCAGTTTCTAAGCATTTACTTTCATTCTCTCAACTTACCTCCATGTGGTCCAAGAACACACTTGTCTAGAGCACTCTTCAGGTAACTGTGTGTTTGGTTCTCACTTATAGTCAGCCAGTCAGTAGTAGTCCTTTGGCTCACTGTGAGCAGAAATGTTGCATTCAGATGTGAGCTTAATTTTTTTGGTGTAAAATTCTTAGCTTTTGAGGGGACGTTAGTGGCTTCCCCATCCCACCCCCCCTTCACTCTCTTAGGTGGAAATCTTACTATAAAAGGTTTTCACAGCAAAAGGTAAAAATTTATAGGCGTATTATGGCCCCAAATGTGAGCACCTGTGAAGCTTAACGCGTGTGCCTACGTAGAAGAAGAATCCAAAACTAAACCTGATAATAGGTAACACGCATAGAGTGCTGATTGTTATAGGCTTTACATACAATAAGTCATTTAATCCTCACAAAACCCTTATAAATTAATCACTACAGTTTCCTTTACAGACGAGGAAACAGGCACAGGTTTAAATAACTTGCCCAAAGTCACACATGTAGTAAGTGGTAGAAACTGAATTTTGATTCATGCAGTTTCAGTTAAGAGTCTTTGTTTTCAGTTCACCATAACTATACTGCCTCTAAAGTATAAAAGGAGGAATAGGAACTTCACACTATATTTGGCCCTCACCCTCAACCAAAATTTGGCTAAAGCTGAGCAGTAGTTGCTCCTAGGCTAAGAGGTCTCCACGTTTTTCATGAAAGTCCTGCTCATTAAGGTGTATATTCTATAGGTTCACTTAAAAGCAAAACTGGGATCAGTTAAAAATACTGAATATGCTGTATAACTCTAATATTTGCTCATTAAATGACCAATTTGGAAAAATAAGAACTATATAGGATTTGAGCATCAGTTGACAAGTGTTATATAAAGTGCTTGAAGTAGTACATGGCACTTAGTAAGCTCTACCAGTGTTAGGTATTAATAGATAAAAATAGAATTATACCTGTATTTGTAGGCTATATTTACTGGGATTACATCACATTAGAAGTTGAAAGTCATAAAAATCTATGCAAACTGAAAATTTGGATCACATGTGCAAGTAATTTCAGTTAAATAATTAAAAATAAGTTTATTTTAGATATGATGCAACTATTACTATAGGGCCTGACATGTAACAGATGCTTATGTATGTTGAATGAAGAAAAAGGAAATCAAAGTGGAAATCGTAAATGATTTAGAGTGATGAACAAGGACCATGACACAGAAAACCCTTGGTGGTGTGATCAGAAATATGCTCAGAAGAAAAGGTACAGCCTTAGGTACATTAATTGCAAATCCCCAAAGTCAAACTAGAGTGAAACAAATACAAAAATATAGAAATTTCCATAAAAGTGGAAGGTACTAAAAGAAAAATGTTAATCATTTACTAGTCATTGACAATGACTAGTAAAAGCTAGTCATTGTCAAAGAAAATATTTTACAGTATCTGATCAGAATAATACGAATCCTAAGATAAGACTTATCAAATGACTTTTGTTTGAAGGACCAGACTAATAGTCATAAATTACTTTGAAAGGTTATTAAAAATCTAGAAAGAGCAGATGAAACCTACCAGATTACATTTATAGGCTCCTCTTCTTGAACAGCTGATAGCCGACAAGAATGTTCACAGAGGATGTCTTAACCAAGAAGTCAGAGCAGTGGGTCCAGCTCTCCATTTCCTGTACCAAGGTGCAGGAAATCTAACTACTGCTAGATCATCCTTGCTTGCTGTGTGGTAATAATGACTGCCTAGATGAATCCTCTCAGGATTCCTTTGGGGTTTAAAATGCTTTACTTTCTTGAAAGTGGAATTTCCAATAAATGTGTGTAAGAGTAACTTAGTGTCAGGGGTGCCTGGCTGGCTCGGTCTGTAGAGCACATGACTCTCATCTTAGGGTCGTGAGTTCAAGCCCCACCTTGAGCATGGAGCCTACTTAATAAATAATTGAATGAGTAACTTTGTTTCTAGTTTTTATGTTTTAGCTATAATAAAACCACTCTAACAGAAACAAAGTTGGTCATTGATCGAAGTATGGAAGGAAATGACTTTCTCAACACTTACTGTCATATCTTTAGAAAATGTCCAGTTACTTTATATTCATGTCCTTTTTCATGTTCTTCCTGTGTATCTTCTGACCTTTTTCCTATACACTATGGTCAGAGGAAATAAAAGGATTAAAATGCAGAGATTTTTGCTATTTATAAAATGTCAAACTCTTCAACATTATAACATTTTTAATGGCTATAGCTTTTAGTTTTAAAATAATTCCTATTTGTCACTGACATGGTTGTACTTTAGATATAATTTTCAATTTTTCTGTGAAAAAATATTTAATAATGTTTCTCTTATATTTTAATTATTGCAAAAAATTTACACTTGACAGCATTAATATTGAAGGTGTGTGAGTCTTACAAGTGAAGTGTGATTGAAATTGAATCAGAAAATAGAAGTGCCACAAATAATAAATGTCATGAGTTAAAATCCTTCATTCTTGTGTTCAAGAGAAGCACTCTGTGGCTTAGTTTGGGTACATTATGAGGAAATTCTCCCAGGTGAGAATAAAAGAATGTAACCTGCTGTTGCTGCGCTTTGGAAATTGGGGGTTCCAGGCATTAGATGAAATAGTCACTAACTTTGCCATCCGTGTACCAGTTTGGGGGAAAACCTATTTTCTCTTTATCATTGGTATAGAAATGAAAGTTTATGCCTTACTTTCAAGGATGTGCCTCATTTTTGGATTGACATTTGCTTTACCTTGTCTTTTCTAAATATTGATAAGAACACTGCATAAAGATCACTTTGGATATTTAACTGGATTTATGATAGTGTAGAATTAAAATATGCATTTTTTAATGCTTCAATCTAGTTTTTAAGAAGGATTGATCATGGAAATTATTATGAAATAGTGTTGAGAAATTATTTCTGATTATAATGCATCATTTAATTGTTCTTACTAAACTGAAAACTGTTGAGATTGGGGTTAAAAGAAAACAAACACCTGCAAACTCCCTATTAAATTCATGCCGGCAAGGGGACCTGGGTGGCTCAGTCAGTTAAGCTTCCGACTTCAGCTCAGGTCATGATATCACAGTTTGGGAGTTTGAGCCCCACATCGGGCTCTGCGCTGATAGCTCAGAGCCTGGAGCCTGCTTGGGATTCTGTGTCTCCCTCTCTCTCTGCCCCTCCCCTGCTCGCGTGCTGTCTCTCAAAAATAAATAAACGTTTAAAAAAATAAACCAATATTAGAGGACAGTTAAAAGTTAATCTTTCACATCCTGACACATTCTAAACTTTGACTGCAATTATGATCTCTGTGAGCTCTACTTTTTAGCTTTTGGCTTCCGAAATTGTCACCATTGAATTTTCTGATGTTCGTTACAACCTTGAGAAAGTTGAAGTTTGAAGTAAGGGCTGTCATCATCTCTCTATATTTAATATTTAGTTGAAGACCACTCATCAACTTGGCAATGGAATGCTTTACTATGGTGATTTTGATTTTGAAACTATGTCCTCTGAGAACATTAAGTAGTTCGTGGAGTTTCTAATGAGGCAAAGGATAGAAATCCAAAACACATTACATAGCAAGAGATTTTTCGTTATATGGTTAGAAAGTACATGATCAGTAACGCCTACCTTTGGGTTACTCAAATGACCTTGGAGGGGAAGAAAAATTAAAGATGTTGAAAATCGTAATTTCTGAGAGTATTTACCTTCAGGTCAGCAGCATCAAAGGAAGCTTCAAAGTAAGTGACCTTTTCTTAAAATTTGAACCTTGTTGTCCCTTTCACCTAGAAACTGTTATCTTAGCTCCTTTTGTCTTTCCCTTTAGATGATAGAAGATGTTTTGGGAGAAGGGTCAGTCTCTGCCAGTCGGTTCAGTAGGTGGTTCTCTAACCCGAGCCGATCAGGAAGCCGATCCAGCAGTCTCGGGTCAACACCACATGAAGAACTGGAGAGACTAGCAGGTAAAATGGCTTCAGATTCTGACCTTGAATGTAGATTGGAGCTTTCTCTGATAATGGTTCATTCTGTCTTCATTAGTTAGGGTCCATTAGGGTTAAAGACTCTCTG
Source organism: Neofelis nebulosa (assembly GCF_028018385.1). Lineage (NCBI taxonomy): Eukaryota > Metazoa > Chordata > Mammalia > Carnivora > Felidae > Neofelis > Neofelis nebulosa. The sequence goes on along the minus strand of NC_080792.1, from coordinate 73,828,248 downwards.
GATACTTAAAAACCCCTTCAGTTTATGCCTTCTTAATACTGTTGGAGATCTGTTTCTGTGTTTTATTGGGACTAATTGATTATAAATGTATTTACTTGCAATATTAGGTCTGGAACAAGCCATCCTCTCTCCTGGACAGAACTCGGGGAATTATTTTGCTCCTATCCCACTGGAAGACCATGCTGAAAATAAAGTGGATATTTTAGAAATGCTACAGAAAGCCAAAGTGGATTTAAAACCTCTTCTTTCCAGTCTTTCTGCAAATAAAGAAAAGCTTAAGGAGAGCTGTAAGTGTTTATTAGAGTCTGCTTTAGGCATTTGAAAAAGTGTGGATATCAGGCAGTCGGTTCTAACATACTGCTATTTCATCAAAAGTCAGATAGTGGGTTCTATTTAATGTTTTTCAAAAAACTTTTTATCAAACAGTACCACCTCTTTGAGAATCTGGTAGTCAGTAGACTTTCCATCCAAGTCTTCCTTATTACCTGGATCCTGATCATAACACTTCCAGCTAATGTTATAGTTCTCCTGGGCATAACTTGGCAGCTTCTCACACGTTTGCCCCAGTCTGCCATTTTCTTATGTTATGCACTCTCAACATAAAACCTTAATGATAAAATAACCATAGTGAAGGTAGCAACCTTACTGATGTTAGGCTATCTGGGATTCTTGTCCCTGATAACAAGTCTCCAGAAGACTTATTATGAGAGGTCCTCCTGCAAGATGCACATTAAAGATCTTATCAAGTCTTAAAGCATTACACCCCAAGTGGTCCACCGTTTCTAGCATTGTAACACTTACGGTTTATGCCATTTCGTACTGAGTACATAGTTATGGCCTTATTTCCACTGTGCAGCTGTG